>NC_058386.1:73648784-74248784 GCF_018350175.1 Felis catus | reverse complement strand
ATCTGTGAAGATAAAGGTTGTTAACACCTTAATCAGTTGATTCAGTGTTGTAAATTGAAGTATCTTTCATTCTTCTATCAAACTGAGACAGAATCCAATAAGAAGAGTTGGAGAAATTCATGAGAAAAATCTGTATAAGAAAAAAATGATCAACCAAATCTAAAGTTAACAACAAAAGGAAATCATTTAGGATCTGTAATAATATTAACAGTAATTTTGAGTTATATAGTTTCTGATACAAATAAGAAGTAAAGTGAAGTTTTCTCTATCATTTCTATAATAGTTATTAAACAAATCAATATTTAACATAAAGCAGGGAGTCTATTAGTGAATTCACATTTTGCATTATACTAGTTCAGTTCATGTTAATATAATACATATTCTTCAAGACAGTTTAAAATTTAAAGTTGATTTTTTCCTCTATCAAATGAAAACAACAAGAATTGCTTATCACAAAAGATAGAACAGTGCCTAACGAAAGAATCTTTTACTTTTCTTCATGATGTCTATCTGCATATTTTTGTGATAGTCTTCTAAAGGAGATTCTGATATTGATAATCATTAATTCCTCATTGTCCAATATGGGCTATGGCTTTAATTTCTTTATTCATGAGCATAGATCGATTGCATTTGAGATTAAGAGACAGAGACTTAGCTAGCTATCAGATTCTAAGAATCATAACTTAATCAATGTGCCTCATAAAAGGAAAAGATATATAACATCATTTATTGCATGATAAAGATAATTCAAATCTCCTCAGTGTTTAATAATGTAATTATGATCACCAAATACATAGGGCCTTTTTTTCCACTATATCCAAATCCAGCTGATAGTCTTCCTTGTATACACAAAAGTATCTAAAACTTTACACTCAAGAGCCAGCAACAGAATAAAACATTTTCCACCATGTTTTCAAGGCTTGCAAATTAAAAAAAAAATAATGATGCTTGTAAAAAATAAGAAATATTTCTTTTATTGATTTACAACATAACATATTAATAACATGACATATTTATTTTACATATAGACATTTGCACACTATAAAAAAGGAAATTCTCTTTGTATTCCCACCCACAGTACAAGAGAGTTCCCGTTTCTCCACATTCTCTCCAACATTTGTTGTTTCCTGAGTTGTTAATTTTAGCCACTCTGACCGTTGTGAGCTGGTATCTCAATGTGGTCTTGATTTGTATTTTCCTGATGATGAGTGATATTGAGCATCTTTTCATGTGTCTCTTGGCCATCTGAATGTCTTCTTTGGAAAAGTGTCTATTCATGTCTTCTGCCCATTTCTTCACTAGATTATTTGTTTTTTCAGGTGTGGGGTTTGGTAAATTCTTTATAGATTTTAGATATTAACCCTTTGTCAGATATGTCATTTGCAAATATCTCCTCCCATTAGGAACTTATCCAAAGGATACAAGAGTGCTGTTCCATAGGGGCACATGTACTCTGATGTTTATAGCTGCGCTTTCAACAATACCAAATAATAGAAAAAGCCCAAATGTCCATCAACTGATAAGTGGATAAAGAAGATATGGTTTATATATGCAAAGGAATACCACTTGGCAATGAGAAAGAATGAAATCATGCAATTTGCAACAACATGGTTGGAACTGGAGGCTATTATGCTAAGTGAAATAAGTCAGTCAGAGAAAGGCAGATATCCTACGTTTTTACTCATATGTGGAACTTGAGAAACTTAACAGAAGACCATGGGAGAAGGGAAGGGGAAAAAATAGTTTCAGAGAAGGATGGAGGCAAACTATAAGAGACTCTTAAATGCAGAGAACAAACTGAAGGTTGATGGGGGTGGAAGAGAGGGGAAAATGGGTGATGCACATTGAGGAAGGCACTTGTTGGGATGAGCACTGGGTGTTGTATGTAAGCGATGAATCACGGGAATCTACCCTTGAAGCCAAGAGCACACTGTATATACACTGTATGCTAGCTACTTTGACAATAATTTATATTTTAAAAAAAAGGAAATTCTGTCTGCTGTCACTAATTCACCTATACTAGAAAACATTTAAAATAAAAACACACCCATTTACTATACTTTAATAATTAGCTTAGTTATACATCTATGGATGTATAAAAATATTTTTTCATTGTGCGTTATCATACCTTAACATGGAAATTACCTTCTGATGGGAAGTCAATGATTATTATTGGGTGTATATACAGAATCTGAACACTCTCATTGTCTCTACTGATAGCACACAGGCCCTTGCCACCAACATCTGTTGCCAAGAATATTGCATTAGCATTCTAACCTTCTTAATGTCAGTTCATTTCTTTTTTTTAATTTTCAACATATCAGACAAAGAGATTCTATTAAAACCAAAGTTAAATTATGTCAATTCTTTTTTTTACAATACTTCATTGCTTTTCTGTTTCACTGAGAGTAAAAGTCACAATTCTCAAAACAGCCTTCTAATCCCTACGTGATCGTGATCTGACCCTTTGATATCACTCAGATCCATCATATTATCTGTATCCTCTTCAGATTCCTCAGCCATAATGGCCTCCTGCTGATCCTTATACACACAAGGACTGCTTTTGCTCATAGACTTTACCCAGTCTGTTTCCTGTGAATGGAATGCTCTTCTCCCAGTTAACTGAAAGACTCATTTCCTTCAAGTTTTTGCTCAAATATCACTTTATAAATAAAGCTTACTTTAAGTATGCTATCTAAAATGTGACTTATCCGCCCCAAAGTGGTGCTTCTATTCCCATTAATTCTTCTTTATCTTTTTTCCCACAGCACGTGAATAACTGCTAACATACTATATATATTTATTATCTGTGTTTTCTATCTCCATAGAGGCAGAGGTTTTAGTCTACCTTGTTCACTGTAATATGCTCAGTTCCTATAACAAAGCCCAGAACTTGTAGGTGGAGTCAATAAATATTTGTTGAATTGAAAATAAATTAATGAATTTAAGGAATGATGTTTATAAAAGAGAGAAGCATAATACTTGATTTAAGTGAAATGTTTGAGGAATGTAATCTTCTAATGAACTGAATTCTCTAGCTTGTACCTTAAATAATGAAAATAGATTTTTTGAAATGTTTATTTTTGAGAGAGAGAGTAAAAGCATGAGGGGGGAAGGGCCGATACAGAGGTGGACAGAGTATCTGAAGTGGGCTCTGTGCTAACATGATCTGTGCCAAAGTCGGAGGCTTAACTGACTGAGCCACCCAGGCATCCCAATGAAAATTGATTTCAAAAGTACATCTTTTTTCCTATTTAAGTCAGTTCAGTAGTGAGTACACAGATAGAGATGCCAAACATGCATATGGAAATTCTCTTCCATATCTCATAAAAGAAGGCACCTACACTTTAACTGTCAGATTCAATACAGGGAATATATGGGGGGTATCATTTTGTAAATATCTAATATCTATTGAGTACTAAATTGCAGAGTATTTTTAATTGAACATTTTGAAAATACTATAGAAGATAGGAAGGGAATCAAAGATAGAAGAAGGAGTAGTCAAAGAAGGAAAAAAATTACAATGGAGGCTGTAGATGATGATTTCAGATGTCAGCAGAATGATGAACTAGGCTGTTCCAGTTTCTTATTTCCCCAATGAAATACCAAATAAATAACAACATACTCACCAAAGTAGCTTTGTGAGAGTTCTAGAAAATAGTTAAGAATATGCACTAAACAAGAGAATGGCCAACCAGGAAAAACCCACACTCAAAACATCAGAACATTTTATGACATTTTTACTTGCTTTTGTCTCCTCCCTTTCCCAGCAGTGCATAGTAAAGAGGAAGAAGCATAACTCTCACTTTCTCCCTCAGGAAGAAAGGAAAAATGTCAAAATTGCTTGCAACATTTTGGCTTGTTTGGGGGATTCCCAAAAGATTGCATTCTGTCTTGCTTGACTCAGAGCACTGTTTGGAATGATGAAATAGTTGTATATCAAGTTGGAGGCCGCTAAAAGCAGCAGAGGGAGCCATGATACAAGAGAATTGCAGGGGTACTGTAGAGTCACAGACACCTGGAGGAAAGATATTGTGAGCATAAGAATAAAATAGAATATCTAAGGCCCAAGAAAAGCAATGGTGAGACTAAAAAGGGAAAATAAGACGTTTAAAAGCAACTATATATATGGCAAAGTGGGGAGAAACACACATACACACAGGACCAGGATACACAAGCTTAGAGGGGCCTGAGAAGACCTTAAGCCATTATATTAGGCTGATTAATGAAGGTCTTTGGCTGAATGGAATAATTCTGCAAAGACTGGGAGAAGTGGCTTTTTTTCAAATGACAAATTTTCAACAAAATATCACAAGGTATACAAAGAAATGGAAGTATGTCACATTCAAAGAAATGAAAGGAAATATATAATTTGGATCTAGTTGAAAAATACTTTAAAATAAATCTTATAAATATGATCATCAAATTAAAGGAGAACATGGGCTGACAACAAAAATAAATCAGGAAAATGATATATAAACAAAAGGAGAATAGTAAGAGAGAAAATTTAAAAAAAGAACCAACTAGAGATTCTGGAGCTAAAAAATACAATAACTAAATTGGAAAATTCATAAGAAGGATTCAACAGCAGACAAAAAAACAGGCAGAGTAAAAATCGGAACTTGAAGAAAGGTCTTTTGAAATTATTGAGTCTGAGGAGCAAAAAGAAAAAAAAATGAGTGAGAAAAGTGAAAAGAGCCTAAGTGGTTTATAGGGCACCATGCCACAGATCAATATATGCATTATGGTAGTCACAAAAGGAGAGAAAGGGGAAAGGGCAGAGAGTTTAAGAAACAATGGCCTAAAATGTCCTAAGTTTGAGAAAAAACATGGGACAAAATATACAAGAAGCTCAACAAATTCCGAGATGGATAAATCAATAAAGACACACACAGAGAAGCAGTATCATTGAACTCTAGAAAGTCAAAGATAAAGATGGAATATTGAAAACAGCAAGAGTGACTTGTAAGACATTTCCTTAATACGATTATTAGCAGATTTTTCAGCAAAAAACTTGAAGGACGGAAATAAGTGGGATGATATATTTAAAGTATAAAAAGAAAAAAACTTGTCAGTTGAGAATTCTCCATCTGGCAAAACTGTCCTTCAAAAATGCGGAACAAAGTTAGACATTCCCAGTAAAACAAAAGCTAAGAGGGTTAATCACCATGGGACCAGCCCTGAAAGCACACTAAAAAGAGTGCCTCAATTTGAAACAAAAGGATGCTAGAGAGTAACCTGAAGCCATATGAAAATATAAACTTCTCAGGTAAAAGTAAATAATGGACAAATATGAAAATCTGCATTATTGTAATTTTAGTTCATGATTCTACTTTTAACTCTTTAAAATAGAACTTAAAAGACAAAAGCATAAAAATAATTATAAATACATATATCAGTGCTACACAATATATAAAGATATAACTTTGACATGAGTGACATAAAGTGGGAAGTGGAGCTATAAAGGAATAAAATATTTGTGTGCAAAGTTAATTTGCTATCAGTTTAAAATAAATTGTTATATCATTAGGCTGTTATGTAATCCTCATGGTAGTTAGAAAGAAAATATCTCTAGAATGTACACAGAAAGATTTGAGGAGGGAATAAAGATACACCACTACAAAAAAAATGAAATAAGTACAGAGGAGGGTGATACAAGAGATAAAAGTAATAAGATATACAGAAAAAACACAATATAATGGCAATAGTAAGTCCTCCTCAATTAGTAATTATTTTACATGTAAACATATAAAACATATAGTTTGGGAGAGTGATGTCAACATCGTGGGACCTGGCTGGAGAATGTTACCAAACATTTAAAGAATTCACACCTCCTCAAACTCTTCCATAATACTTAAGAAAAGGAAACACTTCCAAACTCATTATAAAATGGCAGCATTATTTTGATGTCCAAATCAGATAACCATGTCACAAAAAAGGAAAACTATAGTCCAATATCCCTGATAAATATAGATGCAAAGATTTTTAACAAAATATCAGCAAACCAAGTTCAAAAACACATTAAAAGGGTTATACACCATGAGCAAGTGGGATTTATACCTGGGATGCAAGAATAACTCAATATACAAAAAAAAATCAATGTAATATACCACATTAACAAAATGAAAGGAAAACAAATATATGATGATCTCAATTGATTCAGAAAAAGCATGTATGAAAATTAAACATCCTTGTATGGTGAAATCAGTCAACAAACTAGGAATAGAAGGAAACAATCTCAGTGTTATAAAGGCCATACATAAAAATCCAATAATTAACATCATATTCAATGGTGAATGTCTAGAAGTCCCCCCTTTAAGATCAGGAAACAGACAAGGATGCTTATTTTCACTACTTTGATTCAATATTACTGGAAGCCCTAACTAGAGCAATTAGGCAAAAAAAAAAAAAAAATGTAAAAAGGTAAGCGCCTCCAAATTAGGAAGAAAAAGATAAAATTATCTCTGTTTGAGGATGACATGAACTTATATTTAAAAGCTATAAACTCTCAAAAGTAAACATTAAAAGAAGTGGGGGGTGCAGCTCAGTCAGTTAAGTACCAACTTTGGCTCTGGTAATGATCTCATGGTTGGTAAATTCAAGCCCCACATAGGGCTCTGTGCAGACAGCCCAGAGCCTGGTTCCTGCTTCAGATTCTGTGTCTCCCTCTCTCTCTGCCCCTACCCTGCTCATTCTTGGTCTTTCTTTCTCAAAAATATACTTTAAAAAAATCATAAGGATCACACACAGAAAAAAAAAATTAAAACTAACAAACGAATTCAGCAAAGTTGCAGGATACAAAAACATGAAAATCAGTTTAGTTTTTATATACTAACAATGAACAATCCAAAAAAGGAAATTAAGAAAACAATTCCATTTCCAATAGTATGAAAAACAATAAAATACTTTTGTATAAACTAAACCAAAGAGGTGAAAACTTATACACTGAAAACTATATAACTTGGCTCAAAGAAATTAAAGACACGAAGTAATGAAAAGACATTCTGTGTTCATGAACTGGAGACTTAACATTATTTAGATGCCAATAATACCCAAGGTGACCTACAGATTTAATGCAACCCCTATCAAAATCCTCATGGTGCTTTTGCAAAATAGAGAAATCCATCTAAAAATTTATATGAAATCTCATGGGACCCCATGGAGTCAAAACAATCTCAAAAAAGAACAAAGTTACAAGTCTAACATTTACTGATTACAACATATTACAAAGCTAGTATTCAAACAGTGTCATTAACATAAAGACAAGTACAATACCAATGGAATAGAATAAATAAGACCAGAAATAAGCCATGGCCAAATGATTTTTAACCAGGGCATCAAGGCCATTTAATAGGGAAGAGTCTTTTAAACACATGATATAGGAAAATATTGATATCCACATGGAAAAGCATAAAAGGCATGTCCTTCCTTACATTACACCATATACAAATGGATCAAAGAGCTAATCATAAGATACCTAAACTATTAAACACTTAGAAGAAAACATAGAGGAAAATTTCATTACCTTGGATTTTACAGTGTTTTCTTGGATATGGCAGCAAAAGCAAGTCAACAAAGGAATAACACATACATTGGATCATATCAAAATTGAAAACTTCTGTGCATCGAAGGGCACCATCAACAACAGAGTCATAAAGTAACCCATGGAATGGAAGAAAATATTTATAAATCATATATCTGATTAGTTAATATCCAAAATATATAAAGAACTCCTACAACTCAATACCAAAAAAAAAAAACCCTAAACACACACACACACACACACACACACAAAACAAACAATTCAAACAAAACATGGGTAAAGTACTTGAATGTACATTTTTCCAAAGAAGATGTACAAATGGTCAGTAAGTATTAGGGAAATGGAAATGTGCATCAAAACCACAATGAGATACCCATTAAGATGGCTGCTACGAAAAAAAACCAAACATAAAACAAGTGTTGATAAAAATATAGAGAGATTGCAATCCTCTGCATTATCCACAAGAATGTAAAATACTGCAGCTCTATAGAAAATAGTATGACAGTTCCTCAAAAAAATTAAACATTAAATTACCATATGATACAGAAATTCCACTTTTGAAATATGTACCCAAAAGAATTTAAAACAGGATCTCTAAGAGATATTTGTACACTCATAGTCATAATAAAATTATTCAAAATAGCCAATAGGTGGAAGCAACCCAAATGCACATCAGTAGATGGATGGATAAAGAAAATGTGCTATGTACATACAATGAATTACTATTTTACCATTGAAAGGAAATTCCAACACATAGCACAAGGCAGATAAACCTTAGGAACATTATGCTAAGTTAAATAAGCCACTCACAAAAAGACAAATTTGGTATGATTCCATTTATATGAAGTACTTAAAGTATTGAAGTTCATTGAGACATAAATTAGAATACTGGTTGTCAAGGGTTAGAGTAAGGGAAGAATGGGTAGTTATTGTTTCATAGGTACAAAATTTTAGTTTATCATGATGAAAATGTTCTGAAGATAGGTGGTGAAGGGGGCTGCAAAACTTAAGATGTTTATAATTTTTTTGTTTTTTTAAAATAATGGAGACCTGATTATGCATAAATATATAGGAAAACTAAATAGAAAAATGACTTAAAGATGCAAAATGGAAAAATTGAAAGGAGAAATATACATCTTCAAATATGGGAACAAGAAAGAGAGTGAAAGGAAAGATTCAATAATATTGTGAAGTATAGGGGAGCCTTGGTGCCTCAGTCAGTTAAGTATCCAACTCATGGTTTCAGCTCATGTCATGATCTCATAACTTGTGGGTTCAAGACCCACATTGGTCTGCACTGACAGTGTGAAGCCTGCTTGGGATTCTCTGTCTCCCTCTCTCTCTGCTCTTCACCTGCTCTCTTTCTTTCTCTCTCTCTCTCTCAAAAATAAATATTTACAAAAACATATTCTGAAGTATAGTGGAGGGAAAGTGAGAAAACCCAGGTTGAATTATTTTAATATCTTTTAGAAAATAGTAATTGAGAAAGTATCTGCCAAATTGTTAAATGGCATAGTGTGGGACTAGGAGTTTGAAGAGACTGAAAAAGTTTTTAATGAGTTTCTGAGGATAATGTGATAAAATATAATGAAAGAACTAATAACAACATTGACTAGAGGTACCAAGAACCCTGATAATTAAAAAGCATGAATTTATAGTAATCCCAGACAAGCCATTAAAAAAAAACAACATATTTTTCCAGCAGTTCTTGGAAATTTGGGAGCAGAAGAGCAAAATAGTCACTTGGCATAATGCAGCCAATTTTAATATGAATTACATTTTAGTGACCTAATGACCTACAGTGCACAAAATGATGCCTAGAGTATACAGAAAAAAAACAGATTTTGTTAATTGATTAATTATGCAATGTCTTTCTAAATATTCATGATGCAGGAGTCAACAATTAAAATGAAAAGCTAGGGGCACCTGGATGTTTCAGTCAGTTGAGTGTCCAACTTTGGTTCAGGTAATGATCTCAAGGTTCATGAGTTCAAGCCCCACATCAGGCTTGTTGCTGTCAGTGCAGAGCCTGCTTCAGAATCTCTGTCCCTCCCACACTTGAGCTCTCTCTCAAAAAAAAAAAAATAAAATAAAATAAATAAATAAATAAATAAATACATAAATAAATAAAAAGCTAGACAAAAGAAGATTTTTTGATACTAAAACACAACAATAACAAAAAAAATTACAAGATAGAGGGGAGTTATGTAAACCTTAGGTTAGACAAGAGATACTACAACAGCATTTTGAGTTGAATGATGTCCGATTTTTTTATCATTAAATTTTATTTATTTATTTTATTATTTTTCTTATTATTTTTAAATAATCCCTATCTCAGAACTATTTATCTTATTTATGAATGTTAAATTTAGATAAGCTTACTTCTCAGAAAAGATTATTCTATTCATTTATCTCATGTGCAATATACTCCATAAATTAAAAATATCTTGAGTATTAAAATGTTCCAGTCTTCCAAATGTTGTAGAAAAATTTTCCTAAAGTAGTTTTCCAGTGTAAGAAAGAAAAACAAAAAAAACGTGTAAAATAAAGATTTCCTAAAGAGTGAGAAAATAAGTGTCTTAGTAACAAAATTTGATTGAGGGATATATTTTTTTTATGCTTAGACACAGGATTGTTTGCTCTTCCAGGTAACTCATTAAGATAGATGTATTAGGTATGTTAAGTGAAAGGCACTGAGGAGAATCAGAGTGACTTTTTTTTTTAAGTGGAGTACTAATGGGTTTTTTTAATGTTTATTTATTTTTGAGGGAGAGAGAGAGCATGCTAGCAAGGGAGAGGCAGAAACAGAGAGGGAGGGAGAATACCCCAAGCAAGCTCCACACTGCCAGCACAGAGCCTGACATGGGAATTGAAGTCACTAACCACGAGATCATAACCTGTGCCGAGATCAAGAGTCAGACACTTAACTGAGTCATGCAATCCTGGGGCAATAATGTTTTAAGAAACATTTATAAAATGAAGAGAAGCTTTAAATAATTCTATGATAGAAAACCCAATTTGTAGTTTCCTTTTATCTATCTGTTTATTTATTTATTTTTAATTCCCAATTTGTAGTTTTCTATCTATAATAGAATAATTCGGTTTACATGATGCTACTAGGGAATACTTTTGCTTGCTTGTGCCAATAACATATAGTTACCATGCACGTAGCCCAATATGCAATGATGGAGAAATTGATTTCTTATACTTGCAGCCACTGAAATATACATATTTCAGTTCATTTGCTGTCTGTATATATCTTAAATGACAGAGTCAATCAAATATATTGTGTCATGAAATGAATCAGATGTTAAGTCACACTTGTCTCTGATCCATTGAATTTTAAGATAGAGACATGAAGCTTGCTTTGAACTAAAGTTTTACTTCAATTAGTTTGCTTTTATTGTACCATATAGGATACCAAACACAACAATCCATAATTCATTGTGTACATGTAACAAGGGACACGTTTATCCTTAATTGCTACAAGTAAGCAAATTTAGATGATTTAAGCTAATGTAGTACCCTATAAACTTATTTTTTTGAAATAAATACCAAAAGGTTTTATTGCTAGCTCATTTTGTGGTAACATCAAAGCAGCAATTACTATAAAAGATAAAATAATTATTTGTTTTTTATCTACTATAATTATTACAAAATGTTTAACAGATGTAATGTTTTATGACATACTAATTTTATTTCATTTTATATATTTTTTTGTAGTTTCGATATTTTATTTAAATTTCAGTTAACAGAGTGTAATATTAGTTTCAGGTGTAGAATTCAGTGATTCATCACCTACATATAACACCAAGTGCTCATCAAAACAATTGCTGTCCTTAATACACATCACCTATTTAACCCATCCCCTGGCCCATCTCCCCTCCAGAAACCCTCAGTTTGTTCTGTAGTTAACACCCAATTTTATGGTTTGCCTCTCTCTCTTTTTTCACCCCTACATTCATTTGATTTTTTTTTTCTTAAATTCGACACATGAGTGAAATCATATGGTATTTCTTTGCTGCATTTCACTTAGCATAATACAATTGAGATCCATCTATGTCGTTGCAAATGCCAAGACTTCATTCTTTTTTATGACTAATATTCCATTGTATGTATACATACCACATCTTCTTTACATATTCAGCAATTGATGGACATTTAGGCTCTTTCCACAATTGGCTATTGTTGATAATACTGCTATAAACAGCAGAGTACATGTTTCCTTTTGGATCAGTATTTTTGTATCCTTTGGGTAAATACCTAGTAGTGCAATTACTGGATCCTAGGGTAGCTCTATTTTTAATCTTTTGAGAAACTTCCATGCTGGTTTCCAGTGACTGCTCCAGTTTGCATTCCCAACAAAAGTGTAAGAGGGTTCCCCTTTATCCACATCCTTGCCACCATCCATTGCTTCCTGTGTTGTTAATTTTAGCTATTCTGACAGGTGTGAGATGATATCTCATTTTAGTTTTGGTATTTATTTCCCTGAGGAAGAGTGATGTTGAACATCTTTTCATGTGTCTGTTACCTATCTGGATGTCCTCTTTGAAAAGATGTCTATTCATATTTCCAGTTGAGTTTGATTATTTTTCTTCTACTGCTGGTTTAAGTATCATTTGTTGTTCTTTTTTTAGAACCTTTAGCTTTAAGGTTAGGTTGCATATTTGAGATTTGTCTTACTTATTAAGTAGGCCTGTATTGCTATATTCCTTCTTATGACCTCTTTTGCTCTACCCCAAAGGTTTTGTAGTGTCGTTTTCATTTTCGTTTCCATGTATTTTGTGTATTTATGTATGTTTATTTATTTTTTACAGATGGAAAGAAAGCATGAGCAGGGGAGGGACAGAGAGAGGGGGACAAAATACCGGGCCAGCTTCATGCTGTGAGCACAGAGTCCAATGCGGGATTCCATCTCACCAACCATGAGCTCATGACCTGAACAGAAATCAAGAATCAATCACTTAATCAACTGTACCACCCAGGTGCTCGAACCCATTTTCTGTTTAGTAGGACATTATTTAGCCTCCGTGTATATTTGTGGTATTTCAAAACTTTTTATTGTGTTTGACTACAAGTTTCAAAGTGTTGTAGTCATGAAAGATGTATCGTATGATCTCAATATTTTTCTTATTTCTGAGGCCTGATTTGTTACCAAATTCATGATCTATTCTGGAGAATGTTCCATGTGGACTTGAAAAGAATGTGTATTCTGTTTCTTTAGGATGGAATATTCTGAATACACCTGGTAAATCCATGTGTTCCTGTGTGTCATTCAAAGCCATTTTTTCCTTGCTGATTTTCAGATTAGATGATCTGTCTATTGATGTAAGTGAGGTGTTAAAGTACCCTATCATATTGTATTATTATCAATGAGTTTTTAAGTTTGGAATTAATTGATTTATATATTTGGTTGTTTCATGTTGGGGGCATAAATATTTGCAATTGTTAGATCTTGTCATTAGATAGACGCTTTTATTATGATAAGGTGTCCTTCTTCATCTCGTGTAACAGTCTGGTTTAAAATCTATTTTGTCTGGGGGCGCCTGGGTGGCACAGTCGGTTGAGCGTCAGACTTCAGCCAGGTCACGATCTCGCGGTCTGTGGGTTCGAGCCCCGCGTCGGGCTCTGGGCTGATGGCTCAGAGCCTGGAGCCTGTTTCCAATTCTGTGTCTCCCTCTCTCTCTGCCCCTCCCCCGTTCATGCTCTGTCTCTCTCTGTCCCAAAAAATAAATAAAAAACGTTGAAAAAAAAATTAAAATGTATTTTGTCTGATATAAGTATCTCTACTCCAGCTTTTCTTTGATTTCCATTTGCATGGTAAATGGTTCTGGATCCTTTCACTTTAAATATGCAGGTGTCTCTAGGTCTAAAATGAATCTCTTGTAGGCTGCATATATTTGAGTCTTACTTTTTATCCACTTTGACACTCTATGTCTTTTGATTGGAGTGTTTGGTCCACTTACCTTCAAAGTAATTATTTACATATATGTATTTAGTTCCATTTTATTACCTATTTTTTTATTGTTTCTATAGATTTTCTCTGTTACTTTCCTGTCTTTGTCACATTTTGTCTTTCCTTCCCACTCAAAAGGTCCCCTTAGTATTTCTTGCAGGGCTGGTTTAGTGGTCATGAACTCCTTTAGTTTTTGTCTGGAAAACTCTATCTGTCCCTCTATTCTGATAACCTTGCTGTATACAGCATTCTTGGCTGCATATTTTTGCCATTCAAAGCATTGAATATATGATGCCACTCCCTTCTTGCCTCCCAAAATTCTGTGGAAAGATCTGCTGCAAACCTTATTTGTCTTCTCTTGTAAGTTAGAGACTTCATTTTGTTTTGCTGATTTTAGGATTTTTTTCTTTATTCCTATATTTTGCAAATTTAACTATAGTATATTTTGGTGTTGGCTAGTTTTTATTGATTTTAATGGGAATTCTCTCTGCTCTTGTATCTGAATGTCAGTTTCCTTCTTCAGATCAGGGAAATTTTCAGCTATTATTTCTTTAAATAAATCTTCTGCCCCCTTTTCTCTCTTCTTCTTCTTCTTTTTCCAGGACTCCTGTAATATGAATGTTATATTTAATAGAGACACTAATTTCCCTAAGTCTATTCTCATGTTCCATATTTCTTCTTTTTCTCCTTTCTTCACCTTTATTATTTTTTATTATATTTCTTCTATATAACTTATTCATTATTCTGCTTGTTCCAACATTTTGGTCATTGTCAAGCCTGTTTCCAATCTCAGTTATTACATTTTTCATTTTTACTGATTTTGTTTTAACTATTATATCTGTGGTAATGGTCTCTCTGATGTCTTCCATGCTTCTCTCAACCCTAGCTAGTATTCTTATAATTGTTTTAAATTCTGAATTATGGCACAAAAACAGACACATAGACCAATGGGATAGAATAGAAACCCCAGAACTAGACCCACAAACGTATGGCCAACTCATCTTTGACAAAGCAGGAAAGAACATCCAATGGAAAAAAGACAGCCTCTTTAACAAATGGTGCTGGGAGAACTGGACAGCAACATGCAGAAGGTTGAAACTAGACCACTTTCTCACACCATTCACAAAAATAAACTCAAAATGGATAAAGGACCTAAATGTGAGACAGGAAACCATCAAAACCTTAGAGGAGAAAGCAGGAAAAAACCTCTCTGACCTCAGCCGTAGCAATCTCTTACTCGACACATCCCCAAAGGCAAGGGAATTCAAAGCAAAAGTGAATTACTGGGACCTTATGAAGATAAAAAGCTTCTGCACAGCAAAGGAAACAACCAACAAAACTAAAAGGCAACCAACGGAATGGGAAAAGATATTCGCAAATGACATATCGGACAAAGGGCTAGTATCCAAAATCTATAAAGAGCTCACCAAACTCCACACCCGAAAAACAAATAACCCAGTGAAGAAATGGGCAGAAACCATGAATAGACACTTCTCTAAAGAAGACATCCGGATGGCCAACAGGCACATGAAAAGATGTTCAGCGTCGCTCCTTATCAGGGAAATACAAATCAAAACCACACTCAGGTATCACCTCACGCCAGTCAGAGTGGCCAAAATGAACAAATCAGGAGACTATAGATGCTGGAGAGGATGTGGAGAAACGGGAACCCTCTTGCACTGTTGATGGGAATGCAAATTGGTGCAGCCGCTCTGGAAAGCAGTGTGGAGGTTCCTCAGAAAATTAAAAAGAGACCTACCCTATGACCCAGCAATAGCACTGCTAGGAATTTACCCAAGGGATTCAGGAGTACTGATGCATAGGGGCACTTGTACCCCAATGTTTATAGCAGCACTTTCAACAATAGCCATATTATGGAAAGAGCCTAAATGTCCATCAACTGATGAACGGATAAAGAAATTGTGGTTTATATACACAATGGAGTACTACATGGCAATGAGAAAGAACGAAATATGGCCTTTTGTAGCAACGTGGATGGAACTGGAGAGTGTGATGCTAAGTGAAATAAGCCATACAGAGAAAGACAGATACCATATGGTTTCACTCTTATGTGGATCCTGAGAAACTTAACAGGAACCCATGGGGGAGGGGAAGAAAAAAAAAAGAGGTTAGAGTGGGAGACAGCCAAAGCATAAGAGACTGTTAAAAACTGAGAACAAACTGAGGGTTGATGGGGGGTGGGAGGGAGGGGAGGGTGGGTGATGGGTATTGAGGAGGGCACCTTTTGGGATGAGCACTGGGTGTTGTATGGAAACCAATTTGTCAATAAATTTCATATATAAAAGAAAAATAAAGTAATTATTGATAGGTAAAAAAAATTAAATTCTGAATTATACATATTACTATTATCTGTTTTGATTAGATCCCTGGATGTGGCCTTTTTCTTGTTCTTTCTTTTGGGATGAATTATTCCATCTTGGCATTTTATCTAGGTCTCTGCCTTTCTCTGTGTTAGAAAAGCCTGCTATGTTTCCTGCTCCTCAGAGTAATGGCTTTACGAAGAGTATGTCATATAGTGTCCAGGTTCTTGTGCTTCAGGAAGCATCTCTTGTGTATGCTGCATGCACTCTGCTGCTGTGTTATGGCTGGTCTATCCCTCAGGTCATTCCTCTGCAGAGTTTCTCCTTGCCTGCAGTGGGGAGTGCTTGGACCTTGGCTGGAGTACGGTGAGTTTTAACTAGGTGTGCTCTGCTCTGCTTGTTTAAAAAGGCCTGATAATATTCCCACTAGAGATGAACTTTGCAGAACTCTGTGGTTAGTAGACTTGGTGTGTGCAGGGGTTTGTGTTGGTCTTATGGGGAAGGGTACCCCTTCTCTGGTTCTCTGGCACACTTGCCCAGAGAAAGTAGTACCAGTAGAGTGCAGGGTGATGGACTTGGCATAAGCAGGTTAGGCAGCCAGTGTTGGCACTATGCTAGTTACTGAAGTTAGCTAATGTTGAGGGGTGGGGGAGGGAAATGGCACCAGCCAGCTCCTTTGTCCCTAGAGAGGCAATACTACCTCTCTCTGATGCACTCCAAGGAGGAACTGTCTCTCCCAGTGAGTCTCAGGTGATCCTCAGATGGCATTGTCTACCCCTGGGTTACCTGCATGTCTTCTCTACAAGAGCATTACAGTGCCCTCAGGGTTCTATACCAGCCATGCCATGGACCTCTAAAACTCCAGGTTTTGAGTCCCAGTAGTTGTGAAAACTCATAAAAATCAACCCTGCTCATTCTCCAAGTCAATGGCTTTGGGGACGTGTTTTCCTTGTGCAATTCCCTGTGTGCTCCTCTTTCTCTTGCCTCTCTGTGGCTAGGGATTCCTCCCTTTGGTAGCACCCATGATCCATTTCTCCCCCAAATCATGTATCCACACCTTCTACTTTCCACGATGTGGTCTTCTGTATCCCTCTACTTGTGTAGTTTGTTCTATCAGCCCTCAGATTGACTTTCTGGATATTCTGAATTATTTGATATTTATCTAGCTGTGTTTTGGGACAAGGCAAGAATGGGGTCCTCCTAGTACATCAAAATCTTAGTGAATCCTCCCACTCCACTCTAGACTTTTAATTACAATTTGTTCTCACAGAACTTTTTCCTTCCTGGTGATCAATAAGTTTAAATAATGAGGTACAAAATTTGACTTTATTCGTGGTGATTACAAATAAGCAAACCATCCTCCTGAACAACCTAAAAGTCAAGATAATTTATACACATGAAATATATGTTCATTCCCTTCATTCCCAAACTAATAATTGAATATATACATGTCTTTTTCTAACAAGGGCACTTGTATCAAAGAATGAGATGAGAAGAAAAATAGCTATTCTTGCCCCAGGCATGAAGTGCCACTACTGAACAATATGTGATAATAAATTTCCAGGGAAAATGTACACTTTAGTTACTGCCTTTAGATGACAGCTATTCACAGAAATCAGATTATAAGGCTGAAGGACTGCAGGTTACTGAGAATTGTTGAAATTGTGAATGTCCTTGCTTTATTAAGACTCTACAGCCTGAAGTAAAAACTTCTTGTGAGGCTAGTGATAGCTCTTTTATTTATTTATTTTTTAATGTTTATTTTTGACAGAGAGAGAGAGAGAGAGAGAGCGCATGTGTGGGGGGAGGGGCAGAGAGAGGGAGACACAGAATCTGAAACAGGCTCCAGGCTCCAAGCTGTCAGCACAGAGCCCGATGCAGGGCTTGAACACACAGCTGTGAAATCATGACCTGAGCCAAAGTCGGGCGCTCAAAGGACTGAGCCACCCAGGCACCCCTGATAGCTCTTTTATAAGCGGAATTTGCAATAAACAAATATAAGAATCTATAGATATCCTATTTAGATGCTAAAAGAAAATAGGAGGTGGAATAAAATGTTATTCTGTTTGCCCAGTCACACTTTTTTCTCTTATCTGTGAGTCAAACTGATAGAAAATTTTCTTATGTTTGTGTACCTCCAGATTGTCAATGATAACATTTGAGCCTGGAGGAATACTGAGTTTCTTAAAGTCACAGTATAAACCATGTGTGATTGTGGAGAAACAAAGAAATATCCAAATAATTAAATTCCTGTGTTAAGGTTGTGAAACAACCACAAGTTGAGGTTTTCAAAGTTTGAGTTTTTTTCAAATTTTGCTCCATCTTGAGTCACCTACTTTTGGCACTCAGTGCTTAATGCATTTTCAGTGTTCCCTGCAAAGGGAGCATTTTCTGTTGCCTCTCACAGTGGTAATCTCTGTTATGGTCATTAAATCGTTCAGAGTGGGAATCTTTACAGAGACCATCTTTGGATAATAGTAATTGACATAAATGACATTCACTTTAAGTAGATAACTAGGGGGACTGACATGGGCAAAGACCCCACTCTAAAGATCACAGAAATTACCTATTAAGATATGCTGAGACACATTCCTTAAAAGTTTGGCTTTATTTACCTTTTAAGGTTGAAAGACACATTGTTTAAGCTATTTCATTTTCATACTCAGTAATTATGGAAATAATACCAAATGGCAATACAAAAAACAAATGTAATTACCTCATTTATAAAAGAACCCCCAAACAAACTTGTTTTCTATTTTTACTATATTATATATATATATATATATATAACATATAAATATATATATATAAAACATATAAAACATATAAAACATGTTACCAGAAGTATATATAACTTAACAGAGTATTGTGAGACTTTTCCATAAAAACCTAAAAGTATAAATCTAAGAACTAAAGGATCTGGCAATGACAAAATATTATAGATTCTACTTTAAATGAATGCACACTTTCTATATTTTTGTGTTTTCAATAGAAAGAATGGTATATCTTCTTATCATTTTGTGTGTGGCACATAATAGACACTCAAAATTATCTGTTAAATATATGAATAAACATGTACATTGAGGCTCTAGAATCCGTTTCCACTCACAACTTCAGTTACCACCTTTATACAATGATTTTCAAATATTTACCTTCAGCCAAGTCTAATGTTTCTTCTGAAATTTAGAGATTTTTTTCAACTGCATCCTAACCATTTCCAATAAACTCTTCATAGACATTTCAAAAATCAACATATCAAAAAATAGTATCCATATTACTTTTACCTCAGTCTTTACCTTGTACCTCTTATTTTATATCCCTTGTAGTTTCTTGTCCTCAACACCATATACAAGACATCACCAATTCTTGTCCATTCTGTACTGTATACATGCCCCAAAATTTCTCCCTTCCCCTCCACTCCAGACCTCTTGCTTTAATCTTACAGTCAGCTGGCAGTGACCAAAACTCCTTACATGGGGAAAATAAGTAAATAAAAAGTAAAAAAAAAATACATTCTGAAAATTAGCTGTCAACATCTTCAATTCTAAGTAGTAAAAGACAGGCAAAAGACTGAAAATCTACAAAATAAAATTAAAACATATCTGTAGTTATTGAGATTCATACAGGAAGTATAGGGTACAGAAACACAAGATTTTCCTTTCAAAACTGGGTAGCTGAGGTAAGAATTACATCTTCAGATATAAGAATTAATGGCAAAGAAAAAAAAATTGGGACATCGAGGATAGGGGGAAGATGGCGGCGTAGGAGGACTGGGCTCACCGCGCGTCCTGCTGATCACTTAATTCCACCTACACCTGCCTAACTAACCCAGAAAACCACCAGAAGACTAGCAGAACGGAGTCTCCGGAGCCAAGCGCAGACAAGAGGCCCACAGAAGACAGTAGGAAGGGCTGAGAGGCAGTGCGCGCTACACTGACAGGCGGGAGGGAGCCAAGCAGAGCGCCAGAGTCTGGCTTGCAAAAGCAGAGGGGCCGGATGGAGTGTTTTCCGACAGCAAGTGGAACTTAGCATCTGGGAGGTCATAAGTGTACAGCTCTGCTTGGAAAGCAGGAAGGCTGGAAGACAAAGGGAGGGAGAGTTGCTGAGCCCTGGGATGACAGAGCTCAGTTTGGCGGGGAACAATGGTGCTCACCAGGTCCATCTCCCTCACCTATCCCCCAGACAAAATCCCAAAGGGAACCAGTTCCTGCCAGGGAACTTCCTTGCTCAACGCAAATACCCAACGATGTGCTTCTGCGGAGCCACCCCTCCGGCAGCGGGTCTGACTCCCTCCGGCTGCCACAGGCCCCTCCTGAAGTGGATCACCTAAGGAGAAGTGAGCTAAGCCTGCCACTCCTGACCCCGGGCACCTTGCCTACCCACCCCAGCTAATATGCCAGATCCCCAGCATCACAAGCCTGGCAGTGTGCAAGTAGCCCAGATGGGCCACACCACCCCACAGTGAATCCCGCCCCTAGGAGAGGGGAAGAGAAGGCACACACCAGTCTGACTGTGGCCCCAGCGGTAGACTGGGGGCAGACATCAGGTCTGACTGCGGCTCCGCCCACCAACTCTAGTTATACACCACAGCACAGGGGAAGTGCCCTGCAGGCCCACACCACTCCAGGGACTATCCAAAATGACCAAGCAGAAGAATTCCCCTCAGAAGAATCTCCAGGAAATAACAACAGCTAATGAACTGATCAAAAAGGATTTAAATAATATAACAGAAAGTGAATTTAGAATAATAGTCATAAAATTAATCACTGGGCTTGAAAACAGTATAGAGGACAGCAGAGAATCTCTTGCTACAGAGATCAAGGGACTAAGAAGCAGTCAGCAGGAGCTGAAAAACGCTTTCAACGAAATGCAAAACAAAATGGAAACGACGATGGCTCGGAATGAAGAGGCAGAGGAGAAAATAGGTGAACTAGAAGATAAAGTTATGGAAAAAGAGGAAGCTGAGAAAAAGAGAGATAAAAAGATCCAGGAGTATGAGGGGAAAATTAGAGAACTAAGTGATACACTAAAAAGAAATAATATACGCATAATTGGTATCCCAGAGGAGGAAGACAGAGGGAAAGGTGCTGAAGGAGTACTTGAAAAAATAATAGCTGAGAACTTCCCTGAACAGGGGAAGGAAAAGGGCATTGAAATCCAAGAGGCACAGAGAACTCCCTTCAGACGTAACTTGAATCAATCTTCTGCACGACAAATCATAGTGAAACTGGCAAAATACAAGGATAAAGAGAAAATTCTGAAAGCAGCAAGGGATAAACGTGCCCTCACATATAAAGGGAGAACTATAAGACTCATGGCTGATCTCTCTTTTGAAACTTGGCAGGCCAGAAAGGATTCACATGAGATCTTTAATGTGCTAAACAGGAAAAATATGCAGCCGAGAATCCTTTATCCAGCAAGTCTGTCATTTAGAATAGAAGGAGAGATAAAGGTCTTCCCAAACAAACAAAAACTGAAGGAATTAATCACCACTAAACCAGCCCTACAAGAGATCCTAAGGGGGATCCTGTGAGACAAAGTACCAGAGACATCACTACAAGCATAAATCATACAGATATCACAATGACTCTAAACCCATATCTTTCTATAATAACACTGAATGTAAATGGATTAAATGCGCCAACCAAAAGACATAAGGTATCAGAATGGATAAAAAAAAACAAGACCCATCTATTTGCTGTCTACAAGAGACTCATTTTAGACCTGAGGACACCTTTAGATTGAGAGTGAGGGGATGGAGAACTATTTATCATGCTACTGGAAGCCAAAAGAAAGCTGGAGTAGCCATACTTATATCAGACAAACTAGACTTTAAATTAAAGGCTGTAACAAGAGATGAAGAAGGGCATTATATAATAACCACAGGGTCTATCCACCAGGAAGCGCTAACAATTATAAATGTCTATGCGCCAAATACCGGAGCCCCCGAATATATACAACAATTACTCATAAACATAAGCAACCTTATTGATAAAAATGTGGTAATTGCAGGGGACTTTAACACTCCACTTACAGAAATGGACAGATCATCTAGACATATGGTCAATAAAAAAACAAGGGCCCTGAATGAGACATTGGATCAGATGGACTTGACAGATATATTTAGAACTCTGCATCCCAAAGCAACAGAATATACTTTTTTCTCGAGTGCACATGGAACATTCTCCAAGATAGATTATATACTGGGTCACAAAACAGCCCTTCATAAGTATACAAGAATTGAGATCATACCATGCATGCTTTCAGATCACAATGCTATGAAGCTTGAAATCAACCACAGGAAAAAGTCTGGAAAAACTCTAAAAGCATGGAGTTAAAGAACACCCTACTAAAGAATGAGTGGGTCAACCAGGCAATTAGAGAAGAAATTAAAAAATATATGGAAACAAACGAAAATGAAAATACAACAATTCAAACGCTTTGGGATGCAGCGAAGGAGGTCCTGAGAGGAAAATACATCGCAACCCAGGCCTATCTCAAGAAACAAGAAAAATCCCAAATACAAAATCTAACAGCACACCTAAAGGAACTAGAAGCAGAACAGCAAAGGCAGCATAAACAAAGCAGGAGAAGAGAAATCATAAAAATCAGTGCAGAAATACACAATATAGAATCTAAAAAAACTGTAGAGCAGATCAACGAAACCAAGAGTTGGTTTTTTGAAAAAATAAACAACATTAACAAACCTCTAGCCAGGCTTCTCAAAAAGAAAAGGGAGATGACCCAAATAGATAAAATCATGAATGAAAATGGAATTATTACAACCAATCCCTCAGAGATACAAACAATTATCAGGGAATACTGTGAAAAATTATATGCCCACAAATTGGACAACCTGGAAGAAATGGACAAATTCCTAAACACCCACACTCTTCCAAAACTCAATCAGGAGGAAATAGAAAGCTTGAAGAGACCCATAACCAGCAAAGAAATTGAATCGGTTATCAAAAATCTCCCAACAAATAAGAGTCCGGGACCAGATGGCTTCCCAGGGGAGTTCTACCAGACGTTTAAAGCAGAGATAATACCTATCCTTCTCAAGCTATTCCAAGAAATAGAAAGGGAAGGAAAACTTCCAGACTCATTCTATGAAGCCAGTATTTGATTCCTAAACCAGACGGAGACCCAGTAAAAAAGAGAACTACAGGCCAATATCCCTGATGAATATGGATGCAAAAATTCTCAATAAGATACTAGCAAATCGAATTCAACAGCATATCAAAAGAATGATTCACCATGATCAAGTGGGATTCATTCCTGGGATGCAGGGCTGGTTCAACATTCGCAAATCAATCAACATGATACATTACATTAATAAAAGAAAAGATAAGAACCATATGATCCTGTCAATCAATACAGGAATGGCCTTTGACAAAATCCAGCACCCTTTCTTAATAAAAACCCTTGAGAAAGTCAGGATAGAAGGAACATACTTAAACATCATCAAAGCCATTTATGAAAAGCCCACAGCTAACATCATCCTCAACGGGGAAAAACTGAGAGCTTTTTCCCTGAGATCAGGAACACGACAGGGATGCCCACTCTCACCGCTGTTGTTTAACATAGTGTTTGAAGTGCTAGCATCAGCAATCGTACAACAAAACGAAATCAAAGGCATCCAAATTGGCAAAGATGAAGTCAAGCTTTCACTTTTTGCAGATGACATGATACTATACATGGAAAATCCGATAGACTCCACCAAAACTCTGCTAGAACTGATACATGAATTCAGCAAAGTTGCAGGATACAAAATCAATGTACAGAAATCAGTTGCATTCTTACACACTAACAATGAAGCAACAGAAAGACAAATAAAGACATTGATCCCATTCACAATTGCACCAAGAAGCATAAAATACCTAGGAATAAATCTAACCAAAGATGTAAAAGATCTGTATGCTGAAAACTATAGAAAGCTTATGAAGGTAACTGAAGAAGATATAAAGAAATGGAAAGACATTCCATGCTCATGGATTGGAAAAATAAATATTGTCAAAATGTCAATACTACCCAAAGCAATCTACACATTGAATGCAATCCCAATCAAAATTGCACCAGCATGCTTCTCGAAACTAGAACAAGCAATCCTAAAATTCATATGGAACCACAAAAGGCCCCGAATAGCCAAAGTAATTTTGAAGAAGAAGACCAAAGCAGGAGGCATCACAATCCTAGACTTTTGCCTCTACTACAAAGCTGTAATCATCAAGACAGCATGGTATTGGCACAAAAACAGACACATAGACCAATGGAATAGAATAGAAACCCCAGACCTAGACCCACAAACGTATGGCCAACTTTCCTGCTTTGACAAAGCAGGAAAGAACATCCAATGGAGAAAAAGACAGTCTCTTTAACAAATGGTGCTGGGAGAACTGGACAGCAACATGCAGAAAGTTGAAACGAGACCACTTTCTCACACCATTCACAAAAATAAACTCAAAATGGATAAAGGACCTGAATGTGAGACAGGAAACCATCCAAATCCTAGAGGAGAAAGCAGGAAAAGACCTCTCTGACCTCAGCCGTAGCAATCTCTTACTCGACACATCCCCAAAGGCAAAGGAATTAAAAGCAAAAATGAATTACTAGGACCTTATGAAGATAAAAAGCTCTGCACAGCAAAGGAAACAACCAACAAAACTAAAAGGCAACCAACGGAATGGGAAAAGATATTTGCAAATGACATATCGGACAAAGGGCTAGTATCTAAAATCTATAAAGAGCTCACCAAACTCCACACCCGAAAAACAAATAACCCAGTGAAGAAATGGGCAGAAAACATGAATAGACACTTCTCTAAAGAAGACATCCGGATGGCCAACAGGCACATGAAAAGATGCTCAACGTCGTTCCTCATCAGGGAAATACAAATCAAAACCACACTCAGATATCACCTGATGCCAGTCAGAGTGGCCAAAATGAACAAATCAGGAGACTATAGATGCTGGAGAGGATGTGGAGAAACGGGAACCCTCTTGCACTGTTGATGGGAATGCAAATTGGTGCAGCCGCTCTGGAAAGCAGTGTGGAGGTTCCTCAGAAAATTAAAAAGAGACCTACCCTATGACCTAGCAATAGCACTGCTAGGAATTTACCCAAGGGATTCAGGAGTACTGATGCATAGGGGCACTTGTACCCCAATGTTTATAGCAGCACTTTCAACAATAGCCATATTATGGAAAGAGCCTAAATGTCCATCAACTGATGAACGGATAAAGAAATTGTGGTTTATATACACAATGGAGTACTACATGGCAATGAGAAAGAATGAAATATGGCCCTTTGTAGTAACGTGGATGGAACTGGAGAGTGTGATGCTAAGTGAAATAAGCCATACAGAGAAAGACAGATACCATATGGTTTCACTCTTATGTGGATCCTGAGAAACTTAACAGAAACCCATGGAGGAGGGGAAGGAAAAAAATAAAAAAGAAGTTAGAGTGGGAGAGAGCCAAAGCATAAGAGACTCTTAAAAATTGAGAACAAACTGAGGGTTGATGGGGGGTGGGAGGGAGGGGAGGGTGGGTGATGGGTATTGAGGAGGGCACCTTTTGGGATGAGCACTGGGTGTTGTATGGAAACCAATTTGACAATAAATTTCATATATTGAAAAAAAAATGGGACATCAATTTTTTTTTTCAATTTTTCCTGATCTTCAATTTTGGTAATCACAGTCACCTGCAGTATTATTTATTTAAATTTTGTAATGTTTATTTTTGAGAGAGAGAGAGAGAGAGAGAGCGAGGAGGGTCAGAGAAAGAGGGAAACACAGCATCCAATGTAGCTCCAGGCTCTGAGTTGACACAATAGATTCCAATGCAAGGCTCCCACTCACAGACAACAAAATCATGACCTGAGCTGAAGTTGGACACTTAAATGACTGAGCCACCAAGACACATCATGGACTGCATTTTTAGAATGAAGTAAACAATAAGTATTCTAATTAATGGCTTAAATTTTCTGTTTTGAGAAAAATCTAATAAACTGTGCTTTGGTGATTCAATCAGCAAAACTGACTATACTCCACTGAGAATCAAAGTGAGTTTTTCAAATGTTACTCCATCTTGAGTCACCTACTTTTGGCACTTGCTACTTTCTGCATTTTCAGTGTTCCCTGCAAAGGGAAGCATTTTCTATTGCCTCTCACAGTGGAAAACTCCATTATGGTCCTTAATCATCCAGAGTGTGAATATTTATGTGGACCATCTTTGGATAAAAGTAATTGGTATATAAATGACATTCACTTTAAGTAGATAACTAGGGGAACTGACATGTGCAAAGACCCACCCTAAAGATCACAGAAATTACCTATTAAGATACATTATGCCACATTCCTTAAAAGTTTGGCTATATTTACTCTCTTAGGGTTGAATGATGCATTGTTTAACCTATTTCATTTTCTTAGTAAATATGGAAACAATACCAAAATGGCAATACAGAAAACAAATGTAATTACCTCATTTATAAAAGAAACTCCCTCAAAATAAACTTGTTTTCTATTTTCACTATGCTATTCTATTCTTATTTACTGTGTCAAGAAGTGGGTAAAAAACAAAAAGAAGTGAGTACGTTGTTTTTTAAATTTTATTATTACAAGATCATCCTGGTCTAAATTATATTGTAACTTGGGAATCTGAGTGGTCCAGTCAGTTGACTGTGCAACTCTTGATTTTGGCTCAGGTAATGATTACAGGGTCTTGGGACTTAGCCCCACATAGGGCTCCATGCTGAGTGTGGTTGGAGCCTACTTAGGATTCTCTCTCTCTCTTGTTCTCTCCCCCTCTGTCCCTTTCCTCCACTCATGCTTTATCTTTCTAAAATAAAAAAATGAAAAAATAAAAATAAATAAATGAATTGTTCTGTAACTGTACCAAAAATATTTTAAAGAGTGAATGACTTAATAATTGTAAGCTTAGGATAGATACTTAACTTAGTGGAATTTATGGTTTGCTTCCCTCTCTATTTGTAACTTTTTTTTTCTTTTCCAACACTTATGGTCTTCTGTTAAGTTTCTCAAATTCCACAGATGAGTGAAAACATGATATCTTTCTTTCTCTGACTGACTTATTTCATTAGCATAATACCCTCCAGTTCCATCCACATTGCTGCAAATGGCAAGATTTCATTATTTTTCATTGCCAAGTTGTATTCCACTGTGTGTGTGTATATATATGTATATACATACATACATATATATACATATTTATATGTATATATATACACCACATCTTCTTTATCCATTCATCAATTGATGGAAATATGGGCTCTTCCCATAATTTGGCCATTGTTATTTTTTTTGAAAAATTTTTTAATGTTTATTTATTTTTGACAGAGAGAGAGAGAGAGAGAGAGATCATGAGCAGGGAGGTGCAGATAGAGAGAGGGAGGCAGAATCCGAAGCAGGCTCCAGTCTCTGAGCTGACAGCTCAGAGCCCGATGTGGGAGCCGATCATGAGATAATGATCTGAGCTGAAGTCGGAAACTCAACCAACTGAGCCACCCAGGTGCCCCTATAATTTGTCTATTGTTAATAGCACTGCTATAAACATTGGGGTACATGTGCCCCTATCAATCAGCACTCCTGTATCCTTTGGATAAATTCCTAGAAATGCTATTGCTGGTTCATAGGGTAATTCTATTTTTAATTTTTTGAGGTAACTCCACACTGTTTTCCAGAGTGGCTGCACCAGTTTGCATTCCCACAAACAATGCAATTGAATATTTCCTGCTGCCCCCTTCTGGTCTGCTGAGTTTCAGTGGACAAGTCTGTTACTACTTTTATTTGTCTATCCTTGTAGGTTAAGGCTCTTTTGTCCCTAGCTGCTTTCAGAAATCTCTCTTTATCTTTGTATTTTGTCAGTTTCACCATGCTACGTCATGGTGTTGACCTGATTTTGTTGATTCTGAAAGGAATTCTTTGTGCCTCCTGGACTTGGATGCCTGTTTTGTTCCCCAGATTAAGGAAGTTCTCAGCTATAACGTGTTCAAATAAACCTTCTGCTCTTTATCTTTCATTTCTTCTTCTGGAACTCGTATCATATGGATATTAATTAATTTCACTGAATTACTTAGGTCTCTAATTCTCCTCTGGAGGTCTAGTAATTTCCTTTCTCTCCTTTTCTCAGCTTAATTTTACCTTTCTCAATGATTTCACCTTCTATTTCACCCATTGTCTCCTCTGCTTCTCCCATTCTTGCTGTCACTACAGCTAGTTTATTTTGCACCTCATATACAGCATTTCTGAATTCATCGTGACTATTTCTTAATTCCTTGATCACTATAGCAATAGATTCTCTGCTGTTTTCTGTCCTTTACATATTTTAATAGTTTGTTATGTGTCCTGCACCTTTGAGTACTACAATATTAAAAAAAGGGTCATAAACTGTCCAGGGCCTGGAACTTCAGGAAATGTTTTTGGAGTGTGTTATGTGCACTCTGTTGTTGTGTCTTGGCTGCTTTACCTCACTACTCATAGTGGTGGATTGGTGGAGTGGTGGATTGCACCAAGTGTGCTTTGATTTGCTTGTTGAAGTAACCCTGGAAAAGAGGAGAAGGAGAGGGGGAAATAAACCTTATTCTAAACTGAGACAGAAATTATAGGGGTGGATAGAAAAACCAGGCAAAGAATCAAAAAAATTACAGGGCTTAATACAGAGAGAGAGGAAAATAAACAAGAAGGAGATACAGAAAAGGTCTAAAAATAATATAGCAAAATTGCCTGATTAAAGAAAAGACAGGAACAGCATTAAAAAAGGACAGAGAGAGAGAGAGAGAGAGGGAGGATATATATATATATATATATATGACCAAAAATCAAATCAGAAACTGTAAGAAAAACCACAGTACAGTTGCCCCTTGGTACCTTGAAAATGGTGGTTGTGTTGGTCTTGAGAAGGGACTTAACTGGTTCAGTGAGTGTCAATCACACTCCAGTAGATAAGCAGTTAGTAGGCTTTGAGGGGAGGCATTTGCTGTAAATGATCCTGCCTCCACTGGGGGCCGCTGTCCTGTTCTCTGAAGCCCCACCGCATTGGTGATGGGGAGTACACACCAGTCTCTCCTTCTTGGACTGAGTGTCCTAAACCACTCTGTTCAGGCAGCCCTCCCAGAACAGCACTGGCAAGGGTGGGCTGTTTTTCCCTGCTCCACAGTCTCCCCTGCCTCCCCTGTGCTGGACTAGGATTCAAAACCCGATGTCTTAAATGATGCTGCTGTGCACTGACCAGGAATAGAACCATTCCTTCAAGCTGACAAAGGGCCTTTGGCTGGTGCCTGCAGGGTCTTTTGTACTTCGAGAGTCAGTAAACCCTCTTCTCATAGAACTTTATGGAAGGGATGGCTTTCTCGTAGTGCACCCCCAAGAGTGTTATCCAGTTCGGGGCTGGCTTTCCTCCCCACCAGACATGTGCAGGTTCAGTGGCACAGGCTTGCACACCATCAGTGGCTCTGGTCAGGAGATAGTTGTAAAACCCTGAAATCTACAATCTTCATTCCTAAGGCTGTTTGCAAAGTAGAAACTGGTTCTCTTCTTATTCTTCATTTTCCAGACCATAGTCTGGAGAGGTTTTTCTCTTATCCAAATACAATCCCAGAAAGCTTCCCTTTCTCTTCCTTTTGTTTATCCACCAAAGGGGATTCCCCCTCTTCTATGTCTATGCTGTCACCCATTTTCTCTCTCCCAATTCACAAACACACACTTCTGAACCACCAAGCTGTCTCCTAGGTCCCTGGATATGTTGCTGTCAGACTGTAGCCTACATTCCTGGAATTCCAAGTGTTTTGACTACAATACTGCTATCTTTCAGGGATGAGAGGAATTCTGGTAACCCTATTTCTCCGCCATGTTGACTCCTCCTCCTCACATATCACATTTTTAGAGACATGAAATTTTTTAATGTTGCTAATAGATCCTTTTTACAAAGCAATATAAATTGTAGCTTCTTTGCTGGAAAACCAAGGGTAGTCCATACATAAAGTAAATAAATTCTTAGTGCATCAAAGAAACAAAACAAAAAGTTACAAGTTTTGCTTTTCTCACTAAACTATTTCATAGGGTTCCCTCTAGGGAATTAAGTTTGAAGTATTTTTCATTGGAACAGATTAGAAAGCCCAGAAATAAACCCACAATCATGTGGTCAATTAATCTTCAATAAAGCAAGAAAGAATATCCAATAAGAAAAAGATGGTCTCTTCAAAAAATGGTGTTTGGAAATCTGGACAGCTACATGCAAAATAATGAAACTGGACCACTTTCTGGTTTTTTTTTTAATTTTTTTAAACATTTATTCATTTTTGAGAGACAGAGAGAGACAAAGCATGAGTTGGGGAGGGGAAAAGAAAGAGGGAGACACAGAATTTGAAGCAGGCTCCAGGCTCTGAGCTGTCAGCGCAGATCCCAACACAGGGCTTGAAACCACAGACTTCGCAATCATGACCTGAGCTGAAGTCGGATGCTTAACCAACTGAGCCATCCAGGCATCCCTGGACCACTTTCTTTCACCATATGCACTCAAACAAAAAAAAATCAAAATGGATTAAAGACCCAAATGTGAGACCTGAAACCATAAAAATCCTAGAAGGGAGCACAGTCAGCAATATTTTTACATCAGCTATTGCAACATTTTTTGAAATAAGTCCACCTAGGCAAAAGAAACTAAAGCAAGGGGGTACCTGGGTGGCTCAGTTGGTTTAGCATCTGACTTCAGCTCAGGTCATGATTTCACTGCTCACGTGTTCAGGCCCCATGTCAGGATCTGTGCTCACAGCTCAGAGCCTGGAGCTTGCTTCAGATTCTCTGTCTCCCTCTCTCTCTGCACCTTTTCACTCATGCTCTGTCTCTTTCTCTCAAAAATAAATAAACATTAATTTTTTTCTAAAAAAAAGGAAACTAAAGCAAAAATAAACTATTGGGACTATATAAAAAAATCTTCTGGACAGTGAAAGAAACAATCAACAAAATGAAAAGACAACCTACTGAATGGAAGAAGATATTTACAAATGACATATTAAAAAAGGGTTATTATCTAAAATATATATACTGATACAACTCAACACCCCCCAGAAATAATCCAATTAAAAATAAGCAGAAAACATGAATAGACATTTTACTAAAGAAGACATCTAGATGACCAGAAGAAACATGAAAAGATGGTTAACATCACTCATCATTAGGGAAATGCAAATCAAAACTGCAATGAGCTATTGGGCACCTGGGCGGCTCAGTTATTTAAACATCTGACTGGTTCAGGTCATGATCTCATGGTTCATGAGCTCAATCCCCATGTCAGGCTCTGTGCTGACAGCTGGGAGCCTAGGGACCGCTTCAGATTCTTTGTCTCCCTCTCTCTCTGCCCCTCCCGGCTTGCTCTCTGTCTCTCTCTCAAAAATAAATAAACAAAAAATTCTTAATACAAATACAATGAGATATTACTTCACACCTATCAGAATGGCTAAAATAAAAAATATAAGAAAAAAATATTGGTGAGGATATGGAGAAAAAGACACCCTCTTGCACTGTTGGTAGGAATGCAAACTGGTGCAGCCACCCTGGAAAACAATATTTTAAAAAGCTAAAAATAGGAGTATGCCATGATCCAGTAATTACACTACTGAGTATATACTCCCAAAATACAAAAACACTAATTCAAAGGGCACCTGGGTGGCTCAGCCAGTTGAGTGACTGACTTCACCATAATCTCATGATTCTTGAATTCGAGCCCCATGTTGGGCTCTGTGATGACAGCTTGGAGCTTGGAGTCTGCTTCAGAGTCTGTGTCTCCCTCTCTCTCTGCCCCTTCCCAACTCTCTCTCTCTCTCTCTGTCAAGAATAAATTAACATTAAAAAAAATTTTTAGTGGCTCCTGGGTGGCTCAGTCGGTTAAGCGTCCGACTTTGGATCAGGTCACGATCTCACAGTTCATGAGTTTGAACCACACGTTGGGCTCTGGGCTGACAGCTCAGAGCCTGGACTTGGTTCAGATTCTGTGTCTCCCTCTCTCTCTGCCCCTCCCCTGCTCATGCTCTGTCTCTCTCAAAAGCAAATAAATAAATATTAATTTTTTTTTAAAAAAAGCACTAATTCAAAAGGATACATGTACCCTGATGTTTTTGGCAGCATTATCTACAAGAGCCAAGTTATGGAAACAGCCCAAGTGTCCATTGACTGAGGAATAAAGATTTGGTATATGTATACAATGGAATATTATTCAGCCCTAAAAAATAATGAAATCTTGCTATTTGCAACAACATGGGTGGAGCTAGGAAGTATAATACTGAACAAAACAAGTCAGTAAGAGAGACAAATACCACATGATCTCATTCATACATGGAATTTAAGAAACAAAACAAATGAGCAAAAGAAACAGAACAAAAGAGAGAGAAGCCAAGAAAGAGTCTTAACTATAGAGAAGACTTTTAACTATAGAGAACAAACTGATGGTTACAGAGGGGAGGTGGGGAGCAGGATGGGTGAAATAGGTGATGGGGATTAAGGAGGGCACTTGTCATGAAAAGCAAAGGTTGATGTATGGAATTGTTGAATCACTATATTGTACTCTTGAAACTAATATTATATTATATGTTAGTTATATTGGAATTAAAATTAAATTTTAATTTAAAAATGTTAAAGGGGCTCCTGGGTGGCTCAGTCGGTTGAGCTTCTGACTTCAGCTCAGGTCATGATCTCACAGTTCATGGGTTCAAGCCCCGTGTTGGACTCTGTGCTGACAGCTCAGAGCATGGAGCCTGCCTTGGATTCCGTGTCTCCCTCTCTCTCTCTGCCCCACCCCTGCTCTCTCTCTCTCTCTCCCAAATAAACATTAAAAAAAATTTTAAAAATTAGAAAAAAAAGGTTGAAGCATTTACCATGAGCACTGACATAGAAGGAATTCCTGGTGGTCTAATCAAGAGACAACAGGAGCTAGTTTTTCATTCTACATATGGATTGTTCAGCCTGCTGAAATATAATACTATAGAAATAGCAACACTTGGGTGTATTTAAAGCAACATTTAAAGTATTTTTTAAATTCACAACGATTACATGAAGATTTCTGAAAGAGTGTATATGTGCACAGTTTCAAGATCAGGTAGCACATTTCTGTAATAGCAGTGATCAGTTACAAATGTTCAAAAAATATTACTATATGAATCTATACTCTCTCCCTGTGTCCTTCTAAATGGGTCCTTAAGCTGCTAATGCTTAGTCATGATGTAACTAGGTATCTTTGAGCCACATACAGAACACAAAATATCTATATGAGATCATGTGGTATTTGCAAAACATGAAAAGATGCTCAGAAATTTATAATAACAATTTAAATTATAGTTAATAATTGAAGAAACAATTCACAAAGTCATGTTCAAATGCATTGTTAAATGCATCATAATAGTAGTACTAAAAAGTGTTTCTTTTATTTGTAGGCTTCAGATATCATAAAGAGCTTTTGTTGTTGTTATTGCATTAGTTTTAATAGGGATGATTTTCCTTCAACAATTCTTTTTTTTTCCCTAAAAAGTAGCAAGACTAGATTTTATTGGATACTAAAGAGATAAAGATGACAAAATAGCAGCTCCTTTTAGAAAGGGAAATCAGGGCACCTGGGTGACTTAGTTGGTTGAGCATCGGACTCTTGATTTCTGCTCACGTCATAAATCTCATGGTTCCTGAGTTTGAGTGCCATGTCAGGCTCTGCACTGTTTGTGTGAAGCCTGCTTAGGATTCTTCCTCCATCTCAAAATAAATTAGTAAAATGTAAAAATAAAATTAAGAAGAAAGGGAAGATCAATAAAAATTACTAGTTAATTAGAATTCTAATTATAGACTAGCATAAATAGGGACTATATCTTTTATGATCCTGCTATTATTCACAAAATATTACTGTTTCTCTTTCAGATTGATCTTCAGTGCTGGTTTATAAGCCATAGAAGAAGACCATGTCATTATTTTACTGATTAATCTCATATTTATCAAAATTTTTAAAAGTTTACCACGTTGAACTCCCTTTTTATCCATTGAGTACCTACTAATGTTTGACCATTTTCCTTGTTGTCCTTATTCTAAATTCAGCTAATTTAAAACATTTTATTTTCTCTTTGACTACATATGTCAACACCAACACTTGTTTTAGTGAAGAAAAGACCTATTGAATTATTTATTGTTAGTAAAATTTTGAAGATCTAGTTCATAATAAGGGGTGTTAGAAGTAGAAAAAAAAAACCCATGTTGTGAACTGAGGGACACACATTCCAGTTCATGTAAATCTGTGTAATCAAACCTCGCTTGGTATCTGTTTTCTTATCTGTCAAATGAGATGGTTGGGTTGTTCTATAATTTCTTTTTAATATTTCTTTTCTGTCTATAATTCTATGGCTTTTTAAGGAAATAGACTAACACTAGATACAAACCCCAACTAATTTATGATGTAAAATCAATATATGGGATATGAAAATACCATATTGCACCTTCAAAATTAATATATTTATTGTAAAGTACAAAATCTTGATGATAAAGAAATTGCCTTGTCCGTTGTAGGGCAACTGAAAATAATTTTCTCTCCAATTGATGGTGTTGTCATCTAATTGGGAGTTACTTCTCCCAATTTCCCACTGCTTGAAAATAACAGAGATTTTCATATAAAAATTTCACAGCTCTTATCTATAATCTATTTGATGCTTTATAGACAACATCTAGGTGTGGAATGATTATCTTAAGGAACCATAACATCCTTTCAGTAAGTCAATAGCTGATGTGTGGGTAAATCAAGGTGAATGAACCTTTCTTATACTCAACACCATATAAGCTCCACTTTAATCATATTTTCTCTGATGAATAGAGAAATCACAGTGGAGAATTATGATAGCAGTTGAAAAATGCACTTAACCTCATTGTGACACATATGATATTTGCAGAAAATGATCATGTGAAGTTTAATTGCTGTGTTAGATAATTTGGTCCAAGCCAAGTGTATCCTATTAAAATGTAAAAGTAAGTGCTCGCTTTGGCAGCACATATACTAAAATTGGAACGATACAGAGAAGATTAGCATGGCCCCTGCGCAAGGATGACACGCAAATTCGTGAAGCGCTCCATATTTTTCTGATGCATGGGGCCACTTGTACTCCAATGTTCATAGCAGCACTCCCAACAATAGCCAAATTATGGAAAGAGCCTAAATGTCCATCAACTGATGAATGGATAAAGAAATTGTGGTTTATATACACAATGGAATACTACGTGGCAATGAGAAAAGATGAAATATGGCCTTTTGTAGCAATGTGGATGGAACTGGAGAGTGTGATGCTAAGTGAAATAAGCCATACAGAGAAAGACCGATACCATATGGTTTCACTCTTATGTGGATCCTGAGAAACTTAACAGGAACCCATGGGGGAGGGGAAGAAAAAAAAAAAAAGAGGTTAGAGTGGGAGAGAGCCAAAGCATAAGAGACTGTTAAAAACTGAAAACAAACTGAGGGTTGATGGGGGGTGGGAGGGAGGAGAGGGTGGGTGATGGGTATTGAGGAGGGCACCTTTTGGGATGAGCACTGGGTGTTGTATGGACACCAATTTGTCAATAAATTTCATATATAAAAAAATAAAATGTAAAAGTAATATAATTAGTGTTATAGAATAAATAACATAAATAGCACTTAAGAAAATTACTCAACTTGAACTTTAAATATAGTGAAATAAATGGAAGAAAACAGTATTAATTGTACTTCATAGATTTAATTAAAAGACATTTTTTAAGTTTATTTATTTATTTTGAGAGAAAGAGAGCACAAACTGGGGAAGGGATGAGAGAAGGAGAACAGACCCTGATGTGGGTTTCAAACCCTTAAACTGTGAGATCATGATCTGAACTGAGATCAAGAGTTAGACACTTAACCAACTGAGCCACCCAGGTGCCCCGAAGTGAAATATTTTTTTAATGTTTATTTATCTTAAGAGAGAGAGAGAGAGAGAGTGCAAATGGGGGAGGGGCAGAGAGAGAGGGAGACACAGAATCTGAAGCAGGCTCCAGGCTCTGTGCTAACAGCGGGGCTCGAACCCAAGAGCGGTGAGATCATGACCTTAGGTGAAGCTGGATGCTTAACCAACTGAACCACCCAGGCATCCCATGAAAGATTTTTTAATTTTTTTTAACGTTTATTTATTCTTGAGAGATAGGGAGAGACAGAGCATGAGTAGGGGAGGGGTAGAGAGAGAGGGAGACACAGAATCTGAAGCAGGCTCCAGGCTCTAAGCTGTCAGCACAGAGCCCAATATGGGGCTTGAAACCACAAATCATGAGATCATGACCTGAGCCAAAGTCAGACACTTAACCAACTGAGCCACCCAGGCGCCCCCCATGAAATATTTTTTTTTTAATGAAATTGAATATCATTAGTTCACATTAAGTTAAATTAGGTCATCCTTTAGTTGAGCTTAGTCTGAGCTATTCTTAAGCAATTTATTCTGAAGGCAAAGAAATTTGAAATTTTTGTGAGCCAACACAAAAAAGCTTCACAGGGGAAGAATTCAGTTGAAAGGATGGTTCAAATGAAATGAATCTTGTAACACAGAGGTAATTTTAATTCTTAAAATAGATGTACCTGATTAGGGATTATTGTCTCCAAGGATTGAAGAACAATGAACCTATGATCACATTAAGTAAACATCATAGTGAACAGAAGCTACTCATAGGTTTGAAAACCATTTGCAAACAATTTTTCCCCATTTGAATTGCAAAGTAGTCTGTATAAGTTTAAAAGCTGCCAGCATGGGGCGCCTGGGTGGCGCAGTCGGCTAAGCGTCCGACTTCAGCCAGGTCACGATCCTGCGGTCCTGAATTCCAGCCCCGCGTCAGGCTCTGGGCTGATGGCTCGGAGCCTGGAGCCTGTTTCTGATTTTGTGTCTCCCTCTCTCTCTGCCCCTCCCCCGTTCATGCTCTGTCTCTCACTGTCCCAAAAATAAAATAAAAAACGTTGAAAAAAAATTAAAAAAAAAAATAATAAAAGCTGCCAGCAGTGAAACGGAAAACCTAGAGAAAAATGGCAATTTTCATTGTCCATCAGTGAACAAATATTTCATGACAAAAGAAGAGAATAATGGATATGAGTAGAAGGGACATTTTTGAACTACATTAGCATAAAAATAAGTGTAACAACAAAACAAATGGCCACAGGTCTATAGTTTTTACATACATACTTAAAGCTATTCTGCTTCATTTGTATTCAAGTTATAAAGGTAGGTCTACAGGAATTTGTATGAAGTACAATTTTTTTTTATGATTTAGGAAAGAAATACCAAACTTTTTAAACGTTAATTAAATCATTATATAGACACAAATTACATTTGCCAGACAGGATAGCGAATGGTTCCAATTATACAATCTACTCTTGAGTCAATTTTGAGATTTCTTTATATAATTAACTTAATCAAATAAAAGCTTTAAAAAATAATTCATATTCATTCAACAAATATTTATTCAACATGTACTGTGTGTTAGAACCTTGATTCAGTGAAGATACATCAGTTAAAAACAAAACAAATCAAATATTCCTGATCTGATGGAACTAATATTCTGGTGGAGAAAGACAAATCATAACTATAGATATATATCTTCGTTTCTATATCAGTATTAATATATGTATAGATACAGTGTAGATAGTGGCATATGGTATGGAAAAAATAGAGCAGAAGAAAATCATGTAATAAATATTAAGGAACAAAAATTGTAAATTGGATCTATAGGACAGATTTTACTGAAAATGTGACATTTTTTAGTAAGACTGGAAAGAGCTGAAGGTAATATATTAGTTTCCCATGGCTGCTGTATACAACAGGCCACCAAACAATGTGGCTTCAAATAATACAAATGTATTACATTACAGTTCTATAGGTCATAATTTCGACATAGGTATCACTGGGCTAAAATCAAGGTATCACCAGTAGGACTGTGTTCCTTTCTGGAAGCTCTATGGGAAAATCCCTCTCCTTATCTTTTCCATCTTTTACTTTTTAAAAAGTTTTTGTTTTAATCCCAGTTAAAGTGTTGTATTAGTTTCAAGTGAACAATACAGTAATTCAACAATTGTGTACATCACCAGTGCTCATCATGACAAGTGTACTCCTTAATCTCCACCACCTATTTAACCCATCCCCCAACTCACATTCCCTTTGGTAATCATCAATTTGTTCTCTATAATTAAGAGTTTGTTTCTTGGTTTGTCTATCTTTCTCTCTCTTTTTTTTTTCCTCCTTTGCTTAAAGGCTGACGGAATTCCTTGGCTCATGGCCTCTTTTTTCCATCTTCAAATACAGTAACATTTCTGAACTTTCACCCTTGCATCTCCTCACTGCAGCCAGAATAGGTTCTCTGCTTTTAAAAATTCTTGCGATGCAGTTGGGTCTACCCAGTTAATACAGGATGATTTCCCACTTTAAGTCCTTGCCTTAATCACATCTGCAAAGTCCATTTTGCCATGTAAATTAACATTGTTTACAGGTTCTAAGTATTAGGACTCAGACATTTTTGGAGATCCATTATTCTACTATCACAGATATAGCTATGCATGTATCTGAGGGCAAAATATTCTGGAGAGAATGAATATAGTGAACAAAAGCCTTGAATTTTCAGTGTGTTTATTAAAAATAGCAAGTAGCTTAGTGTAGCTGGACCTGAGTGAGGTCAGGAGAAAGTGGTAGAAAAGGAGGTCAGAAAAAGAATGGAAAGGGGTAGGGGCAAATTGTAGAGGGCTTTGTAGGTCCTTATAAAGTATTCCAACTCTCTTTGAGAAGAATGGGAAGCAGTTGGTGGTTTGTGAGCAGAAGTGTGATGTGATCTGACTTTGGTTTTTACAAGATGGCTTTGGTGAGTTTATTGAGAAATGACTTCAAGAAGGCAGCGCTAGATTCATTGTGATAATTCTTACGTAAGTATATTCTAAAATATATTTAGTTTTAAGTAAGTAGATGAATTTCAAGCAGGAAAAGCTCATGGTTTTATTACTTGCCTTCTATCAAAATTTTTGTTGTATTAAAAGACTATAAAAGCATCTGAAGGGAAAAAATCCTCTTTTATTAACTATCAATGTCATGTTTAAGATCAAACATGTCATTCACTCAAACTATGTGAATTTATAATGGCATCTGATGTTCTAAAATTAAATTACTGAATGGGCTACTTGTCTATAAGTAAGTTATTTATATGATTGTTGGTTAATTTTACATTTACCACTACAAGTAACAAGATTGGTTCATGGCTGAGCTTGAGCACACACACATGCACACACACACACATATGGCCACATATGTAAATAACTAAAACAATATCTTTTACAAAGCAAGGTACAGCTGTAATTCAATATATACTTAAAAATGTAAAAGGATTTTTTTTTTATTTTTTTTTCAACGTTTATTTATTTTTGGGACAGAGAGAGACAGAGCATGAACGGGGGAGGGGCAGAGAGAGAGGGAGACACAGAATCGGAAACAGGCTCCAGGCTCCGAGCCATCAGCCCAGAGCCTGACGCGGGGCTCGAACTCACGGACCGCGAGATCGTGACCTGGCTGAAGTCGGATGCTTAACCGACTGCGCCATCCAGGCGCCCCAAAGGATTTTTAAAATACCTAAACATAGAAAAAAATGTTAGCACAAAAGAAACGTTATATAATTAGATATTTCAATGAATAATTTAAAAGTGATTTAAGAAAACCTATTCTTTTTTAACCCTCATTAACATAAAATTAGCACAAAAACAATTAGGAAGAATCATGTCTTAGTCGATGCTACACAAAACATTTTCCGGGGGGAAAATATGCTTTATATCATCTTCTCTAAGGTTTGACTACCTGTAGAAAGAGATGTTAAAAACTGATAGGACAGTGAATTAAAAGTATTATGTATTCATATAACTAAATATCTCTGGTTGCCCCCATAAGGATGGACTAGTGTAGGCCTCTTGACTAGAATAACTTATTGAATATCAAGTAAATAAACCCAATACAATTTTTTTGGAATCTATAATTGTTTTTTAAGAAGTCAAGACACACATCCATTTGTTTTTAAATGTTTATTGTAGTCTACTATTTATGTTTATGTTTTTAATTGAACATATAATTCTATGTGTCACTAATAAAATTTTTAATACAAAGCCTTACTATTTCAGAAGACAGTATTCAATAAGACTGTTGTTTTTTAGATCTGGGCAGATTTTATTCACATTATGGGAGGAGAAGTCTTGGAAAAGTTAAATAATGTATCTTTCATGGAGAATCCATCTAGTAAGTGACTATTTTATTATTGCTGAGTTTAAAGGGTTGTAAGTCTTTAGATGTAAGATGAAGTACAGATGCTTTGTTCCAACAAATAACCCATGAATCCCCACTTGATGTGTTCACTGACATTAAACAGAGATTTCTGTTTTACAGGACAATATGGTTGACTGATAAGATTTCTATGAACTTTTCTTTTCTCTTTCTTTCTCACAATAAAAATTGTCTACTTCAAAATGTAAATGGAAGTTAATCTTGAATCTTTCATACAAGTTGATAGATTAATTGCCAATATAGTGTTGGTAGTTTTTAATGTATATGCAAAAATCTCATTAATATTTGTTATTCAAAACATTTTATTTTAAAGATGGAGTTCTATGTGTTTTCTCCTTGAATGTCATATTTTAGGAATCTTTTGAAATATGTTATTCACACATTGGAAGCTAGTCATTTTATCAGGATAAAATACAGATACTAAACCTTTGATGTTATGCTGACATATGCTTAGGAGTGACTAATTAGCTATCAATACCACATCTACTGTGCCTACTTATTCTGAAAAACAATATAAAAGAGCTTATTTTGGTGAGTTGCAAAATAACTCCAAAGAATAGATGCACATGACAGAAATACCTTGTTGAATTTCTATAGTATGAGCAAGAAGATAAATAGCTATTAAGACTATAAGCTAATTTTATAAAGCAATTCTGTTTTGAGATTTCTTCTTCTGTGATTGCTACAGCTAAAATTAAAATAATAAACTAACAGAATCCTGAGTTGAATTCAGTCATGATAGTAAAAGGCAAGTAGCTAGTTAAAACAGGAAACTATCTCTTTTAATTTTCTTACTAATAAAATTATATAATTGTATCTTCATATTTCCCATTGTTTAGTTAATAGGATGTATATACTCCTTGTCCTTCAAAGAGTTCAAAAATCAAACCTAGTGGAACATACTAAAAATCCAGAAACATGGAAAAATCAAAAGAAGGAAAGTGGAGAAGGAACAATAAAAAAGAGAAGATGAAAGGCAATCTTTTATACCTCTACATCATATAAACTGAGAGCAATATATTGGAGGAATTTGTTCTACTCCTGCTTCCTGAAGAGGTAGTAGATAGACCTCTGTTAGGTTCAAGATTTCTCTTCCCAGATTTATGCCCATTATTTCATGCTTTTCTTTCCATTAACACTATTATTTTCACTATTCATTGCTGTTATTACTTCTGCTATTGGTCCTTTTTTTCATTTCTTATTCAAAATTGAATATATTGCACAAACTTTGATGTGGGGAGATAACAAGAAATTCTTACAATTAAAATGTATTTGACAAATAAATCCATTTGTTTTCCTTATCAAATGCGGTTAGTTTTCTTTGTCATTGTTATATACTTATAAAATTTATAGAAATTATTATGATCAATAGAATTTCTAAAATATGATTCTATGGCACAATTTTGGAAAATGTAAAAAATATGATTTTATTTTTATAAGTGTTTAGCACTACATATGAATTTCTTTTGACTTAATCTAACCATCTACCTTAGGCAGAAGAAAATAGCAGCTTATTATAAGAGAGAACTGAGACTGAGAAGAAAATATATAGATTATGCTTCTCTATCTGCCTTGACTTGCTATATGACCTTGATAAAATAATACAGTTGCCATATTGTTAATTGGCTTTTAAAAATTGAATTTACAGTACTTTTTGCTTCTTGCTGCCTCATCATTAATTAAATACCTTCGATTTTCTTCTAAAGGTGTGAGGCAAAGGCCATATGGATATAATTCCCAGATATCATCATTTCTTAACTTCATATTCTACAACTCAGAAATTACCCATTTACTGAGTCTCTGCTATGTGTCGAATATTGTACTAAAACATATGGAGTCAAAGAACTTGTTGATCATGAACTAAAAGACAGTCATTTAACCAACCTTCAAGGAATTTATAAGCTGAAGCAGAGGTAGAAGTCACAACTTAAAGTTTTCTCATGTTGTTAAGTTCTTAAACACTCACTTATATTCACATGGTTCTGACTCAAAATAAGATCCAACTTATTTTATACATAATGTGAAACTGATGTACAAAAATAATATTGAATGCTATGGAGTTAGCAATTTGAAGGCATTATTTTCTTGATTAAAAAATATTTCCTAAAAGTCATTATGTTATTCTTCTTGATAAGAAACCATTTAAAAATGGGAATGCTAAAAGGGCACAAACAATGGATTTTTTTAAAATTATGGACTGACAAGGTCCATCAGATAACTCAAAACTAGTTCGATAGCATTAAAAATCTTATTTTTTTACTCGTCTTTTTACAAGAAGAATTATACCCAGAGGTATAGCCTTAGATAAAACATTTCATGTATGATCCCTTATTTTCATAATCAATACAAATGATTCTGAAACAAAATGTAAAGTGTCACTACAGGTTTAAGAAATGCTATTTCCTGAAGAGTTAAGATAGCAGAGTAGTAGGGAGACCCTGGGTTTGCCTCATCCCTTGAACACAGCTAGATCAACATCCAAATCATTTTGAACACCTAGGAAATCAATCTAAGGATTAAGAGACCAATCTGCATAATTAGAGGGAGAGAACGTGGCATGTATGAGATTAGAAAACATGAATTAGGAGGGAGAAAAGCCATGGTGCTGTGGAGGGGATGGCACACTTTTCACAGAAAGAAAGCAGACAGGGAGAAGGAGAGAGGAGGAGAGAGAGCAGTATGTCTAGTTTTTGCAAGAAAAACACTCTTCCAAAATCATTGACGGGGGATCCAGAGGAACTATTGCCAAGGTTTTGCAAACAGTGGAGTTCAAATTCTGAGGTTTTAGAAGTCCATCCAGCCCATTCACCAGAGTCAAACTGGGCAGGCAGTGGTGCTCCTGGGGAGAAAGAGAGCAGAGGCCTGGGAGTGGACAGTATGGTGTGGGGATCCTTTGGGTTGTATTGGGAGAGAACTTTCCCCTTCCTGGAGTGCATTTGGAAGAGGACATATAGTATTGCCTCTCCAAGGACAAAAGATCTGGTGCACATCAGTGAGCAGCTATTCAACAGCAGGGGACAGAGGTATGCACAGAAGGCAGATAATCTGGCTGCAGCTTTTTGCTTTGCTTTACCATAAACTGCAGGCACCTGGGAAGCTGTGTGACTGCTTTTCTGAGACAGAAGGGTGCCAGGTGCAGGCAGCCCTGCCAGGCTCTCCTGCAGAGAAGGGGAGTGGGTCTGCATCTTGCAGGGTCTTTTATGATTTGGAATTTTGAATCCCAGACACACACCAGAGATAAAACACAGAACTATGGTGTCAAGTGTGTCAATGGCCCAGGCACAAACAGATTGAGGGCTGGGATCTGACAGAAGCCTGGGACAAAGGAGGGGAGATTTTTTGCTTTTCTGTGAGGGTTTCCAGAACAGTTGCAGGCACCAGCTCCCTTACCCAGGGACCAAAGTGCAAGGTCGATTCCATACTCCCCACCCACCAGTGGTAGGACTTCAGTGATGAATACAGCGCCCCCAGTGGAGGCTGGATTCACTTAACATTAAACCCTGATACCTGAGCCCTGCAGAGGCATCTTTACCAGGGGAGATCTGACTGTGAGCCAGCACAGCAGGCCTCTCTCCAAGAAGAGCGACACAGGACCCCCACACGCATGAAGTTTACTACTTATGGAGTGTGGAGTGCTCCAAAGCATCAGCTTCAGTTCTGGTGTAAATAAGACCAGTTCCCCCACCCCTCCCCAGGCCTATAGTTTTTTGATTATCTGTTTTTGGTTGTTGTTGTTCCTTTTCCTTTTCTCTATTTTGAATCAGGTTTTTTTTTTAAATGAGACTTATTTTAACAAACAAATCAAAGCACATCTAGTTAAAAGTGCAAATACTCCCCATTGCAAGCAAAGAAGAATGTTGCAGAGGACTGGTCTGTGACAAACAGCAGCCAAAACACAATAGCAAAGTGCACACAGCATACACCAGAAACACTTCCTGAAGCACCAGACCCTGGACAGTGTATCATCCCATCTTAATATAGCATGACTCTCAGGAACAGGAAAAAACAAACTTTCATAACACACAAAAGACAGAAACCTAGACAAAATGAAAAGATGGAAGAGTTCTCTCCAAAAGGAAGGTCAAGAAGAAATCTCAGCTAGGGATTTGCTCAAAACATATATAAGCAATATATCTAAAGAATTTAGAACAGCAGTCATAAGAATAATAGCTGGGTTTGAAAAAATCATAGAAGACAACAGAGAAACCTTTGCTGCAGAGGTAAAAGACTTAAATACTTGTCAGGCAAAAATAAAATAAAATGTTATAACTGAGATACAAAACCAACTGGTGTCATAACAACAAGGACAGAAGAAGTATAGAAATGAATAAGTGATATAAAATATAAAATTATGTAAAGTAATGAAGCAAAAGGAAGAGGGAAGGAAAACTATTAGATCATAAATATAGACTTAAGGAACTCAGGAATTCCATAAAGAACAGTAATATCCATATCATAGAAGTCCAAGAAGAGTAGGAAAAAGGGTCAGAAGGTTTATTTAAGCAAATAATAACTTAGAACTTCCCTAATCTGAGGAAGGAAACATACATTCAATCACAAGAGGCACAGAAGCTCCCTTCAAAATCAACAAAAACAGTTCAACACCAAGACATATTATAGTGAAACTTATATAATACAAAGATAAAGATAAAATTACGAAAGCAGCTATTAATCTACAAGGGTAGACACATAAGTTTAGCAGCAGAGATATCCACAGAAACTTGGCAGGCCAGAGGAAGTGTCATAATATATTCAATGTGTTGAACAGGAAAAATATGCAGCCAAGAATACTTTATGCAGCAAGGCTGTTATTTAGAATAGAAGGTGGGATAAAGAGTTACCAAGACAAACAAAAGCTAAAGGAATTCATGAACACTAACTAAACTAGCTCTGACAAAAATATTAAAGGAGATGTTTTGAGCAGGAAAGAGAGACCAAAAGCAACAGAGACTTGAAAGGAATATAGACAATCTACAGAAACAGTGACTTTTCATGTAATATAATAGCACTAAATTCATATCTATCAATAATTACTCTGAATGTCAATAGACAAAATGCTCCAATCAAAAGACATAAGGTATCAGAATGGATAAAAAAAATACCCATCAATATGTTGCTTAAAAGAGGCTCATTTTGAACCAAGGCACCTCCAGATTGAAAGTGAGATGGGGGAGAACCATTTATCATACTAATATACATCAAAAAGAAAGCTGAAGTAGCCATACTATATCAGATAAACTAGATTTCAAACCAAAGATTGTAATAAGAGATGAAGAAGGGCACTATATCATAATATAATATCATAATAACAATATATCATAAATTTCTTGCATCCAACAAGAAGTTCTAACAATTGTAAATATATATGTCCCCAAGTTGGAAGCAGTCAAATATATAAATAAATTAATAACAAATTAAAGAAACTCATTGTTAATAACACAACACTTACAGTAATGGAGAGATCATTGAAGCAGAAGATCAAGAAGGAAACAATGACTTTGAATAACACACTAGACCAGATGGACTTAAAACATATATTCAGAGCATTTATTCCTAAAACAACAGAATACACATTCTTTGTGAGTGCATGGGGAACATTCTACAGAAAAGATCACATACTGGGTCATAAATCAAGCCTTAACCAGTACAAAAAGATTGAAATCATGCATATATTCAGAATGCAACACTATGAAAGTTGAAGTCAACCACAAGAAAAATATTGGAAAGACCACACATACATAGAGATTAAAGAACATCCTACTAAAAAAATGAATAAGTTAACCAGGAAATTAAAGAAAAAATAAATAAATACTTTGAAGCAAATAACAATGAAAATATCTGTACCTTGAAAACTATAGAACACTTGTGAAAGAAATTGAAGAACACAGAATGAAACAGAAAACCATTTCATGCTCATGGATTGGAAGAACAATTATTGTTAAAATTTTGATACTTCCCAAAGCAATCTAGGCATTTAATGCAATTCATATCAAAATACCACCAGCATTTTTCACAGAGCTAGACCAAACAATTCTAAAATTGGTAGTGAATGATAAAAGACCCTGGATATTCAAAGTAGTGTTGATAAAGGAAATGCAAAGCAGTAGGCATCACAATTCTGGACTTCAAGCAGTATTTCATAGCTGTAGTCATCAAGACAGTATTGCACTGGCACAAAAGCAAACAATACATCAATGGGACAGAATACAGAACCCAGAAATGGACCCACAACTATATGGTCAACTGATCTTAGAGTAAGTAGGAAAAAATGTTCAATGGAAAAAAAAAACAGTCTTCAACAATTAGTGTTGGGAAAACTGGACAGCAACATGCAGAAGAATAAAACTGTACCACATTCTTACACCATACAGAAAAATAAAATAAAAATGGATGAAAGAACAAAATGGGACACAGGAAACCATCAAAATCCTAGAGAAGAACACAGGCAGCAACCTCTTTGACCTTGGTCATACCAAATTCTTACTACACACATCGCCAGAGGCAAAAGAAATCAAAGCAAACATGAACTATTGAGACTTCACCAAAATGAAATGCTTCTTCACAGTGAAGGAAATAATCAACAAAACTAAAAGGCAACCTGCAGAATGTGAGAATATATTTGCTAATGACATATCTGATAAAAGGCTAGTATACAAAATCTATAAAGAACTTCTCAAACTTAACCCCCCCAAAATAAGTACTCCAGTTAAGAAATGGGCAGAAAACGTGAACAGATGTTTCTCCTAAGAAAATATACAAATGGTTAACAGACACATGAAAAAATGCTTAACATCACTCATCATCAGGGAAATACATACCAAAACCACAAAGGGATACCACTTCACACCTGTCAGAATGGCTAACATTAGCAATTCAGGAAACAACAGATATTGGTGACCATGCAGAGAAAGGGAAACCCTTTGACACTTTTGATGGGAATGCAAACTGGTGCAGCCACTTTGGAAAACAGTTTGGAGGTTCCTCAAAAAGTTAAATATAAAACTACCCTATGTCCCAGCAGCTGCACTAGTCAGTATTTATCCAAAGGATACAAAAATACTGATTCAAAGGGGCATATGCACCCCAATGTTTATAGCAGCACTATCAAACAATAGCCAAATTATGGAAATAGCCCAAATGTCCATCACCTAATGAATGGATAAAGAAGATGTGGTATATATACATACAATAGAATATTACAAGCCACCAAAAAGAATGAAATATTGCCATTGGCAGTGACGTGGATGGAGCTAGAATGTATTATGCTAAGCGAAATAAGTCAGTCCCAGAAAGACAAATATATGATTTCATTCATATATGGAATTTAATAAACAAAACAGATGAACATAGGGGAAAGGAAGGAACAATAAAATAAGATAAAAAAACAGAGGTCCTCCTCTGGCAAACCAGAAGAGACTCTTAACTATAGAGAACAAACTGAGGGTTTCTGGAGGGGAGGTGGGTAGAGGATGGTTTAAATTCTTGATGGGCATTAAGGAAGGCACTTGGCGATAAGCTCTGGGTGTTATATGTGATGGATGACTAAATTTTACTCCTGAAACCAATACTACACTATATGCTATTTTACTTGAGTTTAAGTAAAATCTTGAAAGAAAAAAAAAAATCTTCCTTTCCTCACCCTTCACTGTAACCTTACCTACCTTAGTAAGTAATGAGCTAAAAACCTATTTTGAGAAGAAGTCTGTATTTCTAAATGTTTTCGGTTGATTTTCCAAGTTGTAGAAAATTCCTGGTTTGTATGATTAGTGTTCAACTAATTTGTATTAAATTCTTTTCTACCCAAATCTCAAAAAGGCAGAAAGAATTTCCAAAATGAATCAAATCTTAAATTTTTGTCTTCCAAATGGATCTAATGCAAAACTAGGTCAAAAATGGGAGTTCGTCTGAACTCTATTACACATTTACAATGAGATAATGGGTTTCAAACAAAGGTGTTTTGCTCCAAACTAGCTTTAGCAAATAATCTTCATGATTTTTATTAAAAAAGCACTATTTAATTATAAACATTCTTACATCTAGACAGTTGTTTATCCTGGAAAATGTTTTAGATTAGCCACTAAAGGGCATGGGATAGAAATAATTAATAAGGAGAAGATATAAACAGAATACTGTAATTGCCTTCAAATATTTTATTCAGTTTATTTTTAATTTCTTATCAATGTAAATATAGTCCCATTTGTAGCTTTCATCATCCTACTAGTGATTATGAATAGAGAGAAAGGAAACTTAACACTTCAAAATCAGCATTAATATCTGAACTTCAAAACATCAACCAACATGGTCCAGCCACTTATAATGCAGGTGAATTGGAACTAATATAAATTAAAAATTTGATATAATTGAGTAAGCGTTCTTTATAAGCATTTAACGTGCTTGTGTGTTTCTATATTTCTAAGCTACTTGAAGACCAGTATAATAGGGTCTAAATACAATAATTATTCAAGGCAGGAAAATAATATTATGTGGTAGAATACTCCAATATTTGGTAAAGAAAACTAATTTTATTCATGAATTTGTTTATGGTAGAGAAAATTAACAACAGATTCTCTAATTAAAAGTGCTTGTAATTATTATTATTACACTTATTTCTGTCTTCATGTCTAAATTATTTTTTTTTAAAAAGTAATATTGTATAAGCCCTCCATAGCTGCAAATTCCACAACAACATCCCAACATGGATTAAACTATACAATGTAGCCTAAATTCTCTAAAACAGAAGATAATTTTTTAACTTTACTTAATTGAGAAATGAGAAATTCATATAATAGGTTAATTATGGTAGTTTTTTGAAATTTTTTTTTCAACGTTTATTTATTTTTGGGACAGAGAGAGACAGAGCATGAACGGGGGAGGGGCAGAGAGAGAGGGAGACACAGAATCGGAAACAGGCTCCAGGCTCTGAGCCATCAGCCCAGAGCCCAACGCGGGGCTCGAACTCATGGACCGCGAGATCGTGACCTGGCTAAAGTCGGACGCTTAACCGACTGCGCCACCCAGGCGCCCCTTGGTAGTTTTTTGAATAAGAAGCTTGTATCTGAAAAGATTGTCAACATGGTTTGTTGTTGTTGTTTTTTTAAGTGATGTGAAGTTGAATAAGGGTCTAAGAAAATTAAGTTATGCCTTATTTGTGTGAATATAGTCTTTTCAACTATGGACACGTTTTAAGCAAATTGCTTTATATCTACATTCCTTAGTGGGTTTCCAGAACCCACTAAACACTACAAGTGGTGGATATAGATATAGTTATTAATTTTCCCATAGTAAATCACCACCTTTTATACAATTAACCATATTTAACAACCGTAAGAAACCTTTAAGATGATCTCTCTGGAATCAAGGCCTGTTATATCAATTAACTCTAGGAATCTACTTTAATTGTTCAGATTTACTTGTTTCTTCCTCTGTTATCTGGTAGGCTCTCATATCAATTAATATCTCTATTGCATAATTTATTCTTATTGTATTATGTCTTCCAATTTTCATGTCTCTCTCTTGAATGATTATGAACGTCACTCCAACTGGAAACTTGTCTTATTCAACTCTGTATCACCAGGACTGAGAACGATGAGTGCAAGGAGAACATTCAATAGTTTGTTGAATGAATGGCATATAGATGTCATTATTGTTTTCATTGATGTTAAAGAGGATAATGTAGTATGTCTCTGAAAGTTTAATGACTGAAACCATAAGAAGTTTGTTAACTTTCCAAAGGGGAAAAGAACTTACATTTACTTATTATCTACCATGAGCCACACAGGGCTAGATTCTTCATAAAAAAACTTATGGAATTTATTAATAGTCCAGAAATAGTGCAAGGCATTGGGATCTTGAAGAGCAAAGTGAGTGTTTCCTGGTGAACAAATGCAAATTTCTTACCTTAAAAGACAAGCTGTAAGAGTGTCTGGGTGACCCAGCTGGTTAAGCATCTGACTCTTGATTTCAGTTCAGGTCATGATCTCATAATTTATGTGATTGAGCCCCGCATTTGACTCTGTTCTGACAGTACAGAGCCTGCTTGGTATTCTCTCTCTTCCTCTCTCTCTGCCTCTCCCCCATTAACACACATGCACGTTCCTTCTCTCTCTCAATCTCTCAAAATAAATAAACTTTAAAAAAAAATCAAAAGGCAAAAAGTAGAAATTGCATCACCCTGCTCACAGATGGAGTTTCAGTGTTCCATCTATTTCCAGTCATTTTTTTTCAGCTTTATAAAAATAATCACAGATGTTTCTACACAATGCCAAATATGAATAGTTTAAATAAGAGCAAACTCATTATTTGTGCAAAGGGTAAAGAATATATTCACATCACAATTTATTTTTGAAGAAAACCACAGTCAGTTGAGATGAGATATCAAAATTTTTCAGCTCATCAATCCCTGCTTATGTAAATATAAAGCTAAAAGATAGCATTGCAAGGAACTGAATCCAAAGTGTGATGTATGAATTGTTTGGTAGAATTGCATTAATTAATGATTTCTCAGACTCTATTTTCTTAAACAATTTATGTTGAACACTTTGCCATAAACGAATTAGCCTATAATTTTACTGAAACAGACAGCTGTGAAAAGATAAGCATGTTAATGAAGTTGTACATGTATTGCGCATCTAATAAATATGTTAATGTTTGTTAAACTTGAAAAGTTTGAATGAATTTGATATATAGCAATTGTGCAGCATACAGTTCTCACTACAGCACACATGGCAAAAGTCAATGAATTCAGTTTAACCAAAAAAAAAAATCCTAGCAAAAACATATTGGAAATATATTCTTGAATTCAAATGGAAAATTTTTCATATGTTGTGATAAAATAAGTTTTGTTATTTACAAGTTTGAGATGATATGTGCAACTAATCATTAATCAATTAAAGTTTTGGATATATATGTCATGCATATAAATAACTTTTTATGTATTTATTTTCAAAATCGTGGAGTACCTATGGTTTGCTTTAATAAATGTTAGCTACTTCAGCATTACAAATAAATCTTGCAAATATCTCAAGATTCAGTATGAATATGACCTTGAAGTCAGTCACGTTTGTATCCAAATATTTTTGCATGTGCATGTTTTTGACAGATTTAATTGGAAAATGGGCCTTCCTTGCATTTGATAAATAGTGTAAGGGTAAATTAAACTATTTTTATAATAATCATATAATTGTGACATATTTAGATGACAGTTTCCTTATAACTGTAATATAATGCCCACAAGCAAAATCACTAAGACAATTTCAGTGGTTGTTCTTTTATGGCAGGTGTCACCTACAATTATCTAAAATATAGTTCATTAGTTAATTTCCAAATCGTAACAAGGCTTTGCTGATATGACCAATACTGGCTTATATGAAGATTATAGTCTATTTTTATATCACCCACTGCACAAGGATAGGTCAACTAAAATAAAACTTAGTGATATTAAATGGAAAGATTAGATATTAACTGTCACATAATAATCACTTATTTGAATGTTTTATAAACACACCCCTACACTCAGTGTTTATCTATCTATCTATATCTATCTATCATCTTTCTGTCATCTACCTATATCTAGCTAAACATTTACAAGATACAGTATAGAAATAATTGATCTCATTGTAAAGTTTCAGGCTAACAAGAAAAGGTACATTTAAAGAAACTTTTCTACACAATGCTCCTAGTAGGTATTTTCTGTTACTCATTTTAAGTGAGATTTTCACATAGTTTGGAAAACACAAGAGTGCTGGCTTGCTCTATTAACAGGTGGAGTGTTATTGATCCAATACTTGCAGATTAGAGAAGAGGTAATTTTTTGACTCTTAAGATTTGTTATCATTTGGCTACTTTTAGTCCAACAATGAATTGGAAAACATGCCTATGCATGCAAAGCCTGTTCAAGATGAATGCATTTTGATTTCCTACAAATCCCTTGATTTTCACTTATTTTCAGACAACTATCAGGAATTAAAGCCTGGAGCACATTATTTTAGATTCCTAATTATAAATTCAAGTATGATTTAAACAAAATAAGCTATTTACAAGTGAACTGAATAGAAAAACAATCTCTCATTTTGGATGGATATTCATTCCAGGTCTAAAATTATGGATTTTGGTGCACATCTGGAACTGAAAGTAGTTATTTTTATGTTTTTGACTCTGCAAAAAAATTGATTTAACATAGAATCAAGTTGGTTACATGCATCCAATGTTGGGAAAATAATTATTGTCTTCAAACTGAAAAAAAGGAGGGGATTATAGCTCGTTAGGAATAGACAACAAATTTTGTTTCTTCCTTAACTGATAGTGATTGACCTTAACTCTTAACCCTAAAAGACAGAGCAAAATGGTCTCAAAGCAAATGCTATTCACAGTATCTGAAATATTTACTGAAGCTTTACAATGCAGTTGAATCTCAAAAGCACAAAGTTAAAATAGATTTCAAGTTCAATTTTCAGTACTGATGATAATTTGCAGATTGTTTATGAAAACAAAGAACCGTAAGGTTTTTTGGTCACCAAAGAAATTAATAAATACATCTTGATTAATTAAACTTTGTATTCTATAAATATCAAAGATAATTTATAAATGCCTAATTAATATCAAAATATTAAATGAAATAGAAAGTATTTAAACCAATTGGGCAAATTGTTAAGTGAAACTAAACAAGCGATCTGTGCTTGATTTAAGTTATAGATATAATGTAAACAAGCAGATTAACTTAGAAAAACTGAGCTCAGCATGCATGAAAGGGTGTCTATTACTGCCTGATGATGGGTGACAGATTAATCAGGGAAAGCTTTATTCAGGATATGGTTTTAAAATCAAGTTTTTAAGAAAAGCATAGATTGGTTAAGAAGGAAAAGGACCATTTAAATAAAATATATATGTGATAATAGAATTTCCTCTGTGAAATTTCCTCAAGCCATTATGATATATATGAACATTTCTTTTTTCAGAATTCAAAATATTACTGTAGCTTGTAACACAAATTTGGCACTTAAATGTGTACTGCCTTGTGTAGATTATATTATTTTATTTCTTGAGGGTAGATACAAATGTGTATATACATATACATATATAATTATTATATATTATATACATATATTCTACTATATTTTAACATATATGTGTATATACACACATATATGTGTTTATTCTAACACACACATGTGTATATATATATATGTGTGTGTGTGTCTGTGTGTGTGTATGTGTGTGTGTGTGTGTACATACACTCACATATCTTCCACAGCTAGCACAGGCAGCTAGCATAAGACTCAGCACATTCTAGGAAATTTTTAAAAAATAGATAAAGGAAAAAAAGAGAGGCCATGGGTGATATCAGGAATGAAACAGGTATCTGGTAACAATTATTTGCAAGGGATTTAGGCCCTCCTAAGACGCCAAATTGTGAAATTGATGATAATATTATTTACAATGTGGTATACCAGAATCAGTTGCACTAAATATTTTAAACTGCTTTATTCAGGTATAATTTACATACAAAAAACTGCACATATTTGAATTTCACAACATAAGATGTGACATATGTATATACTTGGGAAATCATCACTACAATCAAAATATTTAACAGATCCACACCCTCATCAATTTCCATGAACCTCTTTGTAATCCATCCTTCCTACTCCTCCTCATTCACCTCCCTCAGAAAAGCACTGATTGGATTTCTGTCACAAAAGTTTAGTTTATATTCTTTAGAGTTATACATATATTGATTCATACTGTATGCACATATTTTGTTTGGCTTAGTTTACTCAGAATAATTATTTTAAAATTCATGCACTTTGTTGCATGTATCAGTGGAATATTACATTTGTTGAGGAGTAGAAGTCCATTGTATTGATTCACCACAATTTGTTTATCCATTTCCCATTCATGGACATTTGGGATGCTTCTAGAAATTGACTATAAAAAAACAAAGTTATAATAAAACTATCTGCACAAGTCTTTTTATGGACATATACTTTCATTTCTCTTGGGCAGAGTAGAATGACTGGGTCATATAAGATTTTGTTTAATTTTTAAAGAATTGTCAAACCATTTTCCAACATGTTTCCTAGCAGTACCAGTTGCTTCACATCCTCAATAAGGCCTAGTATGAAAGTTTTTAATACCAAATATTCTAAATGTTGTTTTATTTTGCATTTCCCTAATGATTAAGGGTGTGTATATTTTAATGTGGTTGTGTGCCACACAGACATCGTTTTGTTGAAGAGCTATTCACATTGTTTTAGCCATTATCATCATCATCATCATTATTATTTTAATGTTTATTTTTGAGAAAGAGAGAGAGAGCCTGAGCTGCAAAGAGAGAGAAGGAACAGAAGATCCAAAGAGAGCTCTGCACTGATAGCAGAGAGCCCAATGTGGGGCTCGAACTCACGAACTGCAAGTTCATGACCTGTGCTGAAGTCAGATACTCAAATGACTGAGTCACCCAGGTGCCCTGTTTTGAGCATTTTTTAATTAGCTGTTTGTTTTCTTATTACTAAGTTTTTATATATATATATATATATATATATATACATATATATACATATATATATGTATATACATATATATATATACATATATATATATATATATATAGTATTTTCTGGATATAAGTCCTTTGTCAAATATGAGATTTGCAAATAAATTATCTTTCTGTGGCTTATTTTTTTCATTCTCTTAAAAGTGTCTTTAAAAAGCTGATTTTTTTTATTTTGATATAATATAAATATTTTTTGGTGTTGCATATAAGAAATTACTGTATAATCCAAGGTCAGAAAGATCTCACATTTTTTTCTTCTAGGAGATTTATAGTTTTAGGTTTTAAAATTACATTAATGATCCATTTTGAGTTAATATCTATATATTAGTATATGGTGTAAAGTATGAATCAAAGTTCTTTCTGTCACACATGGATATTCAAATATAATTGATCCCTTAGCAACCTGGGAGTCAAGGGCATTGACTTCCTGTCCTGCACAGTCAAAAATCTGCATATTACATTTGACTGTCCCAAAATTTAACTACTAATAGCCTACTGTTAACTGGAAGTCTTATGAAAAACATAAATGGTTGATCAACACATGTTTTATGTGTTATGTATTTTATACTGTATTCTCATAATAAAGTAAGCTAGAGATTCAGAATCATCAAAATTGAGTCTAGAATATTTTGTTATATTTGTGAAGAAAAAATGTTTAGAGAACTTAACTTATATACATCTTAATTAAAATATCTTAATTGTGCAAAATAAGTCTTTTTGTTAAAGAAATATTCCTCAAAGAGGACAAAAATATATTTTGATGATATATCCCACTTGAAAGAAATCTCATCATATGTATAATTTTAGGTGCATACTATGTGGACACTTTAAAATGTCTTCAATAATTAAATTCTGGAAAAGCCACAATTAGAAACTGCCAGGACCCAGAGTAAAATGAAATCAAATATTTATTTTCATTCTGAAATTTTTTGATTATCACACACTGGATGTTATTTTCTCAAGTAACACAAGCACATAGAAGACTTGCAGGTAGTCTAAAGGAAGACTTTTATGAGTTCTTTCTAATAAACACTTGTAAAGCTTCAGAATAGAGCTCAGTATGCAGTCACTTAGACTAAGTGACAAATGAGAAATTTTGAGAGCAATTGAGCACTGCAAAGCCTCAGAATGGATCAACAAAAACCTACTTATTACAGTTGCTTTTGAAAGGATATAATTCAAACATTCAAAGTGTTCAAGGGCTTCCAAATTCATTCTTTGGTCCTCTAATGTAAGATTTTCAGATCTAACTCTAAGCACTCTATTTATACAATGTAATGATTTCCTTCAGATATGGCATTTGAATGCATATAACTATGGGCTGAAGGTATATGTTACATACATGCTCTAGTTTTTCAAGCCATTAAACAGATACCTAAGAAGACTGATGAGGGAGTTCATATTGGAATGTTTTTGCAACTTTTCACTGTATTACATTTACAAATTATGAGATTAAATCTTGGTATTTCTAACAATGTCCACAAAGTTTTCTTATATTTTTCAAAGAGATTCTTTTTGCATATTGATATATGTAATAGGTAATAATATAGGTAATTAAGCATGCTAACAATAAATAAGAGTTTACATGTTTTGGGGTAGTCTTCCTGGGGAGGTAAATAGGAAATGAAAATAAAAATTCCTGTGTAGTATTCAGTGAATGCTTCTATCATTTTATTTTTTTATATATTGATAAGCATGTATCAAAAATAATTGAATATGACATGTTATAAGGTAAACATAATTAAAACCACAAAATGCCTACTTAAGTCATTTTGGAAAATTGTTATTTGTCAAAGATGGCTACAAAAATATCTCTTATTCTAAATGTTCTAGAAACTTGCCACTCCAACAAGCTGTGGAGTCTGTTTTCTCTCTTCCTAAATCTGGGTGGGGGAGGGGGCTTTTTAATTGCCTTGACTAACAGAATATAGCAGAAATGATGCTATAGGAATTCCAATGTTAGGTCAGAAAGTGTGCATTTTTACTTGCTTCATTCTTGGATCCTTCAGCCTGCTGTCAGGAGTGTGATTTCCCAGAGGCTACTACACTGCAAGAAGGTCAAACTACTCCACATGGAGAAACCTGGAGTCTACATGAAGACCCATCCTGCCAGTCCCCAGCTATTTCAGCCACCTGTTGTTCCAACTGTAGCTAAATTCCATCTGCAACCACATGAGGAGCCCTAGGCCAGAAATACCCAGTCTTGCCTTTCCTGAATTCCTGACTCATGGATACTGTGCGATGTAAAAAATCTGATATTGTTTTAAGCCACTGAGGTTTGAAAATAATCAGAATACTCATTCATTTGATTTATTTTAAAACATTGACATCTGAAAGGAATAGCATGTTTTGCTGTCATGAGTTTTTAACATTGTGGTATTTCTCTGAGCAGCAGTTGACTATAGAAGGAAGAAATGGGCAGTAGGTTAGTTTTGAAAACAAAGTGGAGCTCAGAAAAATTCCCGGTGAAACTAATATAAAATGCCTTTGGTCAACCAGGGTACCATATGAGGACAAGTGCAAGATAAATGGATGTACTGGAGACAAAGGTAAACTTTGCTGAATCAAGGCATTATTAAAACATGTCAGAGTTGTGCTGATTGTGACATTTACAAAAGCGGTAAGGATACTCAGGGCACAGTGACAACCTGCTTTCTCTATAGCACAGGGGAGAAACTGGAACAATATAAGAAAAATAATACTTTTTTCTCTCATTTAACTGAGGATATCAGTTAAAATCAATTTTGCTACTTAAGTTGGAATTATGTATTTACTAAACTTTGTTTTTAAAGTATTGTTTTCCTTGATGTTAGAATTATTTCATGTAGAGACTATCTTAATATAATTTTGTTTGCACTGTTACTACTTTTTGAAATTTAAAATTTGTATATAATTTTGTAAGGAAAACACACACACACACATATATGGTTTTATAAGCAAAACATATGTAAATTTTGTTGCCTACTATCATTCCCATTTTGTTTTCATCTATTTACTTTGAGATCAGAGAATGTGTGGTGTGAACAAGGGTAAGAGTCATTACTTCTGAAATTCTTAGTTATAAAATGTCGCTAAGTTTGGGAGTGTACAAGACTATCCCTAAAGACTTTGGTTGCTTAGTTTCTATCCTTTTCAACTAGATATACTTTTGTTCCAAAGAATTGCAGTATGTTAATAATGGCACTCAAAGTGATGGTGATAAATAATATTATGTACTACTTTGTTACCCTTTCTATAATACAAGTTTAAGTCAACAACAAATTGTATATAAACATTACTCAGGATAGTGTATCTTCCTTTTATCTGAAGGCATTGAAAGGAAAATAGAAGAAGGTCACTGAGTTATTTCAATGACTCTACAGAGTTTCATAAAGTTCTAAAGTTTTAAAAGAAGGTAAATTTATCTGACCTATGAAGTCAGATTGTTCATTCTATTGACACTGCAGAAAGGGATTGCCAAGTTAATTTATAAATACTGTGGACATCACCAAATTAAATTACTGTCTTCCAGCAACAGGTTGTCAGGTTTACACAGAAGACCATGTGATTTAGAATAGCCTCATGTGTGACATAAGTGCTCTAGCCAACAGGGCAGAGCAGGTAGCAGTGACTTTAGCACAGCTCGTGAAAACCTGAAACTATACTAGAAATATCATACATTCCTACTCATAAAACAAAGTATATAACTTTTTTATTATTCTATCTTTTTTAAGTCCTACTCTGAACCACTATCTTAAAGCAGAAACACACTAATCACTGTTCACAAAATAATTTTAATAAAGAAATACAGAATTTTTTAGCTAGGACTAGATCATGACTTAAAACTACTCTCTGAAATATTGGTTGAATTTTATTTTAATGTAATTAATTTCTCCTGGATTAGCAATAAGTATGTTATTAAACTCCGGAAAAAATGAAAAATTTATAAAATAATCCCATTTAGTTTCTATTATTGACAAGAAAAGAAATCCAGATATCCAAAAGCACTGGATGTGACACTTTTAGAAACTAGGTGAATCTGATGAGAGAGTGTTATGGTATGATAACAAACCTTCCTTCTACAGAAGCACACATCTGTATTCCTGGTAAAATATCAGTACCTAAAAGTTGAGGGGAATGAGCTATACTCCAAGATAAACACAGAAAATTTTCCTCTATAGAGAGTCACCAGGATAACAATGAAGAGACATATATGGAAGCCAGGGTTCAAGAATGGATCTGAGGAGTGCCTGGGTAGCTAGTTGGTTAAGCGTCTGACTTCAGGTCAGGTCATGATCTCACAGTTCAGTTCGTGAGTTTCAGCCCTGACTCAGGCTTGCTGCTGTCAGCACAGAACCTGCTTCGGATCCTCTGTCCCAGTCTCTCTCAGTCCCTCCCCGACCTGCGCTCTCTCTCTCAAAAATAAACAAAAAACATTAAAAAAAAAAAAAAAAGAATGGATCTGCGAATGTATCGCTTCCTTATTCATCTTATTGTAGAAGGTAAATAACAAATGCTATACTTACCACTCTTTCTGGTCTTGCAACAGTTTGAATACTAGTCAATCTAAATAGTATAATAGGGAAAAAGTCACAGTCTGATTGTCTTTTTGATCAGTTTTTATAAGGTATCATTCTTTTAATTGAATCTATGAAAAAAAGATTTATTTTCCTTTCAAAACAAAAATCTTAACATGTTCTGTTTGCATAAACATAATGATAGAATTAAATAGAAATAACCTTTTTTCCCCATGAAACCTTTATGAAGTATTTGTTTATTACAAAGTAGCTGCTTCTTAATTGGTTAGTTTTTTGCTTAGCAAGCAAATAACCTAGAAAGGATAGTGTTATTACTCAACAATTAAAGGCAGTAGCTGTAAACCTATCATTGATTTCAAGTTAATAGTCTTTGCCAGTGGTTCCAATGAAAGGACAATATTGGAAACAAGAGGAACCAAGGAACTTGACAGATGTAAAGTATAAAACACCACTAACAGAGAACTGAAACTTGTTGAAATAGTATTGATTAGCATGTTCTTCATCACGTCAGTTTTACTAAAGCTCTGGTTTCAGGATATTTTTCTTCATGTTAGTCTTTTATCCTTAAAATGACAATATTCCCCTTTTAATGGGTTTTATTAGTGTTGTTAATAGTGCTGCTATTAATAGCATTGTGGTAACAATTGAATTAGTATTGATACCTTGGAAACAACTCTCCTAGCTAATTTTCTTTGTCAATAGTTATTTTCAGGGGCACCTGGATTGGCTTAGTCAGTTAAGCATCCTGTCTTCGGCTCAGGTCATTCAGTTCATGTGTTCGAGCCCTGTGTCAGGCTCATTGCTGACAACTCAGAGCCTGGAGCCTGCCTCGGATTGTGTCTCCCTCTTTCTCTGCCCCTTCCCCACTCACATTCTGTCTCTGTCTCTGTCTCTCTCTCAAAATATAAATAAACATTTAAAAATTTTTTAAAAAGTTATTTTTAGAGTTACCTGCTTATATGATGTGTCAAATGTTTGTGCTAGGATAACTAGAAACTTGATCTAATTAAAGCAATAAGACTATGCTCATGTCTCCATGATTAAGCCCACCGTTTTCATATATTCTTTCATTGTACTTAACTCCTCTCACCCTCAGTTTTGTCAATAACTGTACTCTCTGGTTAGTTTGGATTATAGGAAATAATAAAAATACCTTTAAGATACTGAATAAATGTTAATTTTTATTTTTGGTGTTACTGTTATTAGTGTTTTTTCTTATACCTATTTGATTCAGCCCCCTGTCCATTTGGAGAACGTTGCATATAATTCTGGAAAATGTTGGTAGTAATTACCTAGAATCGAGTTAGTTATATTTTAGGTCATACTGGATTTTTAGTACTCTTTGTTTTTGATTAGTAAGTATGTGTATATGCACGTGTGTTAGGTGTGTAAGATCAAATTCGTATAGTATATAACTGACTAAATTTGTCACCAAAGAATATTTTTTAAGTCTATTTATTTATTTTGAGGGAGAGATAATGGGGAAGTGGCAGAGAAAGAGGGAGAGAGAGAATTCCAAGAAGCCTCCACACAGTCAGCAAAGAGCCTGATGTGGGGTTCATTCAAACCTGAGCCAAAATCAAGAGTCAGATGCTTAATCCACTGAGCCACCAAGGTGCTCCTCTGATCAGAGAATATTAATAGAAAGTTATACAAACATTAATTATAATTTAAAAGGTTATACATCAACAAAGCATATATTTTTCTGCTATGAAAGCTTAAATATAGAAAATACTTTGTGCTATGGGTGCAATTGTATAAAAGCTACATGTGAATATAGTTTAAACTGAACCTAGAAAAAGATGATGCTTGGGTAATAGGTATAAGAAGATTGCAAGTAATTTTTTTTCCTTTCATCCTAATGTCTTCACATATTTTTATAATTATATATGAGTCATAATAAGGAATTTAAATACCTGTAATCCATTTACTTGCTAGATACATGAGTAAGTTTAATGATTTTGGTCATATATTCCCCATATTATTGATTTGGGTGGAAAACAAAGTGTGTGGAGGTGGTAGGAAGTAATATTTGTTTCTCTGTTATATCTGGCCATTTCCTCTCAACATTGCAAGTTTTATAACAGGGGCAGGATTAAGAAAGGTAAATTTCAGAGACATTCCATAGACAGGTGCAAAACTCAGAAGAATGTGAGCCAGAACTTTTGTCTATTACAATGATTGTTCATAATTTATTTTTTCTCATAGCCAATTGCCATAGATACATACTGCATTTGTGTACTGTCAATAAAACAAAACAGTATGAGAACAGGTAAAATGGTATTTTCTTTGTCTTGTTTCAGTGCATATAAAATTCTATATCAGTTTTTTGTAATCAACATAAACCCATTAACTGTGGTAGCACTTGTAGTGGTGCATGATACCTTTAAATTGCTAAAATATATGAACATTGATTGGAATTATAACATGATGCTTTCTTAACAAAATGAGAAATAAAATTATGTAATATCTTAAGAAAGCATAAGGAACATTACAAATAAATTGCAACATTTTAAAATGTATTGTGTATCAATTAGTACACAATTAAAAAGTATTCCTCTACTAATCAGTATTATTTTGCATTTACAATTTTTAATTTATCATTGACAATAATGACAGCTTTCATCTATCCAGTACTCATAAAATGTCATACCGTGTTAAGCACTTTATGTTTAAATTTTGTTTCATTCTCCTGATAGCTGTATTTGAGGTAGATATGACTATCCATATCTGGCATAGAAAATAAATGAGGTACATAAAACTTAACTATGTGACCATAGTCTCATTCCTAGTAAGCAGACTAACTTGGGCTTAAAATTCAATCAAGATTATTTAATTCTTTACTATGTTCCTTTATGTATTTTTAAAACTCCACTTTCAAAGTCCTTATACATTGATATTTCTTTATCTTAAATAATCAAAATTTAAGTTGACAATTTTACAGGATGATTTCAGGATATATATTGTAGACATGCACATATGATAAATGACCAACTAATAAAAGAAGGTGGACTCACCAAACACTCTGAAAATAATCAGGAGCAAGGAACAGAAAGATTTCAGTGGAGTAGGAGGAACTTATGCATGCCTTATCACATGAACACAAGTAGATAACTATCAAATCATCCTAAATACCACAGAGATTGACCTGAAGACTGACAGAACAAACTCCACAGCTAAAGGGAGAGAAGATATCACATCAAAGAAGGTAGGAAGTATAGAGATGTGGTTTAGGGGAGAGAGGGATAATGGCTGCTGCAGAGGGAAGGGAGCCATGGTTGTGGAGAAGAGTAAGAGAAAGAAGATAAGACACTGGAATGCACAGGGAGAACATTTCCCAAAGCAATTGGCTTGGAAAATGAGAGGGGCTGAAATCTGTGAGTTCTTACAACTGGCAGGACTTCCAACCTTGAGTTTTAAGGATCAGAAAACTGGCTGGAATAGAGCCTAGAGGGGACTACACTGCTCCTGGAGAGAAAGTTGGCAAAAAACCCAGAGGCAGACCACAATCTGATGAACTGGTGCATACAGTGGGGAGATTATTTGCTTTTGTGGGAGTAAGTTCCTGAGAGTCAGCTTTAACAGAGACAAATTTCCGGGAACAAATAGGCTGGCCCAAATCATTTCCTTCCCCCATCCATCAACAAAACACATAACCACCTACAGGAAACAGCACAATGCCAACACTGGTTGCCTAACTTGTTCACACCAAGCCACACTCCCCTTTACTCCAGTGGAATGGCCCTTTTCACTCACGCTTGCCTCAGTCTCAGGAAGGCAGGCCCCTTACCCAGAGAACACACAGCACACATTGAATAGACTCCCTGAAGTGCCAGGCCCAGAGCACTAAATTATTTCTTCTTCATAAATCCATTACTTTCAGGAGCAGGAAACACATTCAATGAATCCCAATCAAAATTGCACTGGCATTCTTCTAAAAGCTAGAACAATCCTAAAATTTGTGTGGAACTACAAAATACCCCGAATAGACAAAGTAATATTGAAGAAGAAAACCAAAGTGGGAGGCATCACAATCCCAGACTTTAGCCTCTACTACAAAGCTGCAATCATTGAGACAGCTTGGTGTTGGCACAAAAACAGACACATAGACCAATGGAATAAAATAGAGAACCCAGAATTGGATCCACAAATATATGGCCAACTAATATTTGACAAAGCAGGAAAGAGTATCCAATGGAATAAAGACAGTCTCTTTAGCAAATGGTGCTGGGAGAAATGGACAGCAACATGCAGAAGAATGTAATTAGACCACTTTCTTATATCATACACAAAAATAAACTCAAAATGGATGAAAGACCTTAATGTGAGACAGAAACCATCAAAACCCTAGAGGAGAAAGCAGGCATCAACCTCTTTGACCTCAGCCACAGCAATTTCTTGCTCAACACATCTCCAAAGGCAAGGGAATTAAAAGCAAAGAGGAACTATTGGGACCTCATCAGGAAAAAAATGCTCCTAAACTGCAAAGGAAACAACAAAAGTAAAAGGCAACTGACCTAATGGGAAAAGATATTTACAAATGACATATCCGATAGAGTTAGTATCCAAAATCTATAAAAACTTACCAAACTCAACACCTGAAAAACAAATAATCCAGTGAAGAAATGGGAAGAAGGCATGAATAGGCACTTTTCCAAAGAAGACATCCAGATGATCAACAGACACATGAAAAGATGCTCAATGTCACTCATCATCAGGGAAATACAAATCAAAACCACCTTGAGATATCACCTCACACAGGTTAGAGTGGCTAAAATGAAAAACTCAGGAAACTACAGATGCTGGCAAGGGTGTGGAGAAATGGGAAACTTCTTGCACTGTTGGTGGGAACGCAAATGCAAACTGGTGAAGCTGCTCTGGAAAACAATGTGAAGGCTCCTCAAAAAATTAAAAATAGAACTACCCTATGACCCAGGAATAGCACTACTAGGAATTTATCCAAAGGATAGATGGGTGCTGATGCATAGGGGCATATGTACCCTAATGTTTATAGCAGCACTTTCAACAATAGCCAAATTATGGAAAAAGCCTAAATGTCCATCAACTGATGAATGAATAAAGATGTTGTTTATATATACAGTGGAATACTACTTCACAATGAGAAAGAATAAAATCATGCCATTTGTAGCAATGTGGATGGAACTGGAAGATATTATGCTGAGTGAAATAAGTCAGTCAGAGAAGGACAGATATCACATGTTTTCACTCATGTGGGTCTTGAGAAACCAACAAAAGGCTATGGGGGAAGGGAAGGGGAAAAATAGTTATAAACAGAGAGGGATGGAGGTAAACCATAAGAGACTCTTAAATACAGAGAACAAACTGAGGGTGGATGGGGGGTAGGGGAGATGGGAAAATGGGTGATGGGCATTGAGGAGGGCACTTGTTGGGATGAGCACTGGGTGTTGTATGTAAGCAATAAACCATAGGAATCTACCCCAAAAAACAGGAACATACTTTCCACACTGTATGTTAGCCAAGTTGACAATAAATTATAGTTAAGAAAAGAGAAAAAAGTAAAAGAGATTATATACAAACCTAATGGTAATCATATATCAAATTCCACTAATAAACATGCAAAAATGAAGAGAAAGCAATTTACATATATCACTAAAGAAAATCAGCAAAACATGAAAGAAAGATAAGAAAGGATCACAGAAAATCTCCAGAAATAACAAAAAAGCAAGTATCAAATTGGAAATAAATAGGTATCTATTAATAATGACTTTGTATGTAAATAGCTCTAATCAAAATATACAGAGTGACAGAATGGATGAAAAAACAACATTCATCTATATGTAGCCTAAAAGAGACTCACTCTAGACCTAAAGACACCTGCAGATTGTAAGTGACGGAATGGAGAAACATTTATCATGCAAATGGAATGCAAAAGAAAGCCAGAGTAGCAATACCTATATCATAGGAATGAGAAGTCAAAACAAAGACTGTCACAAGGGACAAAGAAAGACACTATACAATGATACAGGGGATAATCCATCAAGAAGATATAAAAACTAAATATTTGTGTACAAAATATGGGAGCAACCAAATATATAAAAATAATAACAAATATAAAGGAACTAATTCATAATAACATAATGATAGATGGGATATTAATACCATACTTACTTCAATGGACAGATCATCCAAACAGAAAATAAATAAGGAAAAAATGGCTTTGAATGACACACTGGACCAGATGGACTTAATAGATACATTTACAACATTTCATACTAAAACAGCTGAATATCATTCTTTTCAAGTGCACATGGGACATTCTCCATAATAGATCACATTTTAGGTCACAAATCAAACCTCAAAAAGTACTAAATGACTGAGAACATATCATGCATCTTTTCTGAACACAATGATATGAAACTTGAGGTAAACCAAAGAAAAAATCTGGAAAGAACACAAATACATAAAGGTTAAACCACAAGCAACTAAAAAATAAATGAGCCAACAAGGACAATAAAAAATACATAAAAACAAATGAAAATGAAAACACAATGGTCCAAGCCCTTTGGGATGTATCAAAAGTGGTTCTAAGAAGGAAATACATAGCAATACAGGCCAAACTCAAGAAGTAAAAACCAACCAAACAAAAAATCTCAAATAAACAACCTAACGTTAAGCCTAAAGAAGCTAGAAAAAGTACAATAAATAGAGCCTAAAGCCAGCATAAATAGGGAAATAATAGATTAGTGTGGAGATAAGTGATATAGAAACTAATAAAACAATAGAAGAGAGCAAAGAAATCAGGAGTTGGTTCTATGAAAAAATTAGCCAGATATATCAAGAAGAAAAGAGAAAGGACCCAAATAGATTAAAGGACAAATGAGAGAGGAGAAATCACAACCTACACTACAGAAATACAAACAATTATGAGATAATATTGTGAAAAAAAATAAGGCAAAAAATCGGACAACTTAAAAAAATGAAAACATCCTTAGAAACATAAATTACCAAAACTGAAAGAGGAACAAACTGATAATCAGCAATAATCTGAATATATAATCAAAAATTCCCAATAAACAAAAGTCCAGGACCAGATGGCTTAACAGATGCATTCTACCAAACATTTAAGAAGAGTTAATACTCACTCTTCTTTAACTATTCCAAGAAATTGAAAAGGAAGGAAAACTTCCAAATTCATTCTATGATGCCAGCATTACCCAAACCAGATACCAAAAACAGATAGACTCAAATGAAAAAAACAGAACTAAAGGCCAATATCCCTTATGAACAAGAATGCAAAAATTTTCAATTAAATAGTAGCAAACCAAATCCAACAATACATTGTATACATCATTCACCATGATTAAGTGGGATGTATTACTGCATTACAAGTGTGGTTCAATATTTGCCAATCAATCAATGTAATACATCATATTCATAAAAGAAATGATAAGAATCATATGATCATCTCAATAAATGAAGTAAAAGAATTTGGAAAAATACAACTTCCATTCATGATAAAATCCCTCAACAAAGTGGATTTAGAAGGAACACACTTTCAACATAATAAAGGCCATATTTGAAAATCCCACAGCTAACGTCTTCAATGAGGAAGAAACTGACAGCTTTTCCTCAATGGTCAGGAATAAGACAAGGATGTCCAGTCTCACCATTTTTATTCAACATACTACTAGAAGTCCTAGCATCAGATGTCAGGCAGGAAAAGGAAATAAAAGGCTTCCAAATAGGTAATGAAAAAGTAAAAGTTTCCCTATTTGCAGATAACATGATTCTCTTTATAGAAAACCCAAGACTCCACCAAAAAACAGCTAGAACTGATACAGGAATTCAGTAGAGTCACAGTATACAAAATCAGTATACACAAATCTTTTTCACTTTTATACAGCAATAATGAAACAGCAAGAAGAGAAATCAAGGAATCAATCCAATTTATAATTGCACCAAAATCTATAAGATACCTAAAAATAAATCTAACCAAAGAAGTGAAAAAACTGTACTCTGAAAGCTATAAAACACTGGTGAACGAAATGGAAAATGATACAAATACATAGAAAGATATTTTATGCTCTTGGATTGGAAGAACAAATGTTTTAAAATGTCTATACTACCCCAAACAATCTACACGTTTAATGCATTCCTTGTTCAAAGTAACAAAGGCATTTTTCACAGAGCTAGAGAAAATAATTCTAAAACTTGTAGTGAACTATAAAAGGCCCTGAATAACCAAAACAACCTTGAAAAAGAAAAGCAAAGCTGGTAGAATCTCAACTCCAAACTTTAAGTTATATTACAAAGCTGTAGTAATCAAAACAGTAGGGTACTAGAACAAAAATAGACATATAGATCAAAATAAAAGAATAGGAAGCCCAGAAATGAACCCACAACTCTATGGTCAATTAATCTTTAACAAAGCAGGAAAGAATATCCAATGGAAAAAAGACAGATTTCAACAAATGGTGTTGAGAAAACTGGACAGCTACATACAAAAGAATGAAACCGGACCACTTTCTTACAACATACACAACAATAAATGCAGAAGTGTATTAAAGACCTAAATGTGAGACCTGAAACCATAAAAATCCTAAAAAAGGAACACAGGCAGTAACCTCTTTTATATTGGCATAGCAACTTCTTTGTAGACATGTGTCTTGAGGAAAAGGAAATAAAATAAAAAAAATAATCTACCAGGACTAAATCAAAATAAAAGGCTTCTTCACAGAGAAGGAAACAGTCAACAAAACAAAAGCAACCTACGGAATGGGAGAAGATATTTTCAAAGGACATAAGTGATAAATGGCTAGTTTCCAAAATATATAAAAGTTTAACACCCCAAAAAACAAATAATCCAGTTAAAAAATGAGCAGAAGCCATAAACAGACATTTTCCAAAGAAAACCTACAGATGGCCAACAGATACATGAAAATATGTTCAACATCAGTGATCATCAGGAAAATGCAAATCAAAACTACAATGAGATATCACCTCACACCTGTCAGAATAGCTGAAATCAACAACACAAGAAACAACAGGTGTTGGCATGAATATGGAGAAAGGGGAACCCTCTTACACTGTTGGTGGAAATGGAAACTGGTGCAGTCACTCTGGAAAGCAATATGAAGGTTCCTCAAAACTTTAAAAATAGATCTACCCTATGAACAAGCAATTATACTACTAGGTATTTACCCATAGAATACAAAAATATTAATTAGAAGGGATACATGCACGTGGATATTTAGCAGCATTATCTACAATAGTCATTATGGAAACAGTCCAAGTATCCATGGATTGATGAATGGATAAAGAATAAATGGTATATATATGCAATGGAATATTATGTTACTCAGCCATAAAAAAGAATGAAATCTTGCCTTATGCAATGACATGAATGGAGCTAGAGCATATTATGCTAAGTGAAATGAAGCAGAGAAAGGCAAATACCATATGATTTCACTCATAGGTGGAATTTAAGAAGGAAAACAGACAAGCAAAGGAAAAAAAAAGAGCAAGAGGCAAACTGGGAGCCATACTCTTATGTATTGAGAACAAACTTATCAGTAACAGAAAGGACAGGGTAGTGGGATGGGTTAGTTATGGACATTAAGGAGCGCACTTCTGATTAGCACCAGGTGTTGTATTGAATCACTATATTGTATACTTGAAACTAATATTATACTGTATTTTAACTAACTGGAATTAAAAAAAAAACTTAAAAAAAAAGGTCAGGAGCACAACCTAAAGCTCTACTACACCAAACACACAAATAATATTAAACATAATGGAAAATTCAGGTAGTTATCTAAATTATCTAAATATTTTTACAAAACACTTTGATGGTTAATGGAATCTTCTGGTTTACCTTATTGTTTGGTCCACACAGTAATGAGTATGCTTGCAAAATTTGTGCAAAATTAGACTACTTTTAGAAAGTATTTACATTATTTTAATAAAGTAGACAATGTCTATTCTGTGAGGATAAGTTATATAAAGATAACAATAACTAGTTTCATTGAATATGACTTTTGATGGCATATTGCCTGTGAAGTCTGTAAATGACTGTGGATTTTTTGCTCTTTAAAGATAACATTTTTAATAACCTCTAACTGATCTGTAAAACTGATGAGTAAGTGACAACTACAGTGGATGGTATTCCTTCATTTTGTTCTAGAAGAGTAAATTTTTCTCTAATTAGAGAGATAATGAAAGACTTACTGAAACTTTAGGCAATTGTACATTAAATCAAGCCGTTACTATACCAAGTTTTGAAATAATAAGGTGCTGACCTAAACCCATGAAGAGGATGTCAAACACTAATCTTACATCATTGCAAAACTAAAAAGTATTCCACAAGAGAAGCAAAATATTTGTGTAAATAAACTGAACTACCCAACTTCTGTGTTTCAAAAGACAAACTTTGAGACTGGCTACGCAATCATGCAGAGAAAAAAATTCTGAGCAAAACTTCTTCCTATTGTCTATTCCTATTTTATGTCTTTGTGTTTACATGTGGGTTCTTTTTTTTTATAGCTAGATAGCACTACAAGACTTTGTTGGTTGATAACTGTCCAAAAGCATGGTCAAGTTTAGCTACAAAATATGGAATTCTCAGAAATGTGGCAAATTCCAAATCAAGGGATAAAAAAGTTGAATTGTAGACAGTCAATAAATGACTACTATCATTACTATTAATAACTAGCATTTAATAAGAATTATTGTGTGTTGGGGTGTTTTACATCTATTAATGCATTTAATATTAACAGTAACCAGAGTTACCATTATCAAATGGGAAAACTGAATTTAATAGAGACTATGTAACTTGCTAAATTTCAAATATCTAGTAAATGGTGGTATCCAGGATTTAACTCTAGGTTTTTATAATGTTGAATGTATGAATTTTCATACTAAAATGACTTTTACACAAAAATATTAGAAAGACAAAAGAAAATAACTCACGAAAGAGTTTAGAATTGTAATAGATTTTAAATTTTGGTTCAAAACACTCTCTAGATGTTTATTCACTGCTTTTGTATCCAATGATTCCAACTGAGAAATGATTTATATTTTACAGACCAATGGAAAATACTCTTAATAGTTATTGTGAGTTTATGACCCTGTTCAATATATTATGAACTGAGAAACAGTATTAGAGAAAAAGAAAAGATTTTTATTTTTTATTTTTTTACTATTACAAAAGTTTATTTTAACAAAAAAGCTGAATATGCAAATGCATGCTACCTGTTTTTTATATTGTAGTAAAACAGGTACTATGAAGAGGAGAGATATGTAGAAGCAGTTGGTTTCTTCCAGTGATCACACCCATTGTTTATACTCGTTCAAAGGCTTCTATCATGGTGATACTATTTCCTTGCATTACCAATATTCCAATACTTCTGGGCCACTAGTTGTCATCTCCACACATTCACCTGTCACAAGATTCATAAAGGGATTGAACCCTTGCAATGTTCCTTGGATATGTCTGCCACCATTTAATTTCAATAATAATTTCTTGTCAATAAATGTTTTCAACTCAGGAGGGTGAGCTTGATTCATGGTGTCTATGCTGCAAGATCAAAGATGCCTCCAAAAGGGAGAGAAATTTTTAAAAAGAACTGTTCTTTTAGTGAACAGAAATGTCTGTATTTGTAGACCCCAGAGTTTGGGCTCTTTAAACAAATTAGTAGAGGGGTGTCTGGGTGGCTTAGTCAGTTAAGTGTATGAATTAGGCTCAAGTCATCATCTCACAGTTTGTGAGTTTGAGCCCCGCATTGGGCTCTGTGCTGACAGCTCTGAGCTTGGAGCCTGCTTAGCATTCTGTGTCTTCCTCTCTTTCTCCACTGCTCCCCCACCCGTGCTCTGTCTCTTTTTCTCTTAAAAATCAATAACCATTAAAAAAAGAAATTAGTAGAATGATAAAAAAAATCTGAGACAGGAATGTGGAAATATCCTTTATAGATTAAAAAAATGAAGAAACCTTTAAAGACATATCGAACTATTTTTGTCTATCAGTATGTCTTCAACCAAATGTTTCCTGAGGGTCAAGGGTGGGCAACAATTTCAAAACAACAGATAATAACATATTGCTTCCAATTAACATTTCCTCACTCTTGTCTGTATCGTATTTCCACTCTCTAATTCCAAAGTTTAAAACCTAGCAGTTTTACAGATCACTTTCTTCTTTTCTGTCCCTAACTGCAATTTCCACTGACTGTGTGTTTGCTTGTCTTTGAGACATGAACATTTTATTTCTATTTTTGGCACTGAACCCTAAATTGAACTTTTCAATGTAGAAGACACAGTAAATAAACATCTATCAGAGATTTGTTCTTTCTTTATTTATTTTAGAAAGAGAGAGAGACACAGAGAGAGAGAGGGAGAAAGAGAGTGGGGGAGAGGGGCAGAGGGAGAGAGAGAATCTTAAGTAGGCTCAGCATGGAGCCGATTGCAGGGCTCAATCCCATGACCCTGGGAACATGACCTGATCCAAAATCAAGAGTCAGACAGTCAACCAACTGAACCACCCAGGCACCCCTACATACTGGTTATTTGATGACTATAGGGACTTCATGAGATTAAAAATTCAGAAATAAAGTTCCTTGGTTTAGCAGAACCAAGAGAAGAGTTTACAAAATCTGCCTATTCTAAATATCTTAAAATGTGAAGTGCAAAGTAACTTCACTTTTCTAAAAATTCTTTCTGATACTGGTCTCAGAGCAGTTTTGACCCTAGTAGAGTCCCAAATTAAAGGAACTAATAATACCAATTCACTAACAGAAAAACAAATCACTTTTTCATAATTTCATAATGTCTTTCAGAATGACCTAAAAATTCCTGATAATGTTTAAATAAGTTTTTAAAGTTTATTCATTTTGAGGCAGAGAGAACACATGCAGGGGAGGAGCAGAGAGAGAGGGAGAGATAGAGTCCCAAGCAGGCTCTGCACTGTCAGTGCAGAGTCCAGTGCAGGGCTTGATCTCAGGAACTGCAGGATCATGACCTGAGCAGAAACCAAGAGTAGGATGCTTAACCGACTGAGCCACCCAGGCATCCCTGTTTAATTACATTTCTAAGTGAAATGAACTATTGAGTACATAATCACAGATAATGTCGTTTTATGAAATGAAGTTTCACATTATTTTAGGAAAAGCATTACATCATATTTTAAATTGTCTTGGATATAAAGAAGAATCTAATCTGGGAACTTCTTTGGGAAAGTAAGTTTTGACTGACTAACTAGTAAAACTCAACATTTACTGTTTACTATTTAGCCAGGTTTCTAGATTTCTCTGCATCTTAAGCAATTTTCTTATGGTATTGTGGAAACTAGTTTCATTCAATGTGTCAGCAGAGGTAAAGGATGATTTATAATAAACATATCATTTTTGGGTGCCTGGGTGGCTCAGTTGATTAAGCAGCTGACTTCAGCTTAGTTCATCTTGTGGTTCAGGAGTTTGAGCCATGAGGGTTCTGTACTGACAGCTCGAAGCCTGGAGCCTAGTTCGGATTCTGTGTCTTCCACTCTCTCTCTGCCCCTCCGCTACTCATGCTCTGTCTCTTTTTCTCTCAAAAATAAATAAACATTTAAAAAATAAAAGAAACATATTTATTTTGTTTATAAAATGTTTACTTTCTTTTTAAAAATGTTTATTATTATTTTTTGAAAGAGAGACAGAGAGTGCAAGCAGGGGCAGGGCAGAGAGGCTCGGTCCCATGACCAAGACCTGAGCTGAAATCAAGAGTCAGACGCTTAAGTGACTGAGCCAACCAAGTGCCCCTATACGATGTATACAATGTTCCTTTAAAATAAAATCAGAGGACATTGCTGGAAGTGAGTAAAAGTTTTTAAACATATGACCTAAGTGCACATGTTCAAATTATAACTTCCATAAAAATGGCTTAGAAATAATGTAATTATTCAAAAGTAATTCAAAAGGTCATTCATGTGTGTGGGCATGTGTGTAGAGAAATAGAGAGAGAGAGAGAGAGACAAGAGACAGAGGACAAATTTTTTCTTTCCTCTATTGAAATATCTTTACTTTTACCTGCCCTACCAGGGTAGTTAATTTCACCTACCAGAATAGGTAAAAGTAAAGATATTTGCTCTTTAAAAATATTAAAAAGAAAGAATATTACTTTGTTCCTTACATCCCTCATACTCCCTCGTGTATATCAGTATATTGACCTCAACTGATAAAAAAGCAAAATTCTAGTTACAGAGTAAGCCAAGCACTGTTATACCTGTTACTTTGGTTTTAATGTCCTTTCCTCTGCTTCTCTTTCTAGAAAATGCTTAACCACTCTTTAAACTCAACTGAAATATTCATTGTTTCATAATTTTTTTCAGTTATTCTCACATTATTATTTTCCTACCATTTTGTAAATTTTAGACAAAACATTAAATTATTTTCTGATTCATAGTTTCCTCCTCTTACTCCCATACTACTATGAATTTGTCTAAAGGAAACACTATGACCAATTTATAATCTTCAGCATCTAGCACAGTTAAAGGCACAACAGAGTCTCAGAGAATTTGATGACTAAACCATATCAGGTTCATTACTTCCCTTAGGAACTAAAATTTGGGCATTAATACCAACAGGGTACTAATAATTTGTTCTACCAATAAAAGCAACAGGGGCACCTGGGTAGCTAAGTCAGTTAAGGGACTGACTCTTGATTTTGGCTCAGGTCATGATCTCATGGTTCATGAGATCCAGCCCTGTGTTGGGCTCCACACTGATAGCACAGAGCCTGCTTGGGATTTTCTCTCCCTCCCTCTCTCTCTCTCTCCCTCTGCCCCTCCCCAACTCATTCTCTCTCTCTCTCTCTCTCTCTCTCTCTCTCTGTCTCTCTCAAAAAACTAAATAAACATTAAAAAAATAAAAGCAACATTTACACTACACTCATTTTCCAAGTTCATCTGAATAAAACAAAGAGAAGTAAAGTGCATTCTTATTTTGATTGCTATACTTTCATTAATTGTCTGAGTTTTTTTCTCAACTCTCCATTTTTTTAAAGAAGGTATAGCAACAATAAGTGAAAAACAATGCCCTGAAACTAAATGATTCTATTATTTCCAACATGGATATTATGGATCAAGGTCACTTCTCTGAGGCCGGTTCTGTGAAACTTAAATTATTCAGATGACTCCAGTCAATAATTAAGGAAGTAATCTAGCTAGCAAACAAATAAAAAGACGGTTGTTAAGAAAAGAGGGTTCATGGTGAGGAGTCAACATGGCAGAGAAGTAGGAATACCAGAATTTTCTCACCCCTCAAACACAGCAGTATTAAGATCAGAACACCTGGAATTCTAGGAATCCAAGCTACAATCTGACAGAAACATCTCCAGGGGAGTTCATAGACAGCTTGGCAGGAAAGTGGTGTGTGTTTGTCAATTGGGAGAGAGAAAATAGGCATAGAACAGTGGGGGGGGGGATCCCCTTCGGTGGACAAACAAAATGAAGAGAAAGAGAGGCTGTGAAAGTGTGGGATTGTATTTTGAAAAGAGAAAAACCTCTCTGGACCATGGTCCAGAAAACGAAGAATACAAAGGGAGCCAATTTCTAATTTACAGCCTTAGGAGTGAAGACCTGAGATTTCAGGATTGCATAAGTATCTACGGACCAGAGTCGCTGCTGGTGCATGAGCCTATGCTGCTGCCAGTGCACCTTTGCCACTGCCTGTATGTGCTCCTGTGGGTAGATGAGCTTGGTAATGCTCTCTGGGGGGACACACTGCGAGAAAGCCGTCCCCTCCATCCAGTACTGTGAGAAAAGAACTCTTGAAGAACAAAAGATCCTGCAGGCACAAGCCAGAGGCCCTTTGTTGGATAGGCAGAGTGGCGCTATTCCTGGTCCACGAGGAATGGGATCCTTTAAGCATCCAGTTTTGAATCCCAGTTGAGTGCTGGGGAGGCACAGGAGACTATAGAGCAGAACAAACCAGCCCACCCTCGGCCATGCTGCTCTGAGAGGGCTGCCTGAACAGCATGATTTGGGACATGATTTGGGGAGGAGAGATTAGGGTGTCACCATTTTCCTCCCCATAACCAACATGGTGGGGCTTTAGGGAACAGGGAAGCAGCCCTCAGTGGAGGCAGAACCACTTACACAAAACTCCACTACTCTGATCCTAGTAACTGCGTATCTACTGGAGGGAGATTGACACTCACTGAACCAGTCAGCCCCTCCTCCAGACCAGAACAACCACCATTTCCAAGGCACCAACAGGCAAATGTCCTGTGGATTTGTATGTTAGTCTGTTTTATTGTTGTTGTTGTTGTCGCTCCTGCTACTATTGTGGTTTTCTTTTTATTATTATTTTTTTTCTTTTCTTTCTTTCTCTCTTTTCCCTGCCTTATATTTCTACTCTCCTATTTTAAGTCTGTTCTTTTGTTGTTGTTGTTTAATCAGGCACATTAACTCTATTCTTTTTACATCTTTTATGTATCTCCTTATTTTCTTCTCTCTCTTTCTGGATTAAGCCCTATAGTTTCTTTGGTTCTCTGCCTGGTCTTTCTATCTGCTTCTATCATTCCTCTTGTAGTTTAGAATAAGGTTTCATTTCCTCCCCTTCTCCTTTTTTCCAAGGTTACTTCAATGAACAAATCAAAGTACACGTGGTGGATGTTCCAATCCACCTCTATGAGTAGTGAGATAAAGCAGCCAAAACACAACAGCAGAGTGCATGTAACACACTCCAAAACCAGTTCCTGAAGTTCCAGGCCCTGGCCAGTGTATGTATGACCCCTACTTAATATTGTAGTACTCACAGGTGCAAGATATGTAACAAGCAATTAAAACATGTAAAGAACAGAAAACTAGCCAAAATGACCAAACAGAAGAGCTTTTTGCAAGAGAAATTCCAGGAAGAAATTATAGGCAGAAAATTGTTCAAAACGGATATAAACACTATATCTGATCAAGACTTTAGAATCATAGTTATAATACTAATAGCTGGACTTGAAAAAAGAATAGAAGACACAAGAAAAATTGATTGCTTCAGTGACTGAGAAACTAAGAAATAGTCATGATGAATTAAGAAATTCTATATATGAGGTGCAAAATAAACTGGTTGCAGTGGCAGCAAGGATGGGAGAAGCAGAGGAGAGAATAGGTGAAATAGAAGATAAAATCAAGGAAAATGGTGAGGCTGAAAAAAAGGAGAGAAAGAAAATTAGTAGGCCATGAGAGAAGAATGTGAGACCTAAGTGATTCAATGAAATGAATTAATATCCATATCACAGGAGTTCCAGAACAGGAAGAAAGAAAGAAAGGGGGAAAAGATTTATTTGAACAAATTATAGCTGAGAACTTTCCTAATCTGGGGAAGGAAATAGGCATCCAAGTCCAGGAGGTACAGGGAACTCCTTTCAGAATCAACAAAAACTGGTCAACACCACGACATTTGATAGTGAATCTGGCAAAATACAAAGATAAAGAGAATTTTGAAAGCAGCTAGGGAAAACGGGATTTACCCTACAAAGGTTGACACATAAGTGTAGTAGCAGATTTATACACTGAAACTCAGCAGGCCAGAGGGAGTGGCAGGAAATATTCAATGAGCTGAATAGGAAAAATATGCAGCCCAGAATCCTTTATCCAGCAAGGCTGTAATTTAGTATAGAAGGAGAGATAAAAGTTTCCCAGACAAACAAAATCTAAAGGAGTTCATGACAACTAAACCAGCCCTGCAGGAGATCCTAAGGGGGACTTTATGAGTGGAAAGCAGCAAAGACTACAAAGGACCAGAGTCAACATCACAAGCATGAAACCTACAGAAAACACAATGATGCTAAATCCATATCTTTCAATAGTCACTCTGAATGTAAATGGACTAAATGCCTCAATCAAAAGACATAAGGTATCAGAATGGATAAAAAAAAACAAGATCCATATATATGATGTCTACAAAATACTCATTTTAGATCTGAGGATACCTTCAGATTGAAAGTGAAGGGATGGAGAACTGTCTGTCATGCTATGGGATATTAAAAGAAAGCTGGCATAGCCATACTTATATCAGACAAACTAGATTTTAAAATAACTACAGTACCAAGAGATAAAGAAGGACATTATATCATAATTAGGGGGTCTGTCCATCAAGAAGAGCTAACAATTATAAATGCTTAAGCCCCCAATGTGGAATTATAGGGGACTTTAATAATCCACTTACAACAGTGGACAGATAATCTAGGCATAAATAAATAAATAAACAAAACCTAACTTCATACCTTAAGGAACTAGAAGCAGAGCAGCAAAGAAACCCCAAAGCTAGCAGAAGAAGAGACATAATAAAGATTAGAGCAGAAATAAACAATATAGAATCCAAAAAAACAATAAAAAACAGAACAGATCAATGTATGTAAGAGATTTTTTTTTTGAAAGAGTAAATGAAATTGAAAAACTCCTAGCCAGACTTCTCAAAAAAAAAAGAGGACCCAAATAGATAAAATCACAAATGAAAGAGGAAAGATCACAACCAATACCACAGAAATACAAACAATTATTAGAGAATACTATGAAAAATTATATGCCAACAAATTGGATAAAATGGACAAATTCCTACACACCCACACAGTACCAAAACTCAAATGGGAAGAAATAGAAAACTTGAAAAGACCCATAACCATGAAGAAATTGAATTTATAATAAAAAGTCTCCCAACAAATAAAAGTCCTGGTCCAGATTACTCCCCAGGGGAATTCTACTAGACTTTTATTTATTTATTTATTTTTAATTTTTTTTTTCAACGTTTATTTATTGTTGGGACAGAGAGAGACAGAGCATGAGTGGGGGAGGGGCAGAGAGAGAGGGAGACACAGAATCGGAAACAGGCTCCAGGCTCTGAGCCATCAGCCCAGAGCCTGACGCGGGGCTCGAACTCACGGACCGCGAGATCGTGACCTGGCTGAAGTCGGACGCTTAAACGACTGCGCCACCCAGGCGCCCCTCTACTAGACTTTTAAAGCAGAGTTAGTACCCATTCTTCTGAAGCTGTTCCAAAAAATTGAAACAGAGGGAAAGCTTCCAGACTCATTCTACGAAGCCAGCATTAGCTTGATTCTGAAACAAAGACCCCACTAAAAAGGAAAATTACAGGTCAATATCTCTGAAGAACACTGATGCTAAAATTCTCAACAAGATACTAGCAAATCGAATTCAACAGCATAAAAAAAGAATTATTCACCATGATCAAGTGGGATTCATTCCTTGCCTACAGGGCTGGTTCAATATTTGTAAACCAATCAATGTGATTCATCATATTAATAGAAGAAAGGGTAATAACTATATGATCTTGTTAATATATGCAGAAAAAGCATTTGATAAAATACAGCATCCTTTCTTAAAAAAAATCCTCAATAAAGTTGGGATAGAAGGAACATACCTTAACATCATAAAAGCCATATGTGAAAGTCCCACAGCTAATATCATCCTAAATGAGGACAAACTGAGATCTTTCCCCCTGAGATAAGGAACAGGACAGGGATGTTCACTCTCACCATTTTTGTTTAACGTAGTGTTGGAAGTCCTAGCCTCAGTAATCAAACAACAAAATAAAATGCATCCTTGGGGCACCTAGGTGGCTCAGTCGGTTAAGCATCCAAGTTGGGGTCAGGACATGTCCTCACAGTTTGTAAGTTTGAGCCCTGCATTGGGTTCTGAGCTTATAGTTCAGAGCCTAGAGACTGCTTTGGGTCCTGTGTCTCCCTCTCTCTCTGTCCCTCCCTCATTTGCACTCCGTCTCTCTTTCTCTTAAAAATAAATAAACATTAAAAAATGCATCCAAATTGGCAAAGAATTCAAACTTTTAGTTTTCACAGATGACATGATACTCTACATGGAAAACCCAAAAGACTCCACCAAAAAACTTCTAGAACTGAAACATGAACTCAGTAAAGTTGTGGGATATAAAATCAATTGCATTTCTATACACCAATAATGAAGCAACAGCAACAGGTATTAAGGAATCCATCCAATTTAAAATTAAATCAAGAACCATAAAATACTTAGAAATTAACCTAACCAGGGGCGCCTGGGTGGCGCAGTCGGTTAAGCGTCCGACTTCAGCCAGGTCACGATCTCGCGGTCCGGGAGTTCGAGCCCCGCGTCAGGCTCTGGGCTGATGGCTCGGAGCCTGGAGCCTGTTTCCGATTCTGTGTCTCCCTCTCTCTCTGCCCCTCCCCCGTTCATGCTCTGTCTCTCTCTGTCCCAAAAATAAATAAGCTTTGAAAAAAAAAATTTTAAAAAAGAAATTAACCTAACCAAAGGTCTGTATGCTGAAAAGTATAGAAAGCTTATGAAAGAAATTGAAGAAGACACAAAGAAATGGGAAAACATTCAATGCTCATGGATTGGAAGAACAAATATTGTTAAAATGTCGATACTACCCAAAGGAATCTACACATTCAATGCAATCCCAATAAAAATAGCACCAGTATTCTCGAAACTAGAACAAGCAATCCTAAAATTTATATGGAAGCACAAAAGACCCCGAAGAGCCAAAGTAATGTTGAAAAAGAAAACCAAAGCTGGAGGCATCACAATCCCAAACTTTAGCCTTTACTACAAAGCTATAATCATAAAGGCAGTATGGTATTGGCACAAAAACAGACATATAGACCATTGGAATAGAATAGAGAACCCAGAATTGGACCCACAAATGTATGGCCAACGAATCTTTGATAGAACAGGAAAGAGTATCCAATGGAAAAAAGGCAGTCTCTTTAGCAAATGGGGCTGAGATAACTGGACAGCAGCATGCAGAAGAATGAAACTGGGCCACTTTCTTACACCACACAAAAAGAGAAATTCAAAATGGACGAAAGACCTAATTGTGAGACAGGAAACCATCGAAGTCCTAGGGAAAAAAAAAAAAAACAGGCAACAACGTCTTTGACCTAGGCCACAGCAACTCCCTGCTTGACACGACTCCAAAGGCAAGAGAAATAAAAGCAAAATGAACTATTGAGACCTCATCAAAATAAAATCTTCTGCACAACAAAGGAAACAATAAAACTAAAAGGCAACCAGCGGAATGGGGGAAGGTATTTGTAAATGACATATAGGGTAAAAAGAGTTAGTATCCAAACTCTATAAAGAACTTACTAAACTCAACACCTGACAAACAAGTAATCCAGTGAAGAAATAGGCAGAAGACATGAACAGACATTTTTCCAAAGAATATACCCAAGTGACTAACAGACACATGAAAAGATGCTCAACATTGCTCATCATCCGGAAAATACAAATCAAAACTACTGGTACTATTGAGATACTACCTCACACTAGTAAGAGTGGCTAAAATTAACATCTCAGGAAACAACAGATGTTGGCAAAGATGTAGAGAAAGGAGAACTCTCTTACATTGTTTGTGGGAATGCAAACTGGTGCAGCCACTCTGGAAAACAGTGTGGAGGTTCCTAAAAAAAATTAAAAATAGAATTACCCTATGACCCAGAAATAGTACTAATAGGAATTTATCCAAAGGATATAGGAGTGCTGATTCATAGGGGCACATGTACCCCAATGTTTATAGCAGCACTGACAACAATAGCCAAGGTGTGGAAAGAACCCAAATGTCCATCAACTGATGAATGGATAAAGATGATGTGGCATATATATCTACAATGGAACACTATTTGGCAATGAAAACAAATGAAATCTTGCCATTTGAAACAATGTGAATGGAACTGGAGGGCATTATGCTAAGTGAAATAAGCCAGTCATAGAAAGACAGATATCATATGTTTTCACTCATATGTGGATCTTGAGAAACTTAACAGAAGACCATGGGGTAAGGGAAAGAAAAAAAATAGTTACAAATAGAGAAGGAGGCTAACCATAAGAGACTTTTAAATACAGAAAACAAACTGAGGGTTCAAGGAGTGGAGGTCGCGGGGAGGGGGAAGAAAATGGGTGATGGGCATTGAGGAGGGCACTTGTTGAGATGAGCATTGGGTGTTGTATGTAAGTGATGAATCACGGGAATATACTCCCAAAGCCAAGAACAGACTGTATACACTGTATGTTAGCTAACTTGACAATAAATTATACAAAAAAAGAGAGAAAAGAGAGTTTGAAATATCTAAACTACCTCCTTGTTGATTGAAATTTGTGAGACAAATGTCAATCTTGCACCGCACTTCATGCTGTATAGTCTGGTGTGAGTAAATATTACATGCTATAGAATATTTTATGGCATAGATTACATAGCTAGTATTATTGTACATCAATGTGCATCTATAAAAGTTCAAAGATTTGAAAGGTATGTAGCAATTCAACATGTTCAGGGATTTCTGAAATGTGTATATATTGATTGAACTCTTCCTGTGGCATTCATTTCCCAGGGGCATGGGCTGAGATTCACAAAACTCATGCTAGTATTTGAATGTAAAATAAATTAAATGGAAACCATAATCATACATATTATAAAGCATTCAAATTTAAACATATTTGAGCCTGAACTTCTAGAGGCTTTTAGGGAGATATTAACTTACCCTGGTCTCTAAACACTGTACTTTTCATTCTTCATAGACTAATAAACAGTCTTATGTTCTCCTTATATAATTATCATATATTGCATATTTCAATGTTTTAAGTATTGAAAAAAATCCAATATTCTGTGTTGATGCATTTAATAAGATTGTGCAGAGAACAGTATTGTACATGTGAAAATCAGTATCATTCAAACGAAACGTTTATAATTATAGTTTGTCCAAGAAAAAATTACTTAGCAGGTATTCAAATACAAAGACTACAAGAGATTAGTCCTATATCTTCTTTAATGTTAAGTCTGTGTTTAATGATAGAAAGCACATAGCTTTTGTCCACATAGATGTAAATTTGTCTTCTCCATCAGTCACTGACTGTGTGGCCTTGGCCAAGCTTCTCACCCACTCTAAGGCTCTGTTTCTTCATTTGAAAAGAGAGCTTACTTACCATTTTGATGAAGCCCCAATGGTTCATGTTTGTTTGTTTTTTTCCTTTCCTTCAGAGACGTGTCTAGTAAGAAGTTGCTATGGCCAAGGTCACAAAGGTTGCTGACTTTGTTCTCTAGGATTTCGATGGTTTTCTGTGTCACATTTCAGTCTTTCATCCATTTTGAATTCATTTTTATTTTTGTATATGGTATAAAAAGTGGTACAATTTCATTCTTCTGCATGTTGCCAGACAGTTTTCCCAGAACCATTTGCTGAAGAGATTGTCTTTTCTCCATTGGATATTGGTTCCTGCTTTGTTGAAGATTAGTTGACCATATAGTTGTGAGTCCATTTCTGGGCTTTCCATTCTGTTCCATTGATCTATGTGTCTGTTTTTGTGCCAGTACCATACTGCATTGTTGACTACAGCTGTGTAATATAACTTGAGTCCAGAGTTGCGATATTGCGATGCCTCCAGTTTTGTTTTTCTTTTTCAGAATTGCTTTGTCTATTTGGATTTTTTTTTTGGTTCCCTACAAATTTTAGGGCTTTTTGTTTTAGCTCTGTGAAGAATGGTGTTTTGATAGGAATTGCATTAATGTGTAGATCTCTTTGGGCAGTATAGACATTTTACCAATATTTGTTCTTCCAATCCATGAGCATGGAATGCTTTTCCACTTCCATGTGTCATCTGCAATATCTTTCACAAGTCTTCCATAGTTTTCAGACTACAGATATTTTACCTCTTATTTAGGTTTATTTCTAGATATATTATTGTTTTTGGTATAATTGTAAATGGGATTTATTCCTTGATTTCTATTCCTCTACTTTGTTAGTGGTGTACAGAAAGGCAACAGAGTTTTGCACATCAATTTTACATCCTGAGACTTGGCTGAATTAATGTATTAGTTCTTCCAATTATTTGCTGGAGTCTTTTGGGTTTTCTACATTGAGTATCATGCCATCCGCAAATAGTGAAAATTTGAATGCTTATTTGTATGCTCTTTATTCCTTTTTTTTTTTATCTGATTGTTGAAGCTTGTACTTCCAGTAATATGTTAAATAGTAATGGTGAGAGTGGGCATCCTTGTCATGTTACTGACCATAGGAAAAAGGTGTTCAGTTTTCCCCACTGAGGATGATATTAACTGTGGGTCTTCCATATATGGCCTTTATCATGTTGAGTTATGCCCCATCTATCCCTACTTTGTTGAGGGTTTTTATCAAGAAAAGATACTTTATTTTGTCAAATGCTTTTTTTCTGCATCTATTGAGAGGATCATGTTTCTTATCTTTTCTTTTATTAATGTGGTGTATCACATTGAATGATTTGGAAATATTGAACCAGTCCTGCAAGCCAGGTGTTCCTGGTGAATGATGCCTTTAATGATTTGCTAATATCTTGTTGATAATTTTTGCATCCATTTTCATCAGGGATATTGACCTGTAATTCTCCTTTTTAGTAGGGGCTTTGTCTCTTTTGGAAACAAGTGAATGCTGGCTCTCTAGAATAAGTTTGGAAGTTTTCCTTCCATTTCTATTTTTTAAAAAGTTTGAGAAGAATAGGTATTAACCCTTATTTACTTTTTAAAATTTTTTAATGTTAATTTATTTTTGAGAGAGAGAGAGACAGACAGAGACAGAGTATGACTGTGTGGGGGGGTGTAGAGAGAGAGAGAGAGAGAGAGAATCTGAAACAGGGTCCAGGCTCTGAGTTGTCAGCACAGACTGGCACAGGGCTCAAACTCGGAACAGTGAGATCATGACCTAGGCCGAAGTCAGATGCTTAACCGACTGAGGCACCCAGGCACCCCAGTATCAACTCTTCTTTAAAGGTCTGGCATAATTCCCCTGGGAAGCCATCTGGCCCAGGAATCTTGCTTGTTGGGAGGTTTTTGATTAGTGATTTAATTTCTTTGCTGGTTATGGGTCTGTTCAAATTTCCATTTCTTTCTGTTCTGCTTTCATAGTTTCTGAATTTCTAGGAATTTGTTCATTTCATCCAGATTGCCCAGATCGTTGGCATATAATTATTCATAGTATTCTCTTAAAATTGTTTGTATTTCTGTGATGTTGGTTGTGATCTCTCCTCTTTGAATGGTGATTTTATCTATTTGGGTCCCTTCTCTTTTCTTTTTGATAAGTCTTACTAGGGGTTTATCAATTTTGTTTATTCTTTCAAAGAAATAGGTCTTAGTTTCACCGATCTGTTTTGCTGTGGGTTTTGTTTGTTTGTTTCTATATCATTTATTTTTGCTCCAATCTTTATTATTTCCTTTATTCTGCTGGCTTTAGGCTTTATTTGCTGTTCATTTTCTAGCTCCTTTAGGCATAGGTTAGGTGTGTATTTGGGACTTTTCTTGCTTCTTGAGATAGGCCTGAATTGCAATGTATTTTCCTTTTAAGACTGCCTTTGCTTCATCCCAAAGGGTTTTGACTGTCAAATTTTTATTTTCATTTGCTTCCATATATCTTTTTCATTTCTTCTTTAATTTCCTGGTTGACCCATTCATTCTTTAGTAGGATGTTCTTTAATCTTCATGTATTTGAGGGCTTTCTAACTTTCTTTTTTTCTTGTGGTTGACTTCACATTTCATAGCGTTGTGATCCGAAAATATGCATGGTATGATCTCTATCCTTTTGTACTTGTTGAGGGTTCATTTGTGATCCAATATGTGATCTATTCTGGAGAAAGTTCCATGTGTACTTGAGAAGAATGTGTGTTCTGCTGCTTAAAATGAAATATTCTGAATATATATGTTAAGTACAATTGGTCTACTGTGTCATTCAAAGCCATTGTTGTTTATTGATTTTCTGTTTTGCCGATCTGTCTGTTGCTGTGTGCTGTTAAGGGACCCTAATATTATTGTATTATTACCAAAGAGTTTCTTTATGTTTGTTGTTAATTAGTTTATATATTTGGTTTATTCCAAGTTGAAGCCATAAATATTCACAATTGTTAAATCTTATTGATGGATAGATCCCTTAATTATGATATAATGTCCTACTTCAACTCTTATTACAATCTTTGTTTTAAAGTCTAGTTTGACTACATCAAAAAAAAAAAAACTTCTACATTGTGAAGGAAACAATCAATAGACCAAAAGACAACCTACTGAATGGGAGAAGATATTTGTAAAGAACATATCTGATAAAGTGTTAGTATCCCAAATCTGTAAAGAACTTATTGAACACAATACCCAAAAAACAAGCAACCTAGTTAATAAATGAAGAGAAGATAAAATAGACACTTTACTAATGTAGACATTCAGATGACTAGCATACACATGAAAAGATGCTCAACATCACTCATCATCAAGGAAATACAAATTGAGACCACAATGAGAGATCACCTCACTTGTCAGAATGGTTAAAATTAACAACACAAGAAATAACAAGTGTTTGTGCAGATTCAGACAATGGGGAACCCTCTTACACTATTGGTAGTGCAAATTGGTGTGGCCACTCTGGGGAACTATATGGAGGTTCCTCAAAAAACTAAGAATATAACTACCTTATGACCCAGCAATTGCACTATTAGGTATATACCTAAATGATACAAAAATAAATATTTGAAGAGGTACATGCACCCAATGCTTATAGCAGCAGTAGCAACAATAGCTAAATTATATAGAGAGCCCAAATGTCCATCAATTGATGAATGGATAAAGAAGTGATACACACACACACACACACACACACACACACACACACAGAGGAATATTACTCAGTCTTCAAAAAGAATGAAATCTTGCTCTTTGCAACCATGTGGATGGAGCTAAAATGTTATTATCCTAAGCAAAATAAGTCAATCCGAGAAAGACAAATATCATATGATTTCACTCATATGTGGAATTTAGAAAACAAAACAGATGAACACATGGGAGAGGGGAGAAGAAGAGAGGGAAACAAACCACAAAAGTTTCTTAATGATAAAGAACAAAGTGTTGATAGAGGGAGGTGTGTGTGAGGTTGGCTAGATGGAGATAGTACTAAGAAGGCGCTTGCAGTGAGCACTGAGTGTTGCACATAAATGATGAATCATTGAATTCTACTCTTGTAACCAGTATTGCATGGTATGTTGGCTAACTAAAATTTAAATCAAATTAAACAAAATTTAAAAGTACCTACCATTAGGCAAAGTATTTTGTAATGTCCCTTTCATATAGAAGGGACTCTTGCAAAACAACAGCCAAACTACTATATTCTATGGAATACAGACCACAGACATGCTATCTTTTTCCCTCTTTTGCTACTATCACTGAATTGCTTTTGAGTATTTGGAGATTGTGCCAGATATGCTCCTTAAAATAATAATTATCAAGGGGTGCCGAGTGGCTCAGTCGGTTAAGCATCCGACTCTTGGTTTCAGTTCAGGTCATGATCTCAGGGTTCATGAGATTGAGACCTGCACCAGGCTCTGCACTGACATCTCAGAGCCTGCTTGGGATTCTTTTGCTTCTCTCTCTTTGTTCTTCCCTGTCCTCACTCTCTCTCCCTCTCAAAATAAATAAATATCTTAAACAATATTTATTGATGCAATTTGTTAAAATATTAACCTGCACAATCAAGTAACAGGTATTTAGAAAGCAACAGAAAGCACATCTAGATAAGTATTAAATAGAAAATAGAGGCTGCATAGGTAGTTGCATTTTATACCAACTGTTACTAGCTTGGGGAAATTTCCCTGGCAGTGAGAAGTGCACTGTTAACAAGTGATTTCCTTTGTTTCCTTTGTAGAGAGAGAGTCCTATTTTATTACATAAATAGTAGGAGTTATAGGTTTACATTTTGGTTTTATTTATTCAAAATTGTTTCTTTTACTGTGGTAAAACATAATATAAAATTTAACATTTTAACCATTTTTATTGTGGTAAAATATATATGAAATAAAAATTTACCATTTTAAACATTTTAAGTGTAAATTTCAGCGGTATTAAGTGTGTTTACATTGCTGTGCAACCATCATCACCAACCATATGCAAAAGAATAAAGTTGTACCTTATCCTACAACATATGCAAAATTAACTTTTTATCTTCCCAAACAAAACCTCATACCAATTAAACAATAATTCCTCATTCCTCTATCCCCCCAGCTCCTCACAATCACCATTGTATTTTATCTATGAATTTGACTACTCTAGGTATTTCATATAACTGGAACCATGAGGTATTTGTCTTTTTGTGGATGGCTTACTTCACGTAGCATAATGTCTTCAAGGCTTATGCATGTTGTATTATGTGTCAGAATTTTATTCCTTTTCAAGACTGAATAACCTTCAATTTTAAGTGTATACCACATTTTGTGTTTCCATTTATCGGTTGATAGTTTTTCTTTTTCAGCTTTTGTGTACTGCAGAGGTACTGCCATGAACACAGGTGTACAAATACCTGTTCAAGTCCTTGCTTTCAATTATTTTGTGTATAAAGCCAGAAGTGGAATGGCTAGATCATATAGTAATTCTGTTTTTAATGTTTTGAGCAACTATCATTTGTTTTCTATAGGTGCTGCAGGGTTTTACATTTCCACCGACAATATACAAGGGTTCCAAATGCTTTACAATTTTACCAACATTTGGGGTTTTCTTCTTTTTTTCTGTTTTTTTTTAAATAATAGCCATCTAAAAGTATATGAGTAGTATCATATTGTGGTTTTGACTTACAGTCCATTTCTCTAAGGAATAATGATGTTGAGCATCTTTTCACATACTTATTCACCATTTCTACACTATTTTTGGAGAAATGCTTATTCAAGTCTTCTACCCATTTTTTAATTGGGTTGTTTAGGATATTTTGTGGTAATTGTTGTTGAGTTGTAGAAATTCTTTGTATATTCTGTATATCAACCCCTTACCAGATATATGATCTGTAAATATTTTCTCCTATTCCATGGGTTGGTTTTTCACTCTTTTTATAGTGTAATTTATTGCAAAGAAGTTTTTAATTTTAATGTAGTCCCATTTACCTATTTTTTGTTGTTACTATTGCTTTGTGTCATATGCAAGAAATTATTGAAAAATTCAATGTCATGAAACATTTCCCCTAGTTTTCTTCTTAGAATTGAATGCATTCTCTTACATTTAGGTCTCTAATTCACTTTGAGTTGATTTTGTATATGATGTAATATGAGGATACAACTTCATTCTTTTGCATATGTTTATCTGGTTTTCCCCAACATTTTTGTTGAAAAGACTATTGATTCCTCAATTAGTGGTCTTGGCGTCCTTGTAGAATATCATTTGACTATACATTTGAGGATTTGTTACTGGAATTTATTCTATTCCATTGGTCTATATATCTATCTTTGTATCAGTAAAACTCTTTTTTGATTTCTATAACTTTGTAGTCCGTTCTGAAGTCAGGAAGTATGAGACTTCCAACTATGTTCCTCTTTTTCAAGATTGTTTTGGCTCTTCAAAGCCCCTTGAGATTCTGTATAAATTTTAGGATACATATCTGTATTTATGCAAAAAAAAAGATTTTGCCAGTGATTGTATTGAATCTGTATATCACATTGGGTGGTATTGATATCCTAACTATATTAAGTCTCCTATTCCATAAACATAGGGTATATTTATTTGTGTCTTCCTTAATGTCTTCCACACCATTTTTTAGTTTTTAGTCTATAAGTTCTTCACTTCCTTGGTTAAGTTTATTTAGGAGTAAATATTCTCAAATTTTATTTAATTTGAATATTTTATTTTTAATTTGTATTTTTATTTTTGACACTATTGTAAATTAAATTGTTTTTTTAGTTTCCTTTTCATATATGTCAGTTTCAGTATATAAAAACTGATATTTGTGTGTTGATATTGTATTCTGCAACTTTGTTAAATTTATTAGTTATATCACATTTTTATATGAAATCTTTAGAGTTTTCTACATGAAGATTACTTTGAGAACAGAGATAATTTTACCTCTTCTTTTCCAATTTGGATGCCTTTTGATTTGTTTCTCTTGCCTAATAGGTCTAGTTAGGATGTTCAATACTATGTTGAATAAAAGTGACAAAATTAGCCTAGGAGTTAAAATGATAAGGTAGAAGATAATCTCTATGTTACTTGATGTTTGCTGCCAGACAGTCTTAGTAATGATGAAAATCAAAACTCTGGTCAAAATTGCAAATAAAAACCTCCTATATTCAATACTAAGGACTAGTTCTACATACAGAAGGCAATGGATGCATAAGTGATACATGGGAAGAGTTCAGGGTGGAAAAACAACTTACCAAATAACCACCATTTCCACTTCTAAACTTTCACACCCATGGTGTCTCATGACAATTACTAACTACAGTTATTAAAGAATTATTCTTTCTATAAGCCAATGTATTAAGAGCAATACTTGAATAACATATAAATTTTACATGAGGGGGGGAACCAAAAATATGAGGCATGGGATCATTATGAATGAAGCTAAACAGCTAGAATCCCATGAAATGTATAAGTAAGATAAAGACCATTATAAAAGGAGGAGATAGGATAGAACTAAAAAAAATCTGTTCTAATTCAAATTTTGTATTATCTGAGAGGAAATGTCATTGAGCTTCCAATCAATAGATTTGGTTCTAGTCTTGCCTCTGAAATAAACAAGTTGTTACCTTCCCTTTCTAGGTCTTAGGTTCCTCATATGTAAAATTATGTAGATGGAGTATATGATCTCTAAATTATCAGCTAGCATTAATGTTTCAGAACAGAAATCTCAAAAAAAAACCTTTATTACATAATTGGGCTAAATATGCTTCATGGGAGGTGAACATACTCTAAAGTGAATAGGCTTCATCAGTTTACAATCTGCTTTTGTAACTACAGCTCTCTAATGTTCAACTCAGCAGGGCGATGAATGACAACAGATGTGCAATAGCCTACAATAATATATTTTCTTTTTCTATAATAAGTGTTCCTTTAGACATTCAAACAAAAGTTTTTTGTTGGTTTGGTTTTTCCAGGTGAAGAAGGACAATTTAAAGCTATTCTTAATTTCTCATTCTTATATTACTTATGCTTTCCACCTTTGAGCTTTCAAATTTAATTATACTGGTAAATTGGCAGAATAAAGGGGTGTAGAATTAAGGTTTTGACTTTGAAGAAGAGCTGGGCTAGCAAATGTGTAATAAGCCCTGCATTTGAGGCTGAGAAGATTACATATATGTTATATCAAAAATTATAAATCAAAAATCATAAAAAACGTTGTTCCTCAACAAGTAAGACCTGCTCACTGAGGAAGTCCTTGCTGGAAAATCAAAAATGAAGACTACTTTCCAGAATTTGCTCTCTACACTAGTCCTGAGGATGCTACTCCTGAACCCAGAGAGGACCCACTCGTGACCCTGGCCAAGTACTTAATCGGTGATGAATTTCTGAGATTCAGCACTGCTAGTGGAAATGGTGCCACTACTGCCACCCCCACTTCACTTGTGCTGTGGACACCAAGAACATTAGCTGTGTGTTCAGCCACTGCTGTGACATCTTTCAGCGCATGCACCTTCCTCAGCACAAGCTGCTCTAAGAAGGGAACACCCAAATTTATTTAAAGTCTCAAGCACAATTAATTAAGAGTGAAACATAATTGTACCCGCAGTTGATCCCCCATCATAGGGCATGATTAACAATGCAAACTTTTATTCCCCTCCCCCGGAGTGATTTTCGGAAACCCCCTCTTCCCTTCTGCTTGCTTAAATTTTTTAAATTTAGAAAGTTTAAGGCAGCCTACAGAGAAAATGAAAAAGGCCACAAAAGTTCCCTCTCTCTTTCAGTAAATGAAATAACAGCAGCAAACAGAAATAATGAAATAAAAGAAATAAATGGAATAAATATTTTCTTGTGCAGCATTAAAAAATCAAAATAAACACTAAATTTGAGGGAGAAAAAAAACCTCCCTGTATTGGCTTCTCCTCAGGAGAAAGTAAATAATGTTTTTCAAAATATTTGAGAATGTTCTATTCTATTTTTCCCAATAAGGAATACACATAAAGAGACAATCAAAAAATAATCCATTTCAGAATATTTATGACAGGGCTTGAAAGCTTATTGAAAAGCAAACTTATCCCCTACAGTTTTGAATAAAACCAGAAGGTCACTCAATTATTTTTGCATATTGGGAAGCCAATTAGAATTACAATGATCACTTTGTTACATCTTAACTTACTGAAAATTGGTCATCTATATCCAGAAGCAGTCGGGGAAATGTACCATATGTTTACCAACATGTAATGAAACTTATTTTAGAACTAAGAGTGACAATGGAGATTTAAAAAAAAAAAACTGGGATCGAATTCAGTTGTAGAAAGGTGTATCTATCAAAGTATTTACAAATAGGGAAAATACCAGTTAACAATAATTGATATTCCAAAGACAGACATTTTCTGAGATTTTGAGGGGCTTTTATCTGTTTTCGAGGAAAAAATTTACTATGACAACATAAGAACGATTTTAGTATATTCACAAAGTAAATACAGTAAATTGCAAAACTTGTCTGTGCTAGCCTATCATCTCTCTTATTTGGCTATAATTCCCCAAATATTAGTGCCACGTTTAATACTGATATCTCCAAACAAAATAATAAAGATTTCTGAGAGATAAATAAGCTACTATGAAAGACTAAGGTAAGACTCAATTTTTCTTAACATTTTATCACAGCTATTAATTATTCAAGGCATAGATCAAGGACTGACAATGGAACACAGACAGAAAAATAAAGATAAGAAGTTGAGGGAAGCACAAAGAACCATGCTTGCCATGAGAAAGCAGAGACAAAGGGTCATGCTTGCCATGAGAAAGCATGATTCTAATTGTCTTTGCATCCAAAACAGTTACATGAAAGCATAAGGCAGATTCAAGGGAGGCTTTGCCAGAGACGAAAAGCATACTTGGATCAAATTTTCCCAGAATGGGCCATAATCTTTTTAAAGGTTCAAACAAAAGGTTATTAAAGTTTATATTATACACATTTCCAACTTGTTATTGTTTGCAATAGGATGGATTATAGTATATAGGTAGCATGTATTATTTTTTCAGATATACCTCTGACAACTTGTTCTAAAGGTTTAAACTTGTTCTAAACTTTTACTGTACTTGTAAAGTTACTATTGATTCTTAGACACGAAATGGTTCCATGTTTTTTTCCTGTTATTTCTATGATAAGCTTCCTTTTTCTGTTCTCTTTCTTATTCTTTTGTGTCCCCCTCCTTATAAAGATTCATTAGTCTTTTTCATAATCAATCCAGTAACAATAGAAAACTAGAAAAGCATAATTTAGTAATGTGAATATTTATTTTCTCTTATTGAGGAAGGAATGGAGGGAGGAAAAGAAGGATAATGTAAAGAGAGGTATTGATGCTTTTGAAAAGAAACTAACTAGAAAGAAATGGAAGGCAAATCAGGAGAAGAGAATGAAAGGAAAGAAGGGACCTCAGATTGTCAGTGTTGTTATACATCCATTTCCACCCTTGCCATTTATCCCATGATATATATATATATATATATATATATATATATATCCTATCTACAGTTCAAACCCAAATATCACAATAGCTTTATTGCAGCAACTATTGTTAATAAAGATTTCCAGTAAACAGAATTATAAGCAAACAGCTTTTGGTATAAATTTTGTCCAGAAGTTTTGGCAAATGTCTTTTTCTTCATTCCATTTTTTCTGAAATAAAACTTCAGCATGAAAAAGGATCATGGTAACATAAGATCATATAAAGGCCAGAGATAGAAAGTATTCTTCTTTTCTTACAATTCCAACATGAGAGCCAAGGAAGGAATTGCTTCCTAAATAATGGAAAAAGGTCATTCTATCATGTAAAGAAAATCTCTTCTTTCACCTATCATTTCCATCCATTCTTTCAACACCGTATCTGTCATCCCCCTCTCCTAATCTCTTCCTTGGATTTCAGTTTGAGAATGTGAGGGGGAAAAAAAAGATACTTTCCATCCTGAGCCTTTGTATGACTCTAAAGTACCGTGTTCTTTTTCCAAGATGAAGCTTCGCTGCCTTCTTTCTGCTCAGAACTGAAACAAAAAATGGGACTAAGAGACATTTGCCAACACTTATGCATGAAATTTATAGTAAAGTATGCTTGCTTGCAACTCTACTACTGAAAATATCTGTTAAACACAATTTATCCATTTTACCAGTTGAGGGATTATTGATGTTTATGATTCTCAATTACAGAAGTTCTTATTGATCTTCTGAACTATTAGGAAAAGTTTTAAATTATATTTGCTATGGTTTTAGAGTCAATAACTCTATATTGTATTGTAACGCTTTAGAAAATGATCATTAAATAATGGGATATATAAGTTTAAGCAACCACAATTCCTTTCTTTTTCATGATGATTAAAAAAGAGCAGCTTTACTGTACAAAATCCTCACTCACTGATGTAAAGAGTCAGTTAAAAATAGCAGGGGCAAAACAAAACAAAGAAACAAAACAAAAAACAGATAACCACAGCAGTATCTGATAAATGCATGACTTCAGATCTTTCTCTTTTTCAAACCCTGTTACATTCACAGAAATAAATGGTGCAGTGCAACCATACTTTCAAAGAGCTCAATATGCACACAGTAAAGAAGGCTGAATTAATCTGTGTTCCACACTGTTTTTTACTAGAAAGCTATATTTTGTTGCCTCAAAAATATGTCGTTAGCATTCTTTAAAGTCTAGTATGTAATATTTTCAGCAATTTACACTTTTATAATGCCACACAATAGGCTAACTCATGATTTTAAAGTTTTTTCAAAAGTCATAAATCATATTTCTGATGCTTTGGTCCAAGACAGGATTTTTCAAACAAATGAGAACAAATGCATCCTAATAAAATTATAACTGTTATTAAATAATAAAATCTATAGCTATAATTAATGACAATTTAAATGCCATCCTTGTTATTGCTACTTCTACCCTTATATAAGTGTTTTACTTTTTAAAAATTTTATTCATTTATTTATTTGTGTTTTTATTTATTTTTTGATACAAGTACAGAATTTAGTGATTCAATACTTACATGCACCCATGTGCTCATCACAATAAATGTCCTCTTTAATCCCCATCATCTATTTAACCTATCTCTGACCCACCTCCCTCTGGTAACCATAAGTTTGTTATGAACAGTTAAGATTCTGTTTCTTGGTTTTCCTTTATTTTTTCCATGTTCATTTGTTTTGCTTCATAAATTCCATACATGAGTGAAATCATATTGGATTTGTCTTTCTCTGAATCATTTATTTCACTAATCATAATATTCTGTAGCTATATTCCGGTCATTGCAAATGGCAAGATTTCATTCTTTTTATGGCTGAGTAATATTCCCTTGTGTGTGTGTGTGTGTGTGTGTGTGTATACACATACCATATGTTCTCATGCATTCATCAGATGATAGACATTTGAGTGCTTTCCACAATTTGGCTATAGTTTACAATGCTGCTATAAACATCAGGGTGCATGTAACCCTTCAAATAATTATTTTTGTATCTTTGGGTATATCCCTAGTTGTGCAATTACTGGATGTTAGGGTAGTTCTATTTTTAACTTTTTGATGAACTTCCATAATGCTTTCCACACTGCACCAGTTTGTATTTCCACCAACAGTGCAAGAGGTTTCCCCATTCTCCACATCCTCGCCAAAACCTGTTGTTTACTGTTGTTAATTTTAGCCGTACTGACAGATGTGAGGTGATATTTCATTGTAGTTTTGATTTGTATTTCCAGGATGATGAGAGATGTTGAGCCTCTTTTCATTTGTCTGTTGGCCATCTGTATGACTTCTTTGGAAAAATGTCTGTTCATGTCTTCTGTCCAGTTTTTATCTAGATAATTTGTTTTTATGAGTGTTGAGTTTAAGTGCTTTATAGATTTTGGATCCTAAACCTTTATCAGATATGTCATTTGAAAATATCTTCTTCCATTCTGAAGTTTGCCTTAGTTTTTTTGATTGTTTCCTTCACTTTGCAGAAGCTTTTTAATTTGACCAAGTCCCAATAGTTTATTTTTGCTTTTGTTTTTTTTTTTTTTGCCTCAGGAGACATATCTAGTAAGAAGTTGCTACAGCCAATGTCAAAGAGGTTACTACCTGTGTTCTTCTCTAGGATTTTAATGGTTTCCTCTACCACACTTAGGTCTTTAATCAATTTTGAATTTACTGTTGCATATGGAATAAGAAAGTGGTCTGGTTTTATCATTTTGCATGTTGCTCTCCAGTTTTCCCAACACCATTTGTTGAAGAGATTGTCTTTTTCCCATTGCATATTCTTTCCTGTTTCATCAAAGATTAATTGACCATAGAGTTGTACATTCATTTATAGATTCTATTCTGTTCTATTGATCTATGTATTTATTTTGGTACCAGTATCATACTGTCTTGATCAGTACAGGTTTGTAATATGACTTGAAGTCCACAACTGTGAGGCCTCCAGCTAAGTTTTTTTTTTTCACAAGATTTATTTAGCTATTTAAGTTATTTTGTGGTTCTATACAAATTTTAGGATTGTTTATTCTAGCTCTGTGAAAAATGCTGGTGGTATTTTGATAAGATTGCATTAAATGTGCAGATTGCTTTGGGTAGTACAGACATTTTAACCACATTTTTTCTTCCAATACTTTAGTATGGAATGTTTTTCCATTTCTTATATATGGTTTTAACTTATTTCAACAGTGTTTTATAGTTTTCAGAGTAGAGACCTTTTATCTATTTGGTTAGGTTTCTTCCTACGTATCTTACGTTTTTGGTGCAATTGTAAATAGGATTGATTCCTTTATTTCTCTTTTAGCTTCTTCAGTATTGGTGTATAGAAATGCAACAGGTTTCTGTACATTGATTTTGTATCCTGTGAACTTATTGAATTCATGTATCATTTCTAGCAATTTTTTGGTGCAGTCTTTGGGTTTTCTATATAAATTATCCTGTCATCTGTAAATAGTGAAAATTTTAGTTCTTCCTTACTAATTTGGATGCCTTTCACTTCTTGTTGTCTGATTGCTGTGGCTAGGATTTCCAGTAGTGTTAACTAACAGTGATGAAAGTGGACATCCCTGTCTTGCTCCTGACTGTATAGGAAAAGCTCTCAGCCTTTCCCCATTTAGATTATATTAACTGTGTTTTTTTGTCATATATATCTTTTACTCTACTGCTGTATGTTCTCTCTAGATTTACTTTGTTGAGGTTTTTTATCATGAATGTATGTTACACTTTGTAAAATGCTTTTTTATATATCTGTTGAAATGATTATAGGATTTTTATCCTCTCTTTTATTAATGTGGTGAATCACATTGATTGATTTGCTAATATTGAACCACTCTTGCAGCCCAAGAATAAATCCCACATGATAATGGTGAATGATTCCTTTAATGTACTGTTGGATTCAGTTTGCTAGTTTTTTTTGTTGAGAATTTTTGTATCCATGTTGATCAGGGATATAGACCTATAGTTACCTTTTTTAGTGGAGCCTTTGTCTGTTTTTAAAATCCAGTAATGTTGGCCTCATAGAATCAATTTGGAAGTGTTTGTTCCTTCTTCTTTTTTGAAATATTTTGATAAGAATAGGTATAAACTGTTAGTTTGATATTTGGTATAATTCTCCTGTGAATTGGCCTTGTACTTCTGTGTGTTGGCCCTGTACTTCTGTGTGTTGGTAGATTTTTGATTAGTAATTCAATTTCTTTGCTAGCTATTGGTCTGTTCAAATTCTCTATTTTTTTCCTGTTTTTGTGGTTATATGATTCTAGGAATTTATAAATTTCTTCTCAGTTGTGTAATTTGTTGGTATATAGTTGTTCATAATGTTCTTTTATAATATTTTGTATTGCTGTGGTGCTGATTGTGATTTCTCCTCTATCATTTGTTTTTTTTTTTTTTTTTAAATTTTTTTTCAACGTTTATTTATTTTTGGGACAGAGAGAGACAGAGCATGAACGGGGGAGGGGCAGAGAGAGAGGGAGACACAGAAACGGAAACGGAAACAGGCTCCAGGCTCCGAGCCATCAGCCCAGAGCCCGACGCGGGGCTCGAACTCACGGACCGCGAGATCGTGACCTGGCTGAAGTCGGACGCTTAACCGACTGCGCCACCCAGGCACCCCTCTCCTCTATCATTTGTGATTTTATTTATTGGGGTCCTTTATCTTTTCTTTTAATAACTCTGGATAAGGGTCTATTAATTTAATTATTTTCTAAGGAACCAGCTCCTTGTTTCATTTATCTGCTCTATTGTTTTAGTAGTTTCTGTCATTTATTTTTGCTCTAATATTTTTATTTCCTTTCTTACTCTGGCTTTAGGCTTTATTTGTTGTTCATTTTCTATGTACTTTAGCTGTAAGTTTAGGTTGTTTATTTGAAAATTTTCTTGCTTCTTAGGTTGAACTGTATTTCTATGTACTCCCCCCATGGCCCCTTTTGCTATATCACAAAGGTTTTGCATTATTGTGTTTTTATTTTAATTTTTCCATGTATTTTGTTTTTTCTTCTTTGATTTCCTGCTTTGTTCATTAATTGTTCAGTAGCATGTTGTTTAACTTCCATTTGTGGTCTTTCCAATTTTTTTCTTTGGTTGACTCCAAGTCATAGTGTTGTGGGCAGAGAATATGCATGGTATGATCTCAATCATTTTGTACTTGTTGAAATCTGATTTGTGATCCAGTATGTGATCTATTTGGAGAATGTCCCATGTGCACTTGAAAAGAATGTGTATTCTGCTATTTTAGGATGAAATGTTCTTAATGTATCTCTTAAGTTTATCTCATTCAGTGTGTCATTCAAAGCCATTGTTTCCTTGTTGATTTTCTCCTTAGATCATTTGTCCTTTGATATAAGTGAGGTGTTAAAGTCCCTTAATGTCATTGTATTATTATCAATGAGTTCTTTTATGTTTGTTGTTATGTTTGTTGTTGTTGTCTTATATATTTTGGTGCTTGCGTTTTGGGTGCATAAATATGTACAACTGATAGATCTTCCTGTTGGACAACCCCATTGTTATGATATAGAGGTGTTCTTCATCTCTTTTTACAATCTTTGATTTAAAGTCTAGTTTGTGTAAGGTATGTATGACTACTCTGTCTTTCTTTTGATTTCCATTTGCATGATAAATGTTTCTACATCTCCTCACTTTCAATCTGCAGATGTTTTTAGGTTTAAAATAAGTCTTTTATAGGCAGCAAATAGATGGGTCATTTGTGTGTGTGTGTGTGTGTGTGTGTGTGTGTGTATGTTTATCCATTCTGCTACCTTATATCTTTTGTATGAAGTTCGTAATCCATTTACATTCAGTGTAATTATTGATGGATATGTATTTAGTGCCATTTTATTACTTGTTTTGTCATTGTTTCTGGAATTTTTTCTGTTCCTCTCTTTTCTTTGTCATTTTGGTCTGTTCCTTTCACTCAAAGAGCTCCCTTTAATATTTTTTTCAAGGCTGGTTTAGTGGTCATGAACTTCTCTAGTTTTTGTTCGTCTGGGAAACTTTTTTTCTTTCCTTCTGTTCTGAATGGTAGTCTTACTGAATGGAATATTCTTGGCTGCAGATTTTTCATTCAGCACATTTAATATATCATGCCACTTCTTTCTGGGTTGCCAAGTTTGTGTTGAGAAATCTACAGCTAGCCTAATGGGTCTTCTGTCATAAGTTAGGGACTCTTTTGTCTTGCTATTTTGAATATTGGAGTTTTTTTATTACTATATTTTTCAAATTTAATTACAATATGGCTTGGTGTTGTCCTGCTTTTGTTGATTTTGATGGAAGTTTTTGCTGTGCATCCTGGATCTGGATGTCCATTTTGTTCACCAGATTAGGTAAATTTTCAGCTATTATTTCCTCAAATAAATTATCTGCCCCCCTTTCTCTCTCTCCTTCTTCTGGGACTCTTATAATATGAATGTGTTTACATTTAATGGTTTCACTGAGTTTTCTAATTCTATTCCCATGTTCCATAATTCTTTCTCTCTTCGTTTAGCTTTCTTATTTTCATTATTTTCCAATATCACTTACACATTCCTCTGCTTTTCCATGCTGTGCTCCTTGCATCAAGTCTATTTCATGTCTCAATTATTGTATTTTTCATTTCTGATGGATTGGTTTTTAACTCCATTATCTGTATATTAAAGATCCCCCTGAATTCTTCTATTCTCTTCTCAAGCCCAGAAAATACCCATATGATTTTTGTTTTAAATTATCCACAGGCATGGGGCAACTGGTGGCTCAGTCATCTAAGTGTCTGACATTGGCTCAGGTCATGATCTCATGGTTCATGCATTCGATTCCTGCTTGGGGCTCTGTGCTAATAATGTGGAGCATGCCTGCAATTATCTCTCTCTCCCTCCCTTTCTGCTCATCCCTCACTTGTGTGCTCTCTCTCAAAGTAAATAAACTTTAAAAAAATTAAATAAATTATCCACAGGCATGTCACTTAAATCTGTTTTACTTAAATCTCTGTGTGACCTTACCTTGTCCTTTTATTTGAGAAGAATTCCTCCATATTGTCATTTTATCTAAGTCTCTGCTTTTTTCTGTGTGTGTTATTTTTAAGTTATGTGTCCTGCTCCTGAGAGTAATGGCTTTATAAAGAAGAGGTCATATATTTTCCAGGGCCTGGAACTTCACAGAGTGTCTCTGGTGTGTGCTGCATGTGCTCTGCCGTGGCGTTTTGGCTGCTCTAGTCTTTAGGCAAGTAAGTTACAGAGACTCTTCTTACCTACTGTGGGCAATGTTTGGTCTTTGGCCAGAATGTGTTGAGTTTTATGTTCTGATATGCATGTTAAATGAGACCTGATACTTCTTCCACTAGAACTGAAGCCCTGAGATATGGTGTAGACAGGTTTCAGCTGGTGTTGGGGAAGGGGTCAGCTGCACTGTGAATGAGGCAAGCTTTACTAAGTACTATCAGAGTTTAGGGACGTGGGACCTTGGGTAAGGAGGCTAGGCAGCCAGTGTTGGTGCTGTGCTGTTTACTGTGAGTGGCTCTGGGTTTGCACTGAGGGGCAGGGTACAGAAATGGCACCAACAAGCTCTCTTATTTCCCGAGAGGCATCTCTGTGCACACTGCCTCTCAGGTAAGTACTCCAAGAAGAGCAAATAATCTCTCGCCATGTGTCCTACACTTTTCTCAGATCACTATTTCTAGACTGTTGCCTCAAGATTGTTTGCCTACCTTTTCTGCAGGACCATTGCATTGCCATCCAGGCTCTTTCCCTGTCAACACTGCTGGCTTTTATAACTACAGGCTTTTGGGGGCACTGACTCCTGATTTTGGTTCAGGTCATGATCTCATGGTTTCTGAGATCAAGCCCCATGTCATCTCTGTGCTGACAGCAAAGAACCTGCTTAGGATTCGGTGTGTGTGTATGTGTGTGTCCCTCTCCCTTTGTCTCTCTCTCTCTCACTCTCTCTCTTTGTGTGTATATATATATATATATATATACTTTAATGTATATATATACTTTAAAATATATATATACATACATAAATATATATATACATATATAAGTATATATATGTATAAGTATATATATGTATATGTATATATATAAATGTATATATGTATGTGTGTGTGTGTGTATATATATATATATATTTATTTATATATATTACAGGGTTTAGGGAAGTGGTTGGGCAGGGGCCTGAGCTGGTTTTCTGGAAGAGTGTTTTGCCATGCTGGGACTGAGCAGGTTTGATTGAGAGGAACCATCACGCCAGAGCACAATGGTGTAGAACATAGGGTAAGCAGGTTAGGCAGCCAGTCACATGATTGAACTGCTTTTTGCAAGTGTCTCTGCGTTTATACCGTGGGATGGTGGAGGGAAATGGCACCAGCCAAATCCTTTGTCTCCAGAGAGGCATCTTTGTGAATGCTCTACCTCAAGGATGGGCTCTAAGAAGAGCAATCTCCTCCTCTATGTCCCAGGCATTCTTCAGATTGCTGTTTCCAAACTGTCTACCCCTGGGTTGTTTACCTGCCTTCTCTCCAGGAGCAGGGTAATACCCTCAGGGATCTATCACAGCCAGCCCCATTGACCTTTAAAATTCTAGTCTTTAAGCCCCACTGCTGCAACAACTCACAAAAAGCAGCCTTCTCATTTTCCCATCTGTACACAGTCTTCATAGAAGACACCTTACACAAGACCATTCTTTCAACTTTAGAAATAGCCATTTCAACTAATCCATAGAAATACAGAAGAAACTCAAGAAAAATGGGGAGAGAGAAGAATATGCTCCAAGAGAAAGAACAAGAAAAACCCTCAGAAAAAGAACAAAATGAAACAGAGATAAGCAATATGTTTAATAAAAAAAATTTAAAGTAATGATCATAAAGATACTCATGGGTCTGGAGAAAAGAATAAAAGAACTCAGTAAGACCTTTAATAAAGAGATAGCAAATATTAAAAAGAAGCAATCTGGATATGGAGGTAAGATGGCAGCATAGGAGGACGCTGGGCTCACTGAGTCCTTCTGATCAGATTCCACCCACACTTGCCTAAATAACGCAGAAAACTGCCAGAAGACTAGCAGAATGGACTCTCCAGAGTCAAGCGTAGATGAGAGGCCCACAGAAGGGGGTAGGAAGGGCAGAGAGGCAGTGCACTCTACACAGACTGGTGGGAGGGAGCGGGGACAGTGCAGGGGCAGCCCACCAGGCAAGGCAGAACCCCCAAGTCCAGCTTGCAAAAGCAGATGGGCCAACTACATGAGTTCTGACAGCCATCAGGACTTAACATCTGGAATGTTATAAGTAAACAGCTCTGCTCAGAGAGTGGGAGGGCAAGAGGACACATGGAGGGAGAGGTGTTGAGCCCCGGAAGACAGAAATCAGCTCGGCAGAAACAAAGGCGCTGGCCAGCACCATCTCACTCGCCCACCCCCCAACCAAAATCCCAAAGGGAACCAGTTCCTGTCACCAAACTTGCTTGCACCAAGCAAACACCCAACGCTGTGCTTCTGTGGATCCGTCCCTCCAACGGATCTGCCTGCCTCCCTACTGGTGCTTCAGGACCCCTCCCACAGGGCCACCAATGGCAAAGTGAGCTAAGCCTGCCCCTACCACCCCATGCAACTTGCAGATCCACCATGGCTAACATGCCAGTTCCCATAGAAACAACACCACAAGCCTGGCAGTCTGCAAGTAGCCCACACAGGGCCCACACCAATCCACAGTGAGTCCTGCCCCTGGGAGAAGGGAAGTTAAGGTACACACCAGTCTGACTGTGGCCCCAGCAGTGGGCTGGGGACAGACATCAGGTCTGACTTCAGCCCTGCCCGCCAACATAAGTTACTCCAGACAGCACAGGGGAAGTGCTCTCCACTTCCATGCCACTCCAGGGACTATGTAAAATGATGACACAGAAGAATTCTCCTCAAAAGAAACTCCAGAAAGTAGCGACTGCTAACAAATGGATCAAAAACTATTTAAGCAATATAACTGAAAACTAATTTAAAATAATAGTCATAAAATTAATTGCTGGCCTTGAAAAAAGCATAGAGGACAGCAGAGAATCTATTGCTAACAGAGATCAAGGGACTAAGAAACAGTCAGGGGGAGCTAAAAATGCTATAAATGAGGTGCAAAATAAAATAGAGGCGACCACAGCTCGGATTGAAGAGGCAAAGGAGAGAATAGGTGAATTAGAAGATAAAATTATGGAAAAAGAGGAAGCTGAGAAAAAGAGAGATTTAAAAAATCCAGGAGTATGAGGGGAGAATTAGAGAACTAAGTGATGCAATCAAATGGAACAATATCCGAATAATAAGGATTCCAGAGGAGAGAGAGAGAAAGGGACTGAAGGTGTACTTGAACAAATCATAGCTGAGAACTTCCCTGATCTGGGGAAGGAAGAAGGCATTGAAATGCAAGAGGCACACAGAGCTCCCTTCCGAATTAACTTGAATTGATCTGCATGACATATCATAGTGAAACTAGTGAAATACAAGGATAAAGAGAAAATTCAGAAAGCAGCTAGGGATAAATGTGCTCTAATATATACAGGGAGACCGATGAGACCGATAAGACTAGTGATGGATGTATCTACTGAAACTTGACAGGCCAGAAAGGAATGGCAGGAAATCTTCAATGTAATGAACAGAAAAAATATGCAGCCAAGAATCCTTTATCCAGCAAGTCTGTCATTTAGAATAGAGGGAGAGATAAAGGTCTTCCCAAACAAACAAAAACAGAAGGAACTCATCACCACTAAACCAGCCCTACAAGAGAACCTAAGGGGGATTCTGTGACTGAAATGTTGTAAGGACCACAAAGTACCAGAGACGTCACTACAAGTATGAAACCTACAGACATCACAAGGACTCTAAACCCATATCTTTCTATAATAACACTGAATGTAAATGGACTAAGTGGTCCAACCAAAAGACATAGGGTATCAGAATGGATAAACAAGACCCATCGATTTGGTGTCTACAAGAGACTCATTTTAGACCTGAGGACACCTTCAGATTGAAAGTGAGGGGATGGAGAACTATCTATCATGCTACTGGAAGTCAAAATAAAGCTGGAGTAGCCATACTTATATCAAACAAACTAGACTGTCAATTAAAGTCTGTAACAGGAGATGAAGAAGGGCATTATATAATCATTACAGGGTCTATCCATCAGGAAGAGCTAACAATTATAAATGTCTATGTGCCGAATACAGGAACCCCCAAATATATAAAACAATTATTCAAAACATAAACAACCTTACTGATAAGAGTGTGGTCATTGCAGGGGACTTTAACACCCCACTTACAGAAATGGATAGATCATCTAGACACATGGTCAATAAAGAAACAAGGGCCCTGAATGATATATTGGATCAGATGGACTTGACAGATATATTTAGAACTCTGCATCCCAAAGCAACAGAATATACTTTCTTCTCGAGTGCACATGGAACATTCTCCAAGATAGATCACATACTGGGTCACAAAACAGCCCTTCATAAGTATACAAGAATTGAAATCATACCATGCATACTTTCAGACCACAATGCTATGAAGCTTGAAATCAACCACAGGAAAGAGTCTGGAAAACCTCCAAAAGCATGGAGGTTAAAGAACATCCTACTAAAGAATGAATGGGTCAACCAGGCCATTAGAGAAGAAATTAAAAAATATATGGAAACAAATGAAAATGAACATACAACAATCCAAACTCTTTGGTATGCAGCAAAGGCAGTCCTGAGAGGAAACTACATTGCAATCCAGGCCTATCTCAAGAAACAAGAAAAATCCCAAATACAAAATCTAACAGCACACCTAAAGGAAATAGAAGCAGAATAGCAAAGATATCCAAAACCCAGCAGAAGAAGAGAAATAATAACGATCAGAGCAGAAATAAACAATATAGAATCTAAAAAAAAAAAAAAACTGTAGAGCAGATCAACGAAACCAAGAGTTGGTTTTTTTGAAAAAATAAACAAAAATGATAAACCTCTAGCCAGGCTTCTCAAAAAGAAAAGGGCGATGACCCAATTAGATAAAATCATGAATGAAAATGGAATTATTACAACCAATCCATCAGAAATACAAGCAATTATCAGGGAGTACTATGAAAAATTTTATGCCAACAAACTGGACAACCTGGAAGAAATGGTCAAACCCTAAGCGCCCATATAGAGTTTGCACCCTAAGCACCCACCCAAAGAGTTTGGATTGTTGTATGTTCATTTTCATTTGTTTCCATATATTTTTTAATTTATTCTCTAATTGCCTGGTTGACCCATTCATTCTTCCAAAACTCAAACAGGAAGACATAGAAAACTTGAACAGACCCATAACCAGAGAAGAAATTAAATCAGTTATCAAAAATCTCCCAACAAATAAGAGTCCAGGACAAGATGGCTTCCCAAGAGAATTCTACCAGACATTTAAAGCAGAGATAATACCTATCCTTCCCAAGCTACTCCAAAAAATAGAAAGGGAAGGAAACCTTCCAGACACATTCTATGAACCCAGCATTACTTTGATTCCTAAACCAGACAGAGACCCAGGGAACAAAAAAGAACTAAAGGGTCAATATTCCTGATTAATATGGATGCAAAAATTCTCAATAAGATACTAGTAAATTGAAATCAACAGTATATAAAAAATATTCATCACGATCAAGCAGGGCTGGTTCAACATTTGCAAATCAAACAATGTGATACATCACATTCATAAAAGAAAAGAAAAGAAACATATGATCTTGTCAATCAATGCAGAAAAAGCATTTGACAAAATTCAGCATCCTTTCTTAATAAAAACCCTCGAGAAATTTGGGATAGAAGGAACATACTTAAACATCATCAATGCCATTTATGAAAAGCCCACAGCTAATGTCATCCTCAAGCGGAAAAACTGAGAGCTTTCTCATAAGATCAGGAACATGACAGGGATGTCCACTCTCCCTGCTGTTGTTTAACATTGTGTTGCAAATGCTAGCATCAGCAACCAGACAACAAAAGGAAATCAAAGGCATCAAGATTGGCAATGATGAAGTCAAGCTTTCGCTGTTTGCAGATGACATGATATTACACATGGAAAATCTGATAGACTCCACCAAAAGTCTGCTAGAACTGATACATGAATTCAGCAAAGTCGCAGGATACAAAATCAATGTACAGAAATCAGTTGCATTCTTATACACTAATAATGAAACAACAGAAGACAAATAAAGACATTTATCCCATTCACAATGTCACCAAGAAGCATAAAATACCTAGGAATAAACCTAACCAAAGATGTAAAAAATCTGTATGCTGAAAACTATAGAAAGCTTGTCAGGGAAATTGAAGAAGATATAAATAAATGGAAAAACATTCCGTGCTCATGGATTGGAAGAATAAATGTTAAAATGTCAATACTACCCAAAGCAATCTACACATTCAGTGCAATCCCAATCAAAATTGCACCAGCATTCTTCTCAAAGCTAGAAAAAGCAATCCTAAATTTGTATGGAACCACAAAAGACCCTGAATAGCCAAAGTAATATTGAAGAAGAAAACCAAAGCGGGAAGAATCACAATCCCAGGTGTTAGCCTCTCCTACAAAGCTGTAATCATCAAGACAGCCTGGTATTGGCACAAAAACTGACACACAGACCAATGGAATAGAATAGAGACTCCAGAATTGGACCCACAAAAGTATGGTCAACTAATCTTTGCAAAGCAAGAAAGAATATCCAATGGAAAAAAGACAGTCTCTTTGACAAATGGTGCTGGGAGAACTGGACAGCAACATGCAGAAGAATGAAACTAGACCACTTTCTTACACCATTCACAAAAATAAACCCCTTGGGCATTCTAACTTGCTCTGTTGGCAACTTTCCTTTGAGGATTTTGCCTTTACCCTGAATGGTGCCTCCAGCTCTAGCTCCACCTAAACCTGAAGTTTATTCCTCTCTCATGTACCTTACATTTAATTTCCAACATGCTTTACTTGTGAGCCCACATGATAAATCAAGTGACATGCTTTTAGCAATTTGATTTCAGTGTCATCAAAAAGGTTTCATTAGTAATTACTAATAAGTTGCTTTGCTTGGGTGCAAGGCATTGCTACAGAACTCATGTGCAGGCTGATGAGTCACAATCCAAATTTTATGTAAAAAAATAATTTGTATAATAAAAGTTGATTCATCCCTGATTTCTTCCTTTCTTCTTTATATTTTGAATACTAAGAATCTATGTATTATTCATGTGAATTACTATTATATCAAATAGCATTTAAAATGTGTATTTTTTACTTCAAAGACTAATAACTAGTAAATATTAACATCATAGTTAGCAACTTATATTCAAAATCAGTTGCCAATATTTTGTAGTCCAAGAGCTCCAGAAGATTGGTTCCCATTTGTGGGTGCTCACAAAACTTTTATATGTGAGATGGCACAAATCTTCTATGCTGCAATACTAGTATTGACCCTTAGCTTGAGTATCTAAACTTTCCTTCGGGGTTGTTTACTCAAGAACAGAAAACAAAACACACACATACACACACACACACACACACACACAAACTCAAACTTGTGTTTGAGTTACCCTGTCAGTAATTGTAGGTTATTTAGAATATAAAATAATTATAAGAGCTGATATTACTTTATGAAAACTAATTAGCCAAATCCTTATAGACTTCTTAACCTGCTATTGTAAAATATAAGATTAATGTAAAATTCCTTCATCAAATAAATTTACTGCTAACATATTGATCCTCTTAGGCACTATTCCAAGAATAAAAGGTAATTCTTGAAAACTGTGGGAATTCCAGCATTCTATCACTGTTAATTAGCCTGTCTCAATCTATAGAAAGATTTCATTATGGTTTATCATACTAGATTTAATATTTCTAAAAATCATATTTTATGAATACTTTAGTACTTCATATTCTTTATAATCCATGTCTTATTGTTCTTTTATTTTCACTCCAGTATTATAAAAGAGTCATCTTATTCTATAATATGCAAATATGTGCATGTGCTCTAGTTGAGGAGAAAATATTGTTAGTTCAACACCAGAATGAGACTTCTTTCAAAATGTTTCTTGTCCCAGGGACCACCTTCCATTTTTGTTGTTCATTCTTGCTATTCATTTCATACAGTTGAAAAAGAGTAGCTTTGGAGCCAGAGACAAGAATTTTATAGCCTATCTTTGGTATTTACTAGCATCTCTCTGTGCCCCAAATCCATCATCTATAAAGTAGAGTTAATAATAATAATACATTTAATCATAATGATAAGTTTGTAATGAGAATTTAATGAGTTAATATTTTAATTGTTTATGAGACTACTTGGTACATAGTAAATTGATATGTGTTGTTAAATAAAAGATATCAATTCCATTGTCACATAAGACTTCCATCATCTTTTGAAAGTAAAAATTTGTTCTATTTTTATTTCTTTTTCATCACCTCAGAGTTTCTGTTCTATTTTATTTACTTTCTGTGCCAGAGGTCAGCTATGTTCTTTTCCAGAGACATGAGTCACTAGATGTGGGCCATAATATTTGGGAAATAATGTCAAACAACAAGGTCCCTTCTCTACTCTTAAGTATTCTACAACAGTTGCCTAGTATGTCACTCTGAGCTACTTATTTCCCAATGAATATAAGTCATGGTCGCAATATAGCTGTATTTAATGAAATACAGTGGCAGCCAAATTAATGTTTACATTCATAACCAGACTGTGGTCTTAGTAGAATAATTTTTTCATAAGCAAAGTAGTTGACTATTGAAAATAATAGAAAACCATGAGAAAGCTCCCAAAATATACTAGCTTTATTTTGTTCCAATTTTTTGAAAGAATGTTATTTAGTTTTAGACTTACTAGCTCACTGAGCATTGTAATTACTAAGAAACAAAGGCCTAGTAGGTGGGGAAGATAACTTATTATGCAAGGGGAAAAGACCAAATCATGAGAAAATACTGCATTAAAGGGGCACCTGGGTGGCTCAGTTGGTTGAGTGTCTGACTTCGGCTCGGGTCATGATCTAGCAGTTGATGAGTTCAAGCCCTGCATCAAGCTCTGTGGTGACAGCTTGGAGCCTGGAGCTTGCTTCTGATTCTGTGTCTCCCTCTCTCTGCCTCTCCCCTGCTCATGTTCTGTCTCTCTCTGTCTCAAAAATAAAGATAAACATTAAAAGAAATTTAAAAATGCTGCATTAAAAAAAATTCCACATCAACTAGCATATGTATTCAGCATGTAAAGATCTTATCAATGACTATTTTTGAGTAGCTATTTCCTATAAGAAGCACACAGATGTTCAGATGTTAGCTATGTAAGAAGCAAGGGAGACCTGCCCCCAAATGTATCACTCTGGCATATTATAGTTTTTTAAAAAGTGACTTAAGATAAAACCTATTTAGGATGTGCACACACACCCTCTTCTGTGCCCCTGAAAGTAGAAAATACATCTCCTATGTGAAATGTACTCTTCCTGTACCAAGAAGTAAAGTAACATCCTTATTGCCACAGATGAGAAATTTAGAGCTCAGAAGCCTGTATAAACAGCCTTTGTTACTTTTTACTAATTTACTCCAACAGCCAAAATTTTGTTTAAAATCCCTTAGTAAGTGAAGCTCCCAAAGTTAAGTATTGTTTGTCCTGTAAATTTCTCACAGATTTGTTGTCTTTTTGTCTAAAGTGTATAAAAACTGCCTGCCTTGCTCATTTCTTTAGTTCTAAATTTCATAATTGGATCTTTGTGTGCATGTAATAAAACTTTCTTTTTTCTCCCATTAATCTGTCTTAAGTAAATTTAATTTTTAGCCAACTGGAAGACCTTAAGTATAAAGAATAATTTTTCCTTCCTTTCAGCTATAGTGAGTGCTTATGATCCCATTGGCCCCTGCACATTGAAAAGGTGCTATAGGTAATTTCATTTATTTTCCAATGATATTTTATAACTTTGTCAATTTTTAAAAGTTTAATTTGGAGCTTCAACATATATACTCCAATTGTGTACATGAATATTTTCTAAATATTCTAACAAAATTCTGAAGGAAATGGACTTATAAGAGTATTTCTTATAAGGAAAAGAACACTTCCATTGTAATTTTCTTTACTCAAAGAATAAGTTGACTTATGAGTACATGATTCATAACTTTTATAATTATTTGAGTAGTTGGCTTTTATAATTAAGAATTATTCTAATTTATGGGAAATAACTGTAAACTTTGCCCACATTTAAAAAATAAACCTTCAAAGTGGCAGGAAATATTCAACATGATAACTGGGAAAAATATGCAGCCAAGAATTCTTTATCTAGCAAGGCTGTCATTCAGAATAGGAGAGATTAAGAATTTCCCAGACAACCAAAAATCAAAGGAGTTCATGACCACTAAACCAGCCCTGCAAGAAATTTTAAGGGGGACTTTTTTTTTTTAATTTTTTTTTCAACGTTTATTTATTTTTGGGACAGAGAGAGACAGAGCATGAACGGGGGAAGGGCAGAGAGAGAGGGAGACACAGAATCGGAAACAGGCTCCAGGCTCTGAGCCGTCAGCCCAGAGCCCGATGCGGGGCTCGAACTCACGGACCGCGAGATCGTGACCTGGCTGAAGTCGGACGCTTAACCGACTGCGCCACCCAGGCGCCCCTAAGGGGGACTTTTTGAGTGGAGGAAAAAAAAAAGAGAAAATCAACACAGATTGGAAAAGACCAGAGAACATCATCAGAAACACCAACTCTCCAGGTAACACAATGACAGTAAATTCATAACTTTCAATAATCACTCTGAATGCAAATGGACTTCATAATCCATTCAAAACATATAAGGTATCTGAATGGATAAAAAACAAACAAACAAACAAAACAGAAACAAGATCCATGTCAACACTGCTTATAAGAGACTAATGTTAAACCAAAAGCCTCCTGCAGGTTGAAAGTGAGGGGATGTAACACCATCTATCATGCTAATGGACATAAAAGAAAGACAGAGTAGCAATTTTTATATCAGACTAACTAGATTTTAAAACAAACAAGAGATGTAGCATCTGTAACAAGAGGTGGAGAAGGGTATTATATCATAATTATGTGGACTATCCATCAAGAATATCTAACAATTGTAAATATTTATGCTCCCAACTTGAAATAGCCAAAATTATGAATTAGTTGATAACAAACATAAATAAACTTATTGATAATAATACACTAGGAGTAGGGGACTTTAACACCCCACTTACAGGAATGGACAGATCATCTAAGCAGAAAATCAACAAGGAATCAATAGCTTTTAATGACACACTGTGCTAGATGGGCTTAACGGATGTATCAGAATACACATTCTTTAAAGTGCACATGGAACATACCCCAGAATAGATTATATACTGGGTCACAAAGCAGCCCTCAACAAGTACAAAAGGATCGATACCATGCATATTTTCAGACAACACTATGAAACTTGAAGTCAACCACAAGAAAAAAAATTGGAAAGCCCCCAAATACATGGCGGTTAACAAACATCCTAATAAAAATAAATCTGTTAACCAGGAATTAAAGAAGAAAAAAATACATGGAAGCAAATGAAAATGAAAAGCCAACAGTCCAAAACTTTTGGGAAGCATCAAAGGCAGTCATAACAGGGAAGTACCTTGATATTAAGGCCTATTTCAAGAAGCAAGAAAATTCCCAAATAAAAAAAAAATCTGATCTTACATTTAAAGGATCTAGAAAGAGAACAACAAATAAAACCAAAGCCAGCAGCAGAAGGGGAATAATAAAGATTAGAGCAGAAGTAAACAATATAGAAACAAACAAACAAAAATCAAGAACAGATAAATGAAACTAGGAACTGGTTCTTTGAAAGAATTAAGAAAATTGATAAACCACTAGACAGATTTGTCAAAAGGAAAAGAGAAAGGACCCAAATAGATAAAATCACAGATGAAAGAGAGATCACAACCAACATCACAGAAATACAATTATAAGAGAATACCATGAAAAATTATATGTCAACAAATTGCACAATCTGGATCAAATGGACAAATTTCTAGACACTCATAAACTACCAAAAATTAAAAAGGAAGATAGAAATTTTGAAGAGACTCATAACAAGCAAAGAAATTGAATCAGTAATCAAAAATCTCATAAGAAGAGCAAACAGGTGTCTTCCCAATGAAACTCTACAAGACATTTAAAGAACAGTTAATACCAATTCTTCTCAAACTGTTCCAAAAACTGGAAATGGAAGAAAATTTCCAAATTCATTCTATGAAGCCAGCATTACCTTGATTCCAAAACCAGACAAAAACCCTCTACAAAGGAGAATTACAGGCCAATATACCTGGTGAACATGGATGCAAAAATTCTCAACAAGCTACTGCAAATCGAATCCAATACTACAGTAAAAGAGTTATTCACCATGATCAAGTGGGATTTATTCTGGGGCTGCAGAAGTGGTTGAATATTTGCAAATCAGTCAATGTGATACACCACATTAATAAAAGTATAAGAACCATCTTATCCTCTCAATGGATGTAGCAAAAGCATTTGTCAAACTATAGCATCCATTTTTGATAAAAACCCTCAACATGGTAGGTATGGAACCTACCATGGTAGGTAAATGGTAGGTAGATGGAACATAACTCAACATGATAAAAGCCATATAAAAAAGACACACAGCTAATACCATCCTCAGTGGGGTAAAATCTAGGCAAAACAAAGAACCTAGGAAACAAGAAAACCTAGGAAAAACAAGGCAGGGTTATTCACTCCCACCATTACTATTTGACATATTACTGGAATTCAGACTCAGCAGACAACAAAAAGATAAAAAGCCATCCAAATTAGCAAGGAAGAAGTTAAACTTTCACTATTTGCACATGACATGATAGTCTATGTAGAAAACCTGAAGGACAACAGCAAAACATTGCTAGAAATAATACCAGAATTCAGCAAAGTTACAGGATACAAAATCCACAGTCAGATGTGTTGCATTTGTATACACCAATAATGAAGCAGCAGAAAAAGAAATCAAGGAATTTGGTCCTATTTTCAATTGCACCAAAAAACACAAGATACCTAGGAATTAAACCTAACCTAAGAGATAAAATATCTGTACTCTGAAAAATATAGAACACTTATGCAATAGATTCTTAATCAACGGTATGGATGTATATTATATTACCTATATTCCACATCCTCATCAATTTTCTTGAGACTGAGTCAGAGGTGAAAGACTTAAATGTCAGTTTGTAATTTTGCAAAACTTCACTAATTAAAAATTGATTTATTTAAAACTTGTAACAATTTGGACAGCTCCCAAGTTGTAATGTACCTTTATTTAGCTAAATATTTCTTCCCAATGTGGATATATTAATTCTGTACCTTTTCCCCAAGACCATAAATTAGATTTGTAAAATATTATATAATGTTATTTTTGAAGAATACATGACTCATAAATTGCAGAAGCACAGATAAAATGGTAAATAATAAACAAATGTTATTTTCTTTTCACTTGGATGAGGGAGAGAAGCAGAAAAATGTTCACCTTTAGCCCAGTGACAGACCTATAGCTTCATCATATTGATAAGGATCGAATAATGTTCCTTATTACATTCTTAAAGGGTCTTATGACAGCCTGTGTATCTCATCAATAATTAATATCAAACTGAATGATAAGTACTGAGAAGTACTGCAAAAATAGTTTTATGAGTAGAAATTTGAAGAAGGCATTTATGATCTACTACTCCATGCATGTCCCCTCCCACTTGAACACTAAGCATATAACCGCAAGGTTCATATAGCAAAAGTGCAGCACTTTCTGCCCATGGGTCTTGTTCCTGTGCTACTTGAAAAAAAATTACTTGCACATTAAAAGATCTCAAGAATTGTTTCTTGACTGTCATGGTCAATGATTTTGCAACAATTCCATTTGGATTTTTTTCCTAGCATTGTACTTAAGAATTATTTTTCTACATTTCTAAAATTATAAGTTTTGTAAAAAAATGAAAGGCATATGAAAATGACTGGGTAGAAGACAATTTATAGTTATTAATTTGGCACCCAAAGGATCAGATTCAAAATCTATATTTTATTAAAAATAGTAAGTGTGGGGAATAAGCTTAGGAATTCCTTGAGCCTGCACTGATGGGTTAACAAGGCATAAAGAATTAGAAAGCCATAGGATGCTCACACCTAAGTTTGGGTAAACAAGATTAGGTAAATAAGTGTAAAGAAGGCAGGGCAGAAGCCCCAGTATAGAGAAGATGGGTGAAAGGCTCCAATATAGAACATAGATATATTAAATAAACGAGATTGGGTATTCGGGGTGAAAGTGCCCCCAACTTAGTACTATAGCAGAGAGCTGCTTTCACAGAAAGGAAGGACCAAATTAGGTAAACAGGTAAATAGGACTATAGACCTCTGCACCATGGGTGAAGCTGCCCAGAGTAGAGCTAACAAAACAAAGGTGCCTTGTAAACCCTGAGGTTACATGCTTTATCTGTCTTATCCCCTAGGTTAGCTAAGATAAACAGAGGTGGTGCCTCCTGTCTGCTGTAAACAACCTTCCACCTGGCCGCCAGGCACCAGGATTTTGATTTGTATTAACCCAAAACCCTAACCCCAAATATCTTTAAGACCCCCTTTCCCTTACACCTTTGAGTTAACGTTCACAGTTTCTTTGTCTCTTTGCGCACGTCCATCACTGTTTGTAAGCCTTCTGATCCTAATAAAAACGGGGCAAGTAGCCTTAATCAGGGCTCTTGTCTTCTCCTGGACATTAGCCATCTCTCATATTTTAATCCTGTGTCCCACTTTCTTGCTGGCCAAGAAAGAACTTTAGACTTAGAGTCTATGACAAGTAAGTTAATTAGCCACAAAATAATAAATGACATAAAAATATTTAGATATTGGTGTGATCACTCCATATTTTAGGTTCTCTTATGGTTTCTATGAAGGAAAAAAAATCGGACTTGTTAGTCACATTTTAACCTGTCCTGATTGAAGTGAGTAAAAGTGGGTTTTTTAAAAGTATCTTATAACTTATTTTTTTTTAATATTCAAAATGCTTTCCCCCAAACTTATTTTAGTTAGCTTTTACTAAAATTTGCCTAATAACCATAAAAACAAATTTCCTTATACTAAATCATGTTATAAAACAGCAGTTGTCAATTTTTTTTCAATCCATAATTTCAGAAGTAGACTTAAACATCAGTGGAATAGACAATCATTTAGAACATACTTTTTGAGAAATGCTTGTTCCTAATTCAACAAATTAACTCCACTACTATTATCAAATGACATTAGGAAGAAACATTTATCTACTGTCATATTTTTACACTAGAGTCTGGCACAAAAGCATCTAAAGAAACTTCATGGAACACACAATTGAGAAACACTCTTAAGAACATTTCTTGCACATTCATAAAAATAATAAAGGTAATAGAAAGGAAACATGAAATGTTTCCTTTCATACCTGTGGTTGGACATGAATCCATATCTCCACAGTTGTTGACTGTTTCATGGGAGTGTGAGATCATACAATCTCTTTCACTGGCTTTAGAAGGAGGAAAAAATATATATAAGTATTTTTTCAGTGGTTTGTTAAAGGTGAAAAACAGTGTATTTTACACACGCATGGAACATGGTTAAATAAAATAGTTCCTGGGTTAATCGTTCTACTACATATCATAGTCATTGAAGAATTATAATATGACAGGCAAAACTCTAGGCCCCAGGAATAGAAGAGAAAAAAAAAAGAAAAAAAATTATTTTCTCATGGAGCTCAAATTTCACTATTACTTTTAAGTGTTCCATTAACTATATTAATTGAATTGTAGAGGACAATTTAAAATATTTAAATGGCTGAAATTTAAGCTGGAGACATTTTCACTCCAATGCTGCTTTAACTCAATGTCAACAGCTGCCTAACATAAAAATATATATTTAATAGATCTTATAAATGTCAAGAAATTTATGAACCAATACACAGATACTAATCTACCAACCTAAAATAATTATCAAAGTCTTGAAAAGAAAATGTTTTTATCCATTTAATTTTCTTCAGGACACAGAGAGAGTATTTTTTTGAAATACTGAATGTAGAGGCACCTGGGTGACTCAGTTGGTTCAGCATCTGGCTCTTAGTTTTGGCTCAGGTTGTGACCTCAGGGTTCCTGGGTCCAAGCCCCATGTTGGTCTCCATGCTTACAGCCTTGGAATCTTCTCTTTCCCTCTCTCTGCCCCTCCTCCCTCTCAAAATAAATAAATATACTTAAAAATTGAAAAAAATATCGAATGTATACTGATGAGGGAGCATAAGGCAAGCTGACACTCTGTAAACTGCCCCCCCCAGGTGTGACATTCCTCAGGCATTCTTGGCTGCCCTAAAGCAAAGAAAAGGATAAAACAAAAGGTTAACTGATAGAGATCACATTCATGCAGGACATGAGTCTCCACCAGTTTATAAATGTGCTAGTAAATGACAAGAAAAAGGCAATCTTAACAATAGTCTAACCTCCAGAAACCCATAGACTGAGTTTTCTGGAGCTTTAACATCACCCTCCCCTCCATAGTGATGTGGGGAACAAAGGCAAGAAGGGAATGGCAAGTAAAATTAAATTTCCTTATAATCAGCAGCCCACCGACAAATAGTTGAGATAGAGTAAAACATTCCTCCAGGAACACCCTCTGTCTTACATTTAATGCCTTGCTAGAGAGAAAACAACACTTAGCTTGACAATAGCTGGGTCTCCAGTATTTTAGGAGTCCTCTTTAGCATATGAAAGTCCTTCTGGAGCCCTCCCTTTTGCCTTCACCTCTACCAACTGCATAGTATATAATCAGTCACTCTTCACAAGCCCAAGGCAGCTCTTTCCACCCATGGGTTCCTGTCCTAGTGCTTTAATAAAATCACCTTTTTGCACCAAAGATGTCTCAAGAATTCCTTTTTGGCCGTTAGCTCTGGACACCCACCACTCCAAAATCCCATCATATGCTATACACATTTTCTGTATATTTGATTTAAGTATATGGGGTAAAGGATTTGGTAAAAAGTTATCATTTGATTTATGAAAGGGAAAGATTTTTCAAGGAAGCTGAGAAAACCCAAATCAATGAGTGTTGGAAGATTTCATACTATGATAGCATAGTTGAGTAGTATAACAAATCTTATATCACACTCTCAGGACTCCATACTGCTTTTTGGTGTGCTTCAAATTACAGTGATACAATTATTGGTTGACAGTATTTTGAAGGAGAACATATTTTGCCACCCCAGAATGTGTCTTTTTGGTAGAAGATTATTTTAGGCTAATCATTTTTAAGAAAAGGCAGACATAGGAAAACCTCTGAAATCTGAGAAGTTACCCTTTTATAGGAGACAATACATTTATAAGGAAAATCTCCATTTGTAAGGGTGTCTCTTTGTACCTGGAAGAGGAAGAAGACCAAATTTTTAGCAACTCATCAATGGAGAAAGCAACAAACCTAAATATACATAACAATCTTACCCTTGTTTACTATACTCTACTTTCTTTAACTATTTTACCTACCCACTAACATCTTTTGTCTTTAGCTAAAGATGATATTTAAGGTAATGGCTTGGGCAATTTCAGAGAGTTACTCAGTTTTCCTGTGTATCTTCCATGTATACAGGAGGCATACATGTTATTACACTTCTGTATTTCTCCTGTTAATCTGTCTTTTATCACAGGGGGATCCCAGCTGAGGATCTAGAAGGGTAGAGGGAAAATTATTTTTCCTCACCCACAGTTTCAAATGCCCTACACACATCACCTTAATGTGACAATTTATTTATTTTTATTACTAGTGCATGCCCATTATGTTAAATCAAGAAATGAAGAGACAATCAGACTTGGAACATACACCTTTAAGGCTTAGTTGAGCAAGAATTATTTCATTATCAAATTCAATGGCAAATCATATTTATTATACAATGCCTGTATGGCTGTGACAAAAAGAATACAATACACACTGTTATTACCAGATTCATCACTCATCACAATATTCCAACTCACAGAAAAGCAATATTCAAAATAATTTAACAATTAAAATGGAACATCTTATCACAGCAGAATTTCTTTGCAATTTTTTTTAAATGAAAATAAGGCTGTGACTAATGTAAATTTCCAAAAGTCTCATTTGTTAGCCAAGGGGAAAATTCGATTTACTGATGGTGAGTTGATTACATTGCTTCCAATAGCCAAATAAATGTATCTAGAGAAAGTAAACTTAAGACTGTTAGCTTTTCAACAAGTACATTTACTCAAAAAGTTGAGGACATTAAGAACATTACTACTGAATTTTAAAAAGTAAGGGTAAATAATTTCAAGTGTTTTTTTTTCCTTATCTTCTTAATATGTTAACAGATGTTAGCAACAATGTTTGGTTGTTATTTACTTGAGGAAGCAATGCCAAGTTTGGAGTGACTAAAGAATTACCCTCTATAAATGAATAGTCTATGTGGAATAGAACAGACAAAAATACTTCCAATGAAGCTGAGAAAACACTAATTCAGTAAAACCTGAAGTGGGATTGTCTAAGAAGTGTTACAATTAATGGTGGTTAAAATATATGTGGCACAGAAAAAAGTTTAGTTGGGCAAATTTACAAGGCTTGGAAAAATATAAGATGACCAAAGCCTATAGTTATTTATTGTATTACACATCAGCAGGTATCATGTGTCTACCACGTGTTATTGTACTGGTAGTGTCAACAGTGGGCTTCCTTCACTATTGTTAATGGAGCCATTATCATTCTGTGAACTTTTGTCAAAAATGCAAGGTGAATATTCTGACTTGCCCTATCTCACAAGCAGTTGGATGGTTTAGTGGTGGTGAAGTTTTACTGACATTTTTTTGAGCTCAAAGTCAAGACTGAAATTTTGCCAAATGAGAAGAAGCACCCTTGACCACTATTATAAACATGGAATTACTTTGGAAATTAGTTTTTGCTATAAACTTGATAATGTCTCTTAATAAATCAACATAAAATTATAAGGTGAAATAGTGTTTATATGTAAGACCTATACTGCTATAAAGTCATTTTGATGACAACTAGAATTGTTTGAATTACAAGTGACATCAAGTTACTTTATATACTCCAGCACTGCAGAAGTTAAAACAAGAAGCAAAATCTCCATCCCCACACGAATTTGCAGTGGGTTGCAACAAATATGCAGTTGAAGAGCTTTTACCTAAATTTTATTTAGAAATCATTAATCTTCAATGCGATGACATGATAAATAGAAAATATTAAGAAAAGAATCTAATAGAGTAGTTTGCATGCCTTTTAAGAAATAGTTATGTTGAAATAAAACTATATGCTTATGGATTGATATCAGTATTTGGCAGTAACTATCTTCATGAAAAGATATTTCCAGAGATCAGATATACAAGTCCATTCATTTCATTAGGAGGTGTATAATACATAACAAATTGTACTCAGTATTATCATAATTGATATATGAATACCAATTGAAATTTTATGGAAATTTGTTTTCTCATTTGTTATATAAATATCTAATCTAGCCCTTTACAGAAAAAGTTTGCTGACCCCTGATCTAGGAGAAAAGGAAAGACAGATTTATTACTGTGACTAATGGACAAGTTTATAAAATAAGTCTGGTGGACGTTAGATGCAGAGAGTGAAAAGGAGTTTTGTAGTTGTCATTTTGCATAAAAAGCAATATGGTCAAAGGCAGAAAAAACACAGGATGTGGTTGGTATGACTGGAGTGTCATAGAAATATAGCTTCATATTGGGACAAATATATAAAAAAAGTGAATTAATCAGATACTCTTGATGGACTTGCAAAATTAGCTGGTGATTTTATAGTCATACAGTAAGCAAAGTAGAAACATTCAAATGTATTTGAACAGTGTGTTATGTGTTACGGAAGTTTCTAAGCAGATTTGTTCTCAGCTCTCAGATTTAACTTTATTTTTAAATCAAGTCTATTAGAGCTGCATTTCCCATGCACATTTTAAGTATCTGATTTAAACATTTTCTGTCAAGTGTGAGAAGTTTTATGTGTCTGGGCTGCTGTCTGTCAAATATATAATGCCATATTCAAATGTCCACTGAATTAACTAGAGATGGTATTTTAGGTGGCTAAATGTTTAAAGCTATGTGGATATAGCCATTTAAATTTGCCATTTAGTTGCCAGGTAATTTGGCAAGTAAATATCCCTATTGTATAATACACTTCAATATTCAAATATTAGGAGAAACTTACTGAATTTTGTTTTTTACAAAAATAACAACTTAAGGGATGCCTGGGTGGCTCAGTCAATTAAATGTCTGATTGAGGCTCAGGTCATGATATCATCATTTATCAATTTGAGCCCCACATTGGGCTATCTGCTGTCAGCATGGAACCCACTTCAGATCCTCTATCCCCCTCTCTCTCAGAAATAAACATTAAAATAAAACAAAAAATAAGAGTAAAATAATATTCCCATCCATGACAATGTTCTTCCAATTATTCCTCCCCTTTCAACCAAACCCCAGAGTTATAAGACTAATAAACAGGAAGTCATCTGATAAAATAGCTCCAATATAAAGAACTGCTGAGGATTAACTATAATACAAGTAAGAGAAATGACAATTCGAGGAAATATTGATGGGCAAATACATTGATGCTTCATTTCTTTAAGAAAATATAGTTCATCATTGATACCTGAGAATTACAATGTGCATATGCATTTGTATTTCCTTACATGGACCACATACTGAACCAAACTGTATTTTTCTTTTTATGGAATCAGATGTCAAGCTATCAAGAAAAGGGTAAAGTGCTTTATAATCACAATTTTTACAGACTTAAGCCTTATTTTAATACAGTTCATATTAAGAGTGCTTAAATAGTGAAAAGTGAGAAGTGGATCTTACCATTGCTCTTAAAGAGTTTTGAGAAGTGTCACTGGTATTGCTGCTAAAAATAAAAATACTACTACTACTAATAATAATACTTCCAAGAGAAGGATGGATAGATATTGAATCTTATTATTCCTGAGTCAAATATTACTAGTCCATAGATTAGATATTGGAAGGAAATTTGATATAGTTTAAACATGTATTAAATCCTTTAGCAATAATACATTATTTCACCAGTGATGCCTTCTTGGCCTAATTAAACAGACACATAAGAAAGAAAGGGATTTTCATTTATATTATTTTACCTTTCAGAATCCAGAAATTTCATGACTTAAAAAATTGTATAAATTCTATTTGAATGATTTTATTTATGAATGTGAGAAGAGGTGGCCCATAAGGATCACTGATTCAGAGTAAATGTGAAAAATTCTATGAAATATCCCTCAAGTTCTTTGTTTGAGGCAAGAAGGAAATTTTCAGCCAAATTTCCATTCATAGATATGTGAACTATAGCTCAAAATATGCACAGTGATAGAGCTTTTGTTATAAATGGGAAAATATTTTCAGCTTCTAAAGTCTTTCAGGAAAATCATAATAAAGTATTACAGGTGACATTAAAAGGTAAAAATCATTTCCCAAAATATAACTGCCTTGCAAACACAAAAGCATCATAATATGATTGAAACTTCTAAATCTGGCAGGACATTCCAACTATTCTAAAATGTTTTCCTGACTTTGTCATACACAGAATCTGAGCTTAATGACTTGATGTATTAACTGCATTTCTTAACTTGACTAATGCTGAAATTACTGGATGAGGTTAACCCAGACTGATTCAGTGATCATTTTAAGGAGAAATGTGGATTATATCCTTTCTTCTCCCACTTGGAAATGTTACTGTCATTCAGACATAATGGTGAGAAAATCATAGTTAGAATAAGATCATGATATTTCTGACCACAGTCTCAAAATTACATTATTGTTTCAAAATGTGGCAAAAAGAAACAATTTAACATTAGGTTAATCTAAACTAAAACTTATTTTAAGACTATACTTTTTTCTAGGATAACTGCCATCATTAAAACTAAAATGATGAGGTCTTAAGGAAAACGGTGCTGAGTTATTCCATAGGCTGTTTAATATTTGCCACATTGTCTGAGTCTCTCTGAAATGGTTCAGCATGGTAAGAATATGCTGTTCCTCCTTCTGGATGTCGTAAGACCTCAGATAAATATGACAAAAATAGGGCATTACTTTAGGAGGAACATATTCATTTATCCACAATGATTCCAAGGATTCTGCCAAAATCAAACAGCTTTTTTGAAACTGTCCTCAGGTGTAACAAATCACCAGGTAGAAAAATCAACAAGATTGGAGCACTTAATTAGACCTTTTATCTTAATCATCAACATGTCAAGTGTATGCATGTGTGTTTAGAGAAGGGGGCATGCTATAGAAAGGGATGAATTAACACTTAAAATACTCAGAGTTTTAACAAAACCTGACATAAGATTTGCCAGATGGTTTGGTACTGGATTATAAAACTTGAAACTCATCTTCATTTAAGAGTTTTAATGGTTGTATTTCCCTTATAAAGCCTCTTACTCTCCTGCTAGGTTGATCCTTCAAAATTATACATCAGGCTTTAAAGAACAGCTTCTATGAACAGTCCCCTTAAATCTCAGCTAAACTGAGCAAGAAGATTACATGTTATTATGATGTAGCACAGGAGGATTTTTCTCCAGCAAACATAATGATGTGAAAAAGGATAAAGCTAGTATTCTGTGCAAAAAGGTTATCCATACAAGAACAATACTTTTCACACAGATTATCTATACCTGTTGAAATGTCCATATTGAAAAAAACTATTTCTTAATGCTTCTGTGAAGAGCTCTGATTTTGACAAGCTTTCAGGTCTAGATAGCAAGACCCAGTGATCATATACCTCTATAAAGTGGCCTATTTTGGGGCACTTAGAGAGATTAAATCTGTCACTGGCATCATTAGAAAAAAATAAAGTATAATATTTATTTCTCAAGTAATTTATATTTAGTTCTAGCTTATCAAATTTATTTGAAGTAGATATCTCATTTTTTCATAATTTAAGTTTACTAAACTTTACAATATGTATTCTAATTAGCACAGGAAAAAACAAGAAGTAACTAAACAGAACTATAATTCTGTATATATTTTCACATTTCAATATTCCTACTGAAAGCCAATTAAGGTATATGCCATAATAATGAACCTCAAATACTCAGCAAAATAATTATGTAGTCATCAGATTATATAACATCAGATCATCTGAACTTCCATATGTGAAATATAAGGCCCTATAAGAAAATATCAGTAAATTATGTTTAACTTCTTAAAATAATAATTTATATTTGCTTATTCATTAGATTATTTTTTGATTTCACCTCTCTGAGATTGGCTGGGAATGGCTCCTCAAAGTAGACACAGAAATTTGAAACTAATGGCTGCCAATTATTTTTTTACAAACTAGATCCAAATAAAGACAAAATGTATGCTTATATACACACATGCACATAAACACACTCCTATAAACTTCATTTAGTGTTCATTTTCAAATTATGTTCATTGCTATTATTTTCATAGTAATTGTGTTCATTGCTATTACCATAAATTCCTAAGAATACATTATGTATGTAGTATATGGGCTAATCTCTTAAATGGCTTCTAATTCTTTAAAATTGGCTTATGAAAGTATTAAAAATATTCTAAACATATAATTCAGAAATAGCAGTAATATATTTTGAAAGATTTTATAAATTGTTAGAGCAGTGGTAGGGATGGTGGTAAACCTTTGCTTTAAAATACCTTTTTCTGGGGCACTTGGGTGGCTCAGTCGGTTAAGCGGCCGACTTTGGCTCAGGTCACGATCTTGCACTCTGTGAGTTCGAGCCCCGCATCTGGCTCTGTGCTGACAGCTCAGAGCCTGGAGCCTGTTTCAGATTCTGGGTCTCCCTCTCCCTGACCCTCCCCTGTTCATGCTCTGTCTCTCCCTGTCTCAAAAATAAACAAAAAAACATTAATTTTTTTTAAATACCTTTTTCCAATAGGAATTAAAAGAGTTCAAAAAAAAGTGAGATCAACTGATTGTCCAGCAGCTTGATATAAGGTGATTTTTAAACAATTTTATTTTTAAAATTTTCTAAGAAGTGTGAGAATAGAAATAATTTGTATGTTTGCTGCACATTTTAAAAGTGTGTCTTTCACTCGGAAAACTTTCCATGCATAATCTCTTTAATGGAGAAATATATAATAATGTATTACATGTTGCAACAATGTTTAATTGAAAATATAAAAGTATTATTTTGAAATTTGAAAGAAAAATATAGCAATAGTTTAGCCAAATCGGTGCTCAAAATAGTAAATGTAATTGCAATTAATCAAAACTTATAATGTCCCCATTATTCAGAGAAATAAATACAACATAGATGAAGCTAAAGTGCTAAAGATTTAACTACTTCCTGCAATGAGAAACATAATACAATGAGGACAGATTAGGTTATTGGCTTCATTCTTGTCTCCACTAAAAAAAATAATAATAATAATAAAGGGACTCTACTGTATAATAAACTAGATATCACCCTGAAGAGGATCTGCTGAATATCAATAATACTAGTATTATTCACACCCTCCAATCTGTGGTAAAGATTACTTAACCTTTCTCCAGTACATACAAACAAATAATGTCTTTATCACTACCATTAGTCTGTAATCTTGCTTGTAGGAAGCTTCCTAATGATTATGTCAAATGAAAAACCTTTCTTTTAGTTACATATGATTATGTTCACTTGATTATGCCAAATGAGAAATCTCTATTTTAGTTACATATTAAAATAGGGATTGGTAATTTCTAAGTGTTAAACAGGTCTTCCCTTAACTATAAATGAATTATAATAGTCTAATCTGTCCTCATTTGCTATCATTCAGATATCAAAATGATGATACCAATTATTTAAGTAGAGAAGGGAATTATGGATTTATAGTTGATCTTCTTCCAATGTGAACACAAAATATTTACAAAAAAGGTTTGTCATAGAACTGGTGGCAATAATTATGAATTGGCTTTCTTTACTAAAAATCGATTACAAGTCTAGAATTAAAGAATTATTTATTTTCATCTCCTAATATCAGGACAATGGGTTCAAGTATGGGGAAGGAAGAGGAAAATTCCTATTTCATTATTGAAATTATGACTTACTTTAAGATTCATATTTTAAGACACAAAAAAGCACTGCTATCCAATCTTGAGTATTTGGTAAAGGAATGTTAAAGATTTAGAAAATCTATGTTTTCAAGTCCAGTCAAGATTCACATACCAGGTACAAATTTCACTAGATTTATTTTTCAAAAGATAACTATCCTGTGAGGTTTTTGTACTGAAAATCTTCTGGTTTTCAAAGATGCTACTTACATTGAAGTATTTGTCAACACAAACATGGTCAAATAGGGACCCTCATTGCTACTTTGAGAATTTAGCTTTGTAAGTTTAAATTCAATATTAAAAACCTAAAACAATCCATGTAGATACACTATTTAAGATATTAATTAAAATTAGTGTTCAGCACAAAAAAGTTACCAATTAACTCTGTTTGATTTCACTCATATGTGGAATTTATGAAACACAACAGATGAACATAGGGGAAGGGAAGGAAAAATAAGGTAAAAACAGAGGCAAACCATAAAAGGCACCTAAATATGGAGAACAAACTGAGGGTTGCTGGAGGGGAGGTGGATGGGGGATGGGTTAAATGGGTGATGGGCATTAAGAAGGACAAGTTTAGGGATGAGTTCTGGGTATTATATGTAAGTGATGAATCACTGGGTTCTACTCCTGAAACCAAGATTACACTGTATGTTTGCTAACTTGAATTAAAATAATTAAAATAAATAAATAAATAAATAAATAATAAATAAAATTATATTAAATAAAAATTATATTAAATATATATTAAATATAAAATTATATTAGATAAGTAAATAAAATATTTTTAAATAATTAAAAATCATCAATATTGCTTTCTAAACATACATAATCTGCAATTCCTGAGTTGAAGTTAAGAAACCAATAATAAATTGAGTTAACGATTATTTATATAGTTTTTAAAAAAGTGCTAGACTAGCTATTAGTAAATCTAATGTTCTCTTGTAAGAACCTACAGAATTATAATTATGTTAAAGCCCTTCATATAATAATGACATTTCTCATTCTCAAGAGATCCTACTAAGAATCTGGAGTGATATGCTAAGAAAATATTTTGACCTGAATTAGTCTACCACCTACATTAATCAGCAAAGCCTATTACTGATATAACGCACCTAAAATAAAGAGTAAACGTAGGAATAGAAAGTAATCCAATTAAATAAAGATGGAAATATAATAAATATAATTAGTAAGAAAAAAATTAGCTGTATGAAGTATGACTGGAAAAAAGTAGGTAAAAAAAAAAGATGTAACCAATATAATTGCACCCCTATCCTGAGGAATTATCGTGATTTTAGGAGAGTAGTTGAAGAAAGGGATAATATTCCAATGTAAACAACAAAACAAAAATAAAGTCTATATCAGCTTAATTAGAGTAAATTTACCTTGACCAAAACAAGATGAATAACAAGCAAATATTAAAATGGAATTTTAATATTGACGTTTAATTGAAGGGTAGAAAAATTAACACTGGCTATTTTTGCATTAAGTCAATAGGATAGATTTTCATATTATAACATCATAATAAAAAATATCAAAAACATCAAGAAAACACCAACACGATTGTTTCTTTATATTAGATTTTCTAATTTAAGAAACTAGGTTAAAATCTCTTCAGTTTATTACATAGCATATTTTATAGTAAATGGTCTTTAAGGAGTAGTTAAAATGGAAAAAAAGTAAAAATGAATGATCTATATTTTTGAAAAGCAAGTATTTCATAAATAAAAACATTATGATTGCTATTATTACTTTTCCATCAAATACATTGAGAAGATATTAATTTATTTATGTACTAGACTCATTGGAATATTACTTTAAAATAAAATCTCATTCATTATTACATGAGACTATATATTATTCATAAGACCTATTATTAATCAGTGTATATAAGTATTATGTATAGTATTATATATAAGTATTATTCATTAGAATAATCTTGATATTGAGGAGAAAGACAAGGATATTGAAATCCCTTTGAAGTCAAGGGAAAAGGCAAGCGATTGATAATGTCAATTGGGAATTTGATTGCAGAAATAAACTAAATTAATAGCAAAGGTTTTAAGCTTATTTCTTAAACGGCCTACCTTACTCTAGGTCTAATATGGTTAAATAATATGTCAAATAGAGGTTTTCCAACAACCTAAGAAAATAAAGATTCTCCTAGTACCAGACCAATCGGTTGTATTCTAAGTTTTAAATATCTAATCATTTTCGCTTTTTATTTGTAATAAGTTTTTTAAATAAATTATTTGAGTAGAGAGGTAAAAATAACACAGAATTTATAAACATGTGCTTTAGAGTCACACAGATCTGAATTCAAATGTGTGAATTTGAATTTGAATTTGAATTTGTGCAAGCTATCTTGTTCTAGAACCATGTACATGTTAGTTAACTAACTTGAGTCTCAGTTTCTTCATCCTTAAAAAAGAGAATGAAAATACCTTGCCTATGAGATTGTTGTGAGGATTAAACAGATCTGTGTGAATGATTAGAATAGCACTTGGCATATTGGCATATATCATTACTACTCAATAAATGCTATCATCTATTTCATGTGAGTCCAAAGCAAGTATAATCACCTTGATTGACAATCAGGATTTGGACATAAGAGTTTATTTTAGTTTCTTATAGATTCCCTGAAGAAAGAAAATCATAGTCCAATACAACACCTAAATTATAACACATCGATCTCTTCTTTTTGCATGGCCTTCTAACAATTTACATCTCATTGTGTATAACATCATCTACAAGATACCCAATGAAGTAGCTTCAGATTATGTTACTGGTCTTATTTCTGTCTGCCCTATTTCATACTGTGAGCCCCCTCCTAATTCACAGACACACACACAAACACACACACACACACACACACACACACACATACACACACACCATCCTCTTTGGTGTTCCTTCAATGCAGAGCCATGTACTGGCCCCTTATTCTTTGCATTTGAAAATGTCTTCCATTAGATTTTATATGGCTCAATCTCTTAATTATTTCAGATCTTTGACCAAATATCATATCTCACATATTTAAATTTGCAATTTCTTACTATACCCTCACAATTTCAAACATCCTTCTCTATTTTATTCAAGAGTATTCTCAGCAACTTGACTGTATTAGTTTTTAAAGGCTGCCATAACAAATTACCACAATCTTGGCTACTTGAAACAACAGAAAATTATTTTTTCACAGTTTTGGAAACCATAGGTACCAAATCAAGGCACCCACAGAATAACTCCCCTCTGAAGGCTCCGAGGGAGAATCTGTTCCATGCCTCCTCTCTCCTAGCTTCTAGTAGCTGACTAAAACTTTTGACATTTCTTGTTTTGAGGCTGGATAACTCACATATATATATCTCCTCCATATGACATTCTTTTTGTGTCTCTGTGTCTTCTCTTATTTTTTTTTTAATTTTAATGCTTATTTACTTTTGAGAGACAGACAGACAGACAAAGTGTTGCATCCACACGACTCCTGAAACAGAATGCTACGGGCACCAGTGACAGTCACAACAAAGTTTATTACAATGAGAGGCAAGGCCGACCGATCGGGACCAACACTCTTGATAAGAGTGAGGCCCCGAACAGCCGGGGTACAGAGTTTTTATAACCGATCACATCGTTTTATCATCACCTGGGAACAGAACAAAGAAACAGGTTCCAGATGAGTTAGAAACAGTTGCCTAATGAGGTGTTTACTTTAGACTTTCTGCCTCTAAGTTGCAACCAGTGGATCTCCTTGACCCTGCCTCTGATACTCTTCTCTTTGAACTTTTGTTTCCTTAATTGGTGAAGCCTAATTTACAAGGGTACGAGGCATAGTTTACCAGAGCAAAGCAAGGCTGTTATCTCTTAACCTTCAGTGTCAACACAAAGCTGTTATTTTTCAAGCTAAGCATTAGCCCTACACTACAATTTAACCCTTACAAAAGTGCAAGTGGGGAAGGGGCAGAGAGAGGGAGACACAGAATCCCAAGTAGGCTCCAGGTTCTGAGCTGTCAGTAAGGAGCCCGCGCCCCATGTGGGGCTCAAACCCACAGACCACAAGATCATGACTTGAGCTGAAGTCAGATGCTTAACCAACTGAGCCACCCAGGCGCCCCTCTTCCTTCTTATAAAGACACTTGTCATTGGATTTTGACCTCCCTCCCCCATACACAATGATCTAATCTAGAGATTCTTAACCTAATAATAGCTGCAAAGATTCTTTTTTCAAGAACAATCACATTTATAGATATTGGGGATTAAAATTTGGACATATCTTTTGGGGGACCACATATAATTACACTATATTAACTTAATATAAACTTATTTATAATTAATCAATTGATTAACTTACTTATCCATTTTTTACAATAAACAAAAATGCAAATGTATTATTTTTTTGCAGTTTAAAATTTTTATTTAAGGAGGCGCTGAGGGACTGCAGCTCTGAGGCGCCGGCGGGATCGAGAAGGTAGTAGGGTGCGAAGTGTCGGGTTCCTGGGGGTACTCAAGTGCAGGGGCTGGATTTGGGGCCACAGAGCACTTTCCTCCAAGGAGCGGAGGCGCGACAATCCGAATCCCCTTCCCGCTCCCGCCACCCAAGACGCAAAAGCGGCGCGACGGAGCTCGAATGACGTTACTGGACGCTGCCAGCGCCCGGGCTGGTGGGCAGGGCTCGTAAAGCCCGAGTAAGCCTCGCCCCAGTAGCCGCCATCTTGGGTATGGGCAGGGCCCTGGATACTGCGCCTTTCCCGCGGCCACATTGGGTGTGGGCACGCCCGGCGGGAACGCGGTCCTCCCGCCGCCATGTTGAGTGTGGGCATAGAGGAATCTGGGACAGGAACCCCGCGCTGCGCGCAGAACCCGCCAGGCCTGGCCCCGCCCGCCTCGTTGGCGCGCCCCCGCCGAGAACAAGATGGTTCAGGTGTTTTTGAAATAAAAACCCAACCATCCAAAAAAAAAATAAATAAAAAAATAAAAATAAAATAAAATTTTTATTTAAATTCCACTTAGTTAACATAAACTGTAATATTAGTTACCGGAGTACAATTTAGTGATTCATCACTAACATGCATCACCCAGTGCTCATCACTACAAGTGTCCTCCTTAATGCTCATCACCTATTTAGCCCGTTCTCCTGCCCACTTCCCATGCAGTAGCCTTCAATTTGTTCTCCTAACTCTTCTTTAAATAGCTGGTAGAATTTCCCTGGGAAGCCATCTGGTCCTGGACTTTTCTTGTTGGTATATTTTTGTTACTGATTCAATTTCTTTGCTGATCATCAATCTGTTCAAGTTTTCTATTTCTTCTTGTTTCAGTTTTGATAGTTTATGTATTTTTAGGAATTTACCCATTTCTTCCAAATTGCCCAATTTTTTGGCATATATTTGTTCATAATATTCTCTTATAATTTTATTTCTGTGGTGTTGCTTGTGATTTCTCCTCTCACATTCATGATTGTTTTTATTTGGGTCTTTTTTCTTTTTGATAAGTCTAGATAAGGGTTTATCAATTTATTAATTTTTTCGAAGAACTAGCTCCTAGTTTCATTGATCTGTTGTACTATTTTTATTTTATATATCATTTGTTTCTGCTCTCATCTTTATTATTTCCATTTTTCTGCTGGCTTTACACACCATTTGTTGTTCTCTTTATAGCTCCTTTAGGTGTAAGTTTAGGTTGTGTATTTGATTTTTTTCTTGCTTCTTGAGGTAGGCCTGCATTGATATAAATGACTCTGTTATTACAACTTTTGCTTCATCCCAAGGGTTTTGGACCATTGTGTTTTCATTTTCACTTGTTTCCATGTTTTTGTTTTTGTTTTTTTTTTTTACTTCAATTTCCTCGTTGAACCCTTCATCTTTTACTAGGATGTTCCTTATCTCCATGTATTTGTAGTCTTTCCAAATTTTTTCCCATGATTCACTTCAAGTTTGATTGTGTTGTGGTCAGAAAAGATGTATGGTATTAACTCACTCTTTTTGTGCTAGTTGAGGCATAATTTGTGACCCAATATGTTATCTATTCTGGAGAATATTCCATGTGCACTTGAAAAGAAAGTGTATTCTACTATTTTAGGATGAAATTTTCTGAATATATCTGTTAGTTCATCTGATCCACAGTGTCATCTTTAGCCACTGTTTTCTTTTCTGTTTAGATGATCTGTCCATTGATGTAAGTTTGGTATTACAGCACCCTACTATTATTGTAATATTATCAATAAATTCCTTTATGTTTGTTATTAATTGTTTTATAAATATGGGGGTTTCATGTTGGGGTTATAAATATTGATCATGGTTAGATATTTTTTGGACTGATCCTTTTATTTTGATATAATGTCGATCTTCATTTCTTGTTATTGTCTTTGGTTTAAAATCTAGTTTGTGTGAAATAAGTATTGCTACTCTGGCTTTCTTTTGATGTCGATATTTATGATAAATGGTTTTCCATCCCCTCACTTTCAATCTGCAGGTGTGTTTAGGTCTAAAATGAGTCTTTTGTGGGCAGTATATAGATGTCTTTTATTTTTATCCATTATGACATCCTATGACTTTTGTAGTGTTTATTACATTTACATCCAGAGTAATTATTGATAAATATGAATTTATGCCATCGTATTATTTCTTTCGCCCTTGTTTCTGTAGATTTTCTCTGTTCCTTTCTAGTCTTTGTTGGTTTTGATCTGTCTTTTCCACTTAAAGAGTCTCCTTTAATATCTATCTCTTGCCTGGATGGTTTAGTGGCCAGGTACACCTTTTGTTTTTGTCTGGGAAAATATCTCTTATTCTATTCTGAATGATAGCCTTGCTGGATAGAGTATTCTTTGTTGCAGATTTTTCCCATTTTCATATTATCATGCCATTCCCTTCTGGTCCACCAAGATTCTGTGGAGTGTGTTTCTAATCTTATCTGTCTCCTTTTGTAAGTTAGGGAATTCTTTTGTCTTGCTGATTTTAGGATTTTTCCTTTATCTCCATATTTTGCAACATTAACTACAATATATATTGGCATTTCCTGCTTTTGTTGATTTTGGTGGGAGTTCTCTGTGTCTCCTAGATTAAGATGTCTGTTTCCTTCACCAGAGTAGGAAAGTTTTCAACTATAATTTCCTCCAGATAAATTTTCTGTCCCTTTTCCCTCACTTCTTCTTCTGGGACTCCTATGATCTGAATATTATTAAGATTTATGGAGTTACTGAGTTCCCAAAATATGCATTCATGATCCAAGATTTTTCTTTCATTCTTCCTTTTAGTCTCATTATTTTCCATAATTTTATCTTCTATATCACTTATTCATTCCTCTGCTTTTTCCATCCTTGTGGTCATTACATCCAACCAGTTTTGAATCTTGGATATTATATTTCTCATTTGGCCTGACCAGTTTTTAGGGCTTTTCTCTCTGCAGTAAGGAGTGTTGGTGTATTCTATGCTTTTCTCAAGCACACTTATGATTGTTGTTTTAAATTCTGGATCAGGCATATTACTTATACTTATCTGTTTCGATTAGATGCCTGGCTATGACATTTTGTTGTTCTTACTTTTGGGATGTATTCCTTCTTTTTGACATTTTGTTTAGTTCTCTCTCTTCTTCCACGTGTTACAGAAGGCTGTTGCATTTCATGCTTCTGAGAGTAATGACTTTATATGAAGAAGAGGTCATATAATATCCAAGGCCTACCACTTTCAGAATTGTGTTTGTTATATGCTGCTTGCACTCTGTTGCTGTGTTTTGGCTGCTCTATCCTTCAGGTCCGTTCTCTGCAGAGTTTCTCCTTGCTTTCAGTGAGGAGTGTTTGGACCTTGGGCAGAGTGTGGTAAATTTTAAGTAGATGTGCTTTGGTCTGCTTGTTAAAAGAGACTTGATGCTATTTCCACTCGAGCTGAAGCTTTACAGAACTCTATGGTTAGTAGTCCTGGTGCATGCAGGGGTTTCTGCTGCTCTTCTGGGGGAGGGTGCCACTGCCCTTGTTCTCAGGTACACTTGCCCAAGAAGAGCAGTATCAGCAGAGTGCTGGGTGGTGGAACTTGGTGTAAGCAATTTAGGCATCCAGTGTTGGAACTGTGCTGTTTACTGACTTTAGTTTATGCTGAAGGGCAGGGGAAGTATATGACATCAACCAGCTCCTTTTTCCCTGAGAGGGGAATTTTTACTTGTTGCTGTCAGGGAAGCACTCCCAGCAGAGGGAATAAATTCATCCTAGGTGCTTTTCAGATTGCTGCTTACACACTATGTGTGTCTGGGTTTCCTACCTGCCTGCACTTTGTACTCTATCCCGTCCAAGCTTGCTGAGTTTTTACACTCCAAACTTTAGGGTACTGGTGTGGTAGAAACCTGCACTTGTGTTCTGCAGAGAGTCTCACTGTACTGGGATTGATGAAGGTTTGCTCCAGACGGGCAGTTGCATCAGAACACAGGGGTATGGGATTTGGAGCAAAGCCGACTCACTAAGTGGTCCAGGTTAGCCACCCTCAGCAGGTGTCTCTACACCTATGCTGAAGGGCAAGGGAGAGAAATGGCACCTGCTGGCTCTTTTGTTCCTGTAGAGGCAATGCCACCTCTCTCAGATGTTCTCTGATATGTGAAACCATCTCTCCCAGTGCATCTCAAGAAATCCTCAGATTGTGCTGTCTTTTCCCCAGGTTATCTGCCTGTCTTCTCTACAGGAACAGTACAGTATCCTCAATGCTCTATACTAGCCATGCCAAGGACCTCTAAAACTCTGGTCTTTGAGTCCAGCTGGTTGAAAAAACTCAGGAAAATCAACCCTTCTCATTTTCCCACTCAGTGGCTTTGGGGGAAGTGTTTCCTTATGTGATTCCCTGTGCACTCTTCTCTCTCTCTCTCTCTCTCACCTCTCTCCATGACATGGACTTCCTCCCCTTCACAGCACTTATAATCCATTTCTTCCTCACACATATCTTTGCACCTTCTACCTTCTATGGTGTGGCCTATTCTTTCCCTCTAGCTGTGCTGTTTGTTCTGTCAGTGCTTATGTCTATTTCTCGTGTATTTAGAATAATTTGATATTTATCTAGCTGTGTTCAAGGGATATGACAAGACTAGGGTATTCCAAATACTCAGGCATCTTTGCTCTTCCTTATTCATATTTCTTAATTCTGAGTGTCCCACAACAAGAATGTCAAGTTCATGACAAGGACTAAATATGTTTTGTTTATTATATTTGTTCCCTAACCAATTTTTGGAACTCAGAGTGAGTTTGATACATATTTATTAAATAAGTAAAAGAAGAAAAGTTGAATGAGTCATAGGGGTTTTCAATATAATTGGAACCAAAAGTAGAAAAAACAGGGAAGAAGAAATTAAAAAGAGGTCATATTTTGGGGAAGAAATACAGAAAAGAGTGGTGCCTTTGAAGTCAAGAGTATTCGAATAAAAAGAGAATAGTAGAAAAGAAAAGAAAAATCATAGTTACTTCATTCTTTGGAGTAGCAACTGATATTAGTAATTTATTTGTTAGATATGAGTTGTTCCCTGATACCATTTCTATAGAACTTTAAGACAAACTGTATGTTTATGGCAAGTGCTAAGATAATTTAATATTTAAACACTAGTTTTAAGAATCTTAGTCTTGTTGCTAGATTAAAATTGCTTATATTTGTACCTTTATGCCAACCAAATTTGACTATGCTAAATTATATACCAAGTATACATAATCATGTTAAAATTGCATAAATATACAGTTACATTAAAGGTGTAATATTGCAAATGATGATTTTCCATTGTTCAAGTTTCTCCTTTTCAATGTCATAAAATTAGTTCCTTTGCAATCATCTTTGGGATCTCTTTTGTGTATAAATTTAATAAATGTGGATGTCTTAGTAAGTTCTCTTTCAGAGTAGAGGTTTGCAAAGATGCTTCACTTTCTTAAGCACTTTAAGATTCTTCAGAATACCTTTTATTCTGATCTCATCTACCTTCTCCCATGGCCATATATAAAAAAAATAAATGAAATAATGGGATTTCTCCTTCTTATGTAATCTTCTCTACCCACTTTCGATGATACCATTTTCTTCTAATCATGACAAAAATGACTTGAACAGCTGCCCTATGAATGACTGCCTTAGAATTTCCTTCATTATTATACTCTATTTAGACTTATTATCCCTCAGCATATCTCCAACATTAAATTTCATTTCTCTGTTATTACATTGAATAATTTTGTGCTTTGTTTTCTAAAGCTCTTCCATAGGGAATGACAAGCTAATTTGAATGACATATCTTAAAACTTTCAGGGCTTATTATGCCGATTTTTCTTATGTTGATTTTGCACTTGTGGAGACCTAAAGTGTTAATCCAATGGGATAACTGTAATAATGAGAAATGTTAAGGCTGGAACAGGGCAATGAGAGAAGAGCCTACAAATAAGAAAGAGGTAGACAAAGGAAGTTGTGAAGGTAGCTCCTCACAGTCCTGCCTCATCATTTTCCTGGTCACTCCATTCATGTTATCCAGCCACAGCTTTCTCAACCTTTGCTGCATAGATTATAGGAATTCCTGCTATCTCCAATGGGTAAATACAAGTATAAAGCTCATTTTGGGAAGATGAGAATTATCTCAATTAGATGTTTGGTCTTCTGGGCTTTCCAAGAACTTTGTAATTGGTTCTCAAATATGTTTAACTCTCCTTAGGCAGTTCTTGCAAGTCTTCACCATTAGCTTCCTATTTTTACTGACTGTAAAATCAATACAGAGAATTTTCAAATCTATGATAACACAGAGAAGAACAAATAACTCCATGTTTATAGTCCAGAATAACCAATGTTTAGAACAAATAAAAGTAACTTGAACATTTATCCCAGACGAGAAACAAACCAGTTATGCTATTTAATAAGGACTGGTAACATTTTATTTTTTTTTTATTTTATTTTTTTAACGTTTATTTATTTTTGAGACAGAGAGAGACAGAGCATGAACGGGGGAGGGGCAGAGAGAGAGGGAGGCACAGAACCGGAGGCAGGCTCCAGGCTCCGATCCATCAGCCCAGAGTCCAACGCGGGGCTCGAACTCACAGACCGGGAAATCGTGACCTGAGCTGAAGTCGGACGCTTAACCGACTGAGCCACCCAGGCGCCCCAGGACTGGTAACATTTTAAATCAAAATTTAAAAGTATTTGAGTTTCCTTCTTTGCTATGATGAAAACCTGAACTTAAAGACTAGTTTGCAGCATCTATCCTTTTAACAGTACTGGCAGAATTTTATAAACAGCACAAAAATTATTTTATATTTATTGTTTTATCTTCATATTAACATCCATGTATTACCTTGGAAAATATTTTATTATTTGCTTAGATCTTGACATTGTTTCCTATCACCACTGTATAGCCATTTCACTAACAATTTAACCCTATATAGTAGGCAGAATAATGACACCTCAAGAATGTCCACATCCTAAACACTGAACTTCTGAATATGCTAACTTGCAGCATATTCCGTGATTAAATCAAGGACCTTGAAGTGGAGAGACTATTCTGGATTATCCTGCTGGGTGCAATGTAATCACAAAGATCTCTATAAGGAAAGAAGAATGAAGGAGAGTCAGAGAAAGACATGTAAAGAGAAAAGCAGAAGTCAAATTGATGTGGCCATGAGCGTAGGAATGCTGTCAGGTTTAGAAGTGGAAGAGGCAAGAAAATGAATTCACAGCAAGAGCCTCCAGAAGGAATGTATTTCTGCCAACATCTTGATTTTAGTCTCATAAGAATTATTTTGGACTTCTTATCTCCAGAATTATAAAACAATAAGTTTTTTGTGGCTTTAAGCCACCAGTTTTGTGGTATACATTAGAAAAGCAACAGGGAAATAATATACCGAAAAAAATTGTAATTAAATTTAAGCTGTAGACATACTGAAATATGTAAATAAATAGTTAAGATACAAAAACTCAAATGGCAACCACAGCTTGAAAATAACAACTAGTGCTAAAATATCAGGGCCTAAGAAAACTCAGTGGATTTTTCAGTACCTACATCCACCAAAGCTCAAAATATATAAAATCTCATGAGAATAGATCACCAATGAGCTGTTCAGGACACAGAAGACAAGAATACTTCAGATAAACATTAGTTTACTAATTTATTCAATAAATATTTAATAGGCACCTCCTACATAATATACCCTATTCTACATACTGGGACTATAGCTGTTAATAAAACCATCAAAATCTTTGCCCTCATGGGGATTATATTTTATAGGAGATGTAAAAAGACAATCAGCAAAACAAATAAACAAAATGAATAATCTATTATACAGTGATCATTGTTGTGGGGAAAAAATTAATACAAACCAGGGGGATAGAAATCTCTGGAAAGTGTAGTCACTATTTTATATAGAGTGATCAAAGAAGTTCTCAGTAAGGATCTGACATTAAAGAAACCTAAAGGAGGTTAAAAAAAGCAAGACATAGGAATATCTGGGAAAAGAGGATTCCAGGCAAATAAAATAGCAAGAACAAAGTTTCTAATACAAAAATGTTTGGTATGATTAATGTGTGTAATGAATAGCAAGGAGGACAGTGTGGCTACAGTGGAATAATCAAGAAAGATAGAAGCATATGAGATTAGGGAAGAGGCACAAAACCTATCAGATTATATAGGGTCTTCCAGAGCATTATGAATATACTGACATTTATTATAATTGAGATGGTAAGAAATTGGAAAATTTTGAACATAGGAGAAATGTGATCTGACTTGAGTTCTTAAAGATTTCTCTAGATGTCATGTAAATATATTAAGGACAATAGGAAATGTTAGGGTCACTTACTAGAAAACCATTTTAATAATCTGGGAGAGAGATGATGGTGGCTTGGAGAAGAATGGTATTTCTGCTCTGATCTTTATTATTTCTCTTCTTCTGCTGGGTTTAGGCTGCATTTGCTGTTCTGCTTCTAGTTCCTTTAGGTGTGCTGTTAGATTTTGTATTTGGGATTTTTCTTGTTTCTGGAGATAGGCCTGGATTGCAATGTATTTTCCTCTCAGGACTGCCTTCGCTGCGTCCCAAAGCGTTTGGATTGTTGTATTTTCATTTTCGTTTGTTTCCATATATTTTTTAATTTCTTCTCTAATTGCCTGGTTGGCCCACTCATTCGTTAGTAGGATGTTCTTTAACCTCCATGCTTTTGGAGGTTTTCCAGACTTTTTCCTGTGGTTGATTTCAAGCTTCATAGCATTGTGGTCTGAAAGTATGCATGGTATAATTTCAATTCTTGCAAACTTATGAAGGGCTGTTTTGCGACCCAGTATATGATCTATCTTGGAGAATGTTCCATGTGCACTCGAGACGAAAGTCTATTCTGTTGCTTTGGGATGCAGAGTTCTAAATATATCTGTCAAGTCCATCTGATCCAATGTATCATTCAGTGCCCTTGTTTCTTTATTGACCGTGTGTCTAGATGATCTATCCATTTCTGTAAGTGGGGTGTTAAAGTCCCCTGCAATTACCACATTCTTATCAATAAGGTTGCTTATGTTTATGAGTAATTGTTTTATATATTTGGGGGCTCCGGTATTCGGCGCATAGACATTTATAATTGTTAGCTCTTCCTGATGGATAGACCCTGTAATGATTATATAATGCCCTTCTTCATCTCTTGTTACAGCCTTTAATTTAAAGTCTAGTTTGTCTGATATAAGTATGGCTACTCCAGCTTTCTTTTGGCTTCCAGTCGCATGATAAATAGTTCTCCATCCCCTCACTCTCAATCTAAAGGTGTCCTCAGGTCTAAAATGAGTCTCTTGTAGACAGCAAATAGATGGGTCTTGTTTTTTTATCCATTCTGATACCCTATGTCTTTTGGTTGGTGCATTTAATCCATTTACATTCAGTGTTATTATAGAAAGATACGGGTTTAGAGTCATTGTGATGTCTGTATGTTTTATGCTTGTAGTGATGTCTCTGGGACTTTGTCTCACAGGGTCCCCCTTAGGATCTCTTGTAGGGCTGGTTTAGTGGTGACAAATTCCTTCAGTTTTTGTTTGTTTGGGAAGACCTTTACCTCTCCTTCTATTCTAAATGACAGACTTGCTGGATAAAGGATTCTCAGCTGCATATTTTTTCTGTTTAGCACACTGAAGATCTCGTGCCAATTCTTTCTGGCCTGCCAAGTTTCAAAAGAGAGATCAGTCACGAGTCTTATAGGTCTCCCTTTATATGTGAGGGCACGTTTACCCCTTGCTGCTTTCAGAATTTTCTCTTTATCCTTGTATTTTGCCAGTTTCACTATGATATGTCGTGCAGAAGATTGATTCAAGTTACGTCTTAAGGGAGTTCTCTGTGCCTCTTGGATTTCAATGCCTTTTCCCTTCCCCAGTTCAGGGAAGTTCTCAGCTATAATTTCTTCAAGTACCCCTTCAGCACCTTTCCCTCTCTCTTCCTCCTCTGGGATACCAATTATGTGTATATTATTTCTTTTTAGTGTATCACTTAGTTCTCTAATTTTCCCCTCATACTCCTGCATTTTTTTATCTCTCTTTCTCTCAGCTTCCTCTTTTTCCATAACTTTATCTTCTAGTTCACCTATTCTCTCCTCTGCCTCTTCAATCCGAGCCATCGTCGTTTCCATTTTGTTTTGCATTTCATTTAAAGCGTTTTTCAGCTCCTCCTGACTGTTCCTTAGTCCCTTGATCTCTGTAGCAAGAGATTCTCTGCTGTCCTCTATACTGTTTTCAAGCCCAGCGATTAATTTTATGACTATTATTCTAAATTCACTTTCTGTTATATTATTTAAATCCTTTTTGATCAGTTCATTAGCTGTTGTTATTTCCTGGAGATTCTTCTGAGGGGAATTCTTCTGCTTGGTCATTTTGGATAGTCCCTGGTGTGGTGAGGACCTGCAGGGCACTTCCCCTGTGCTGTGGTGTATAACTGGAGTTGGTGGGCGGGGCCGCAGTCCGACCTGATGTCTGCCCCCAGCCCACCGCTGGGGCCACAGTCAGACTGGTGTGTGCCTTCTCTTCCCCTCTCCTAGGGGCTTGATTCACTGTGGGGTGGCGTGGCCCGTCTGGGCTACTTGCACACTGCCAGGCTTGTGATGCTGGGGATCTGGTGTATTAGCTGGGGTGGGTAGGCAAGTTGCATGGGGGCAGGAGGGGCAGGCTTAGCTCGCTTCTCCTTAGGTGATCCACTTCAGGAGGGGCCCTGTGGCAGTGGGAGGGAGTCAGATCCGCTGCCGGAGGTTTGGCTCTGCAGAAGCACAGAGTTTGGTGTTTGTGCAGAGGCAGCAAGTTCCCTGGTAGGAACTGGTTCCCTTTGGGAATTTGGCTGGGGGATGGGCAGGGGAGATGGCGCTGGTGAGCGCTTTTGTTCCCCACCAAACTGAGCTCTGTCATCCGGGGGCTCAGCAGCTCTCCCTCCCTTTGTCCTCCAGCCTTCCCGCTTTCCGAGCAGAGCTGTTAACTTATGACCTCCCAGACGCTAAGTTGCGTTTGCTGTGGGAACACAGTCCATCAGGCCCCTCCGCTTTTGCAAGCCAGACTCGGGGGCTCTGCTTGGCCGGTGAGCCGCCCCTCCGCCCCGGCTCCCTCCCGCCAGTCCTTGGAGCGCACACCGCCTCGCAGTCCTTCCTACCCTCTTCCGTGGACCTCTTGTCTGCACTTGGCTCCGGAGACTCCGTTGTGCTAATCCTCTGGCGGTTTTCTGGGTTATTTAGGCAGGTGTAGGTGGAATCTAAGTGATCAGCAGGACGCGCGGTGAGCCCATCGTCCTCCTACGCTGCCATCTTCCCTCTTTCCTTGCTAAAATAATTTCATTGAAATGAGGATTATTTTCAGTTCCCCATATAGGGTGATCTGGAGAGGAGAGCTTGATCCAGCAAGACCAGATAGAATGTTCTAACAAAACCTCCAGAGTATTTAACAGGCGTTATCTACCCAAGGAATGGAACAAATAGGAAGTTCGGGTTCTAAGGAGCTGCCTTGTTTGTGCCAGTTGCCCCACGCTAGCTCTTTATTAATTGCACCACCTGGGATGCTGATAGCGAACTGAGCTTTGGAACATTTCAGGCCTGGCATGGAATGCAGTTTTTACACAAGCTGCACTGACGCAGCGGTGAGATACCGGGGAGAGTGCAAGAAACAGTTTTTTAAAAAATATTCAGCATTAATTTAACAACCATTTTGTGAATATCTATGTTAGACTTCTCAACCTTGAGTGCATATTAGAATCACCTAAAATTCACTTAAAATGCCAATATGCAGACTGTTTCAAACCACAGCAATTCTATCAAAATCTCTGAGTTTATGACCATGGCATCGGTATTTCAAAGCTTTTAGGCAAATATTTGTACAGCCAAGGTAAGGAAACAGTGTAAATGTAAAAAAAAAAAATATTCTGGACACTGAACTAAGTGACTCTGAATCTCAGTTTCTTTAATTTTTTAATCTAATGTTTACTTATTTTTGAGAGAGACAGAGACATTGTATGAGCAGGGGAGGGACAGAGAAAAAGGGAGACAAAATCTGGACAGCCTCCAGGCTCTGAGCTGTTAGGACAGAGCCCGATATGGGGCTTGAACTCACAAGCCGAAGTTGGACACTTAACAGATGAGCCACCCAGGTGCCCCCACTTTCCTTATCTGTAAAATAAGCACAATAGCACCTGCCTTTTTATTAGAAATGAGTATTTGTATGAGGAAAGTTTTTTGACTATAAAAAATAACTAAAAAATTCAAATTTTAAAGTGAAATGTTAGTGGTAAAGTCTAGGTGTTAGGTATATTGATGTCTGCTGTTAAGTGCTCAAATTCACTGTTAAATTCTTTTCTTTCGTTTGAAATTTTCATTTCCGCCTACTTTGAACAAATTTTGAGAATAGATTCTTTCATAGGGACTACTATATTTTCTTAAATGTTTTCACTTTTATTTGAAATGTCCTTTAGTAATCTGAGACTTTCTATTCTTTAACAACAGAACTAAACTTCTATAGATGCACAATTCATATATGCATATTTTAAGTATATAATGTTTGGCTAGAAAAACAAAAATCATAAAATATGAATAAAATTAGCATTTTTCCTAAATTTATTTTTAATATTAGGTAGGAGGAGATAGAGACGATTTCAGTGAAAATTGTCATGTCATGAAGCTAGTTATAAGGCTGACCTCATGGAGCACTGGATGGCTCAGTGGGTTAAGCGTCTGACTTTGGCTCGGGTCATGATCTCGCAGCCTGTGAGTTGGAGCCTTGCATCAGTCACTGTGCTGACAGCTCGGAGCCTAGAGCCAACCTCGGATTCTGTGTCTCCCTCTGTGTCCCTCTCCCAATTGCTCTCTCTCTCTCTCTTTCTACCTCAAAAATAAATAAACATTTAAAAAAAAAAACTTTTAAAATGGCTGACTTCAAACTAGCTAGAAAGTATACTGAGCCAAATAGCACTGCCATTCTTCTTTTAGTTTGGCTTTGTTCAAGTATGGAGATTTAGAAAGTTTACTCTCTGAACCTAAAGTGTTACATCTTTTAAATGAGATTATTGGCCAGATAATATCTTAAATAACTTTCATTAGTAGAACTCAATGATTTTAGGGTAAAAAAAATGGAAACCTTGTTCTTTGTCCTAATAACTACAAAGAAAGAGCACACTCACAAGTTTATTAATTTTTCTGCCAAAATTTTAGCATTTATATAGTTTAAAGGATTATTGTGTACTTTAAATTTATTGGCAATATGAGGCAACAGTATTAACCCTTTGATCACAGGCTAAACTAGTTCTCATCCTAGAAGCCCTAACTTGTTTTCTTTCTTCAATAATCACAATCATAATTCATGGAATATGTACATACTCATTTTCTAATATAAAATGTATAATTTTATTTAAACATTTATAAAGTAGACTGTAGTGATATTACACTTTAAATTTTGCCAATTGTCCCTTTTTTAAGACAAAAAAATAGATGACCAGAAATTATAATAAGAAACTACAAAATAAACTACAAAATAAAACGAGTAGTGAGATCTTGCCAGAGATTTAACTACATGGCGAAAGTCACCTACGATTGAAAACCAAAAAAGGGGCACTTGCGTGACTTAGTCAGTTAAGCATCCAGCTCTTGATTTTGGCTCAGGTAATGATCTCATGGCTTGTATTATGGAGCTCCACCACAGACTCTGTGCTGACAACATGGAGCATGTTTGGGAATCTTTCTCTCTCTCCCCTTCAAAATAAATAAATAAACTTTAAAAAAGTAAAACTAAATCTATAACCATTTTCTATGACTTAACTTCTGTTTTTACCATAAGGTGACATGGGAAATTAGTAGTTACAGAGACAAATGACATGAATAAGAGGTAAGATCTGGAATGCAAATTTTGATTTTGATTTTTTCAAGAACTACACGATTTCCTGAAATTAAATATCATTAGATATTTTCCCATAAATTGGGCACTTACACATAAAAACCTTTAACTAAAATGAATTATTATATTGGTATTTTCAATTAAAACATGAACAAATATTTCTCTTAATAATTCTATGGCTTGATAGCCCCTAGGTTGCTTATTTTCTGGTTGAAACTAAAACTATTCATCTCCAGTGTCATTCAATGTCTACTTTAAAAGTTCTTCAGAGATGATTCTCGGTCAGCAATATAATTTTCAATTTAATAGCTTTCAGACAATCCTTTAAATACATACTTTAAGGATTAATATAGCAGTTCATATTGAGTGAAAAAATGGAAATAAAAATTAGCAAGTAAAACTACAGTGTACAGTTGAGGTTAGGATATTCTAGTAAAGGGAAATGCAGGTGCAGGTTTAAATGACAGGAAAGTGATCATTAGGAAGTCTCAGAATTTCTTTGAAAATCCAAGAATACAAATAAGAATCACCTATATAAGTAAGCTACTGGATTCATGGAATGTAATATAGTTACACAAAAAGAAAGGAAAACATTCTGTGTTTGTAGATATTTTCTTTCTAATTGTATTGATATGGGCTTTCAATGAAAAAAAAAATCATTCGTCTGAAGCTTCTTCCCTAACAAATTAAAATACATCTTGAAGATACCATATAATTTATAAGGAAAAATGTCATTTACAATTAAAACAAAACATAGTAAGAGAAACTCTTTGTTGTCTTTTAATGCACCAATTCTTTTTTATTAGGGATTTTATTTTAATTCCAGGATTGTTAATATACAGTTTCAGATGCACAATGTAGTGATTCAACAATTCTATACGTTATTCAGTGCTCATCATAAGTGTTCTCTTTAGTGTTTTGATTATGAATAGAATCATCAATTTACAGCCATCAGTGACATTTCTTGTTGTCGTTCACCAAACTAATTGCCTCTTTTGCCAGATGAATTTCTTGTAACAGAAATGTTACAGGAAATTCTATTTGGGTAAAAATAGTTCTAATATTTAAAAGCTTTTGCTTAGACAATTTGTTTTCATATATGAATAGTGTTCAGATGATTGAAGTGAGAATTATTAACAAGAGCTCCCTGTGAAATATTATACAAGTTTGAGGATTATGAGATCTGTGGAAAATCCACATTTTAAATAAAGGGTTTATAATTTTAGAAATTATATTCTAATATTCAAAGGCATAATAGTCATAACTGTACATGTATTGAAAATTGTTACTTATCAGAAATAACATCAAACTATAAGTAGAATATCATTTTATAATAATAAGATATCTATCTTAGGAAAATAAGGTTGATACAAGAATTGCATTAACAGAATAAAAGTGAATTGTGTGTATTTTTTCAAACAATCTTATAAGGACTAAAATATACCAATGATAACATTTTTATTTTAGTGTGTTGAAAATATATTTTATTATTATGATAAAACAATACAGTGGTTATATTTAGAACTTTTATAAGAGAAACAGATGATAAAGAAGTAATGGGAACTCAACTTATAGTTAAATATTAAGATTACTCTATATTATATTTAGCTATACATTACTTAAGACATTTTCATAAGTTTACACAATAGAAATGATGTTATTCACAAATCTTACCAATACACTAATTAAAAGACTAAGATAAAGGCTCCTTGGGCTAGTATTGATCATTCAAGCTTTTTCATAATGCAAATGATGTATCTTTATTAGTTTCCCTTTTTTGGCCAAATTCTCCTTTCAGATTCTGTATACCTGCTAATTGTGACATAATCCTTTCAGAAATTTCATGAAATATATTTCCTGATGTGGAAGATCCATTTATAATAGGCAGTACTAGAAATGCAAAAGTGCAAATAATGATTTATCATTAGCTGTGAAGCTACCCTTAAGCATTTAAATATAATGCAGACTCATTACCAAAGCAATTACAGTGCACATACCTACTCAAATCTGAACATAACAGTTCTAAATCACTTTATAATTAATAATATATATCATTGGTCATAATTCTGGAACATCAGAGAGAATCTAGGGTTGTATGTAATTATGGTACATCTATCACTTTACAACAAAGCCATTAGCCTCTTGAACACTTCTGCTGCCGAATTGTGTTTAAGTGGGGCATTACATATGTAATACAAAAAAAAAAAAGATTTCATAATGACAAGTGCCCTGTTCACAGATCAAAATTCCAAGGCAGGGTGACTTGAGAATATATTAAAGGTATCACATAGGCTTCTTTATTTGATGGTGTCCATGTTCATTGTCAACAGTACCAATCAAATAGAAAACCAGACTGTGATCTCAACTTATTTTCATCTTTAAAAATATACATGAAGATTGCTACTTATCAGAGCATCTTTTAAGTTACAAATTTTTTTATGTTTAGTCTTCCATAAGACTCTTTTTGTGTTAATATACTATATAAAGAACTCTTTGTTGTATCTATTAATGATACTTTAAAACTATTTTTATTAAGTCAATGACTCAATCCTAAAATACCCTAATAAGGATAATTTATTTATGATACTATAAATGAAGTTCTTACATCAAAGTTAAAAGAATGCCACTTTTTCATTTAACTCAAGAATTCTTTGTGGTGAAATATATTGATATTTATTTTAACCTTGTCTTTATTTTCAATCTTACATTTTCACTGTTTTCTTTTTTTAAGTTTATTTATTTTGACAGAGAGAGAGAGAGAAAGAGATAGAGAGCAGGGGAGGGGCAGAAAGAGGGAGAGAGAGAATCTCAAGCAGGCTCCACACTGTCAGCACAGAGCCCGACTAGGGGCTCAATCCCACAAACCATGAGATCATGAACTGAGCCAAAATCAAGTCAGATGCTTAACCAACTGAGCCACCCGGGCGCTCCTTCACTGCTTTCTTATATATGTTCATATTCCTTTCTAAAGCTTGAATTCAAGAGAATTCTGGATACACCATTCATTTATCTCATATCTCAAACCATTTCTAATTAAACACTACACAGCAAAATATAATTACTTATAATTAGAAAAACAAATGAAGAAAAAGTAATTACCTTAGAGTTTTCATAACATCAGTTTTTTTAGAGGGTGGTATATTCATCCCTAGCCAATTTTCCACTTTTCCCTCTTTATATGAATTAAACTCTACTTTTCTAACATTCTAAGTTAATAATAAAGTCCTTCTGTGTAGTAAGCCAAAACAAAACACAACAGAAAAAAAAAACAATAGAAAAAAAAACCACAATCAAATTCTTCATTAGTATATCACATTAAACAGAAGAATAGTGTTATAGGTGTTCTTTCTAATTTTCGGCAAGGTGAAGGCTGGAGGGTACTAGGAAACTAGATAATAATTCTAACTAAAAAGTATTTCCCCACAATCTTGTTAAGTTAAATTTGGAAAACACTACTTATTACTAGGTTCAATTTTAGAGGATTGTAAAGATGGCAATATAATTCAGTTATTAAAGTTTCCTCTTTGATGATTCATTTATATTTAGAAAGTGAATTTTGTTTAGAAGATAATTTAATAAATCCTTGGAATGGCTAAAACTTTTGATTATTCTGACATGTAATATTAAAATCAGTCTACTACATTGCCATCTTTTTGCTCCTGAGATTAAGTTATCCACCAAATCCCTTTGTATTTGCCCTTTGTATAAGGGTAATTCCTCTTTATACCAAAGAACATACAGACATTTTTGGTTTTTATTCTTCTGAGCAACAAAACCCTTTCTATGGAGTTCATAAAACTAAATGATATAGACTGTTAACCCATAAGCCATGAAACCTTTTAAAATGATGTGATGAGTTTATACAAACCAATAATTCATACATATGATTCTTCCTAACTATGAAGACTATTTTTTTCTCTGTTCAACACCTGTTGAATCTTTTGCAGTGTCTCACATGAGAAAGAGCCCAACAAACACACCCTCCTACATCTGTATCTGAAAATAAAACATACTGAAAGATTCTACCTATGCATCAACCCACTAGCCAGTGTTTTCAAACTATTTATTCAAACATTATTATTTTATATATTCTTGTATATTACTTAGCTTAAGTCTCTTCTAAAGTTTCTGTATTTTTAAATATTTATATTAGGAAAGCAAGAATTTGTTTACTAACATGTTAATATGGTAAAAGTTACAAAATCCATAAAATACTAAATTCTTTTTATAATGTGAACTTGATTTTATCCTTGAAATCTCAGAAGCATTCAGTACAAAACAATGAAGGAAAATGAAGTGAGTGTAGTTCACTAAATGTAAAAATTATCTTTTCTAGAGAAAATATTAGAATGGATTACTATTTTGGGAGTCCTAAAATCCAAGATAATGATCACAAAGATAAATAAAGTGAATAAAGTCAACTATCCATAAAATACATTTTCTGTGAAGTGTACCCATGTTAGGATTTAAAAATTAAAAACTATTAAAAGTATTCTTGATATTTCCTAACCTAGAATAGAAATACATTGATGAACTGGGTTTCAACATATAACTGATTATTTTTTATATTGTAAGGAACAAGTATTATTATTGATATTATTCAGATATTTATTTATATTATTAAAAATAACAGAACACAATTCTAAAAGAAAATTGATATGATGCAAATACAAACCTAGTAAGAGTAAAGTATGTCAAAATTATGCAAAATTAAGCTTCTTATAGGTGCTGATTATGAGATCAATATCAGAAAAAAGACAAAAAAAGAATGTTTGAGTCTATAAACAATTATTTATTTCTTTTAATTTAATTATTATTTTTAACAGATATAAGCATATGCCACAAACCATTTCATCTTATTCTATTATTATAAAAAATAAAGGCAGATAAAACTGCTTTCCTTTCTATTTCACCAATTATTTATTTTATTTGTTTTTACTATTTATATTTTTATTTTTTAAGTTTTATTTAATTCCAAGTTAATATAATGTAATATTACTTTCAGGTGTACAATATAATAATTCAACACTTCCATACAAGAACTGTTACTCATCACAACAAGTACACTTCTTAATCCCCATCACCTGTATAACTCATTCCCCACCCCCGCCATCCACCTTCCCTCTGGTAAACATCAGTTTGTTCTCATAGTTAAGAGTCTGTTTTTTGATTTTTCTCTTTCTATCTCTCTCTTTTTTTTTAATTTTCTAATAAGCTTTGTTTCTTAAATTGTACATATGAGTGAAACAATATGGTATTTATCTTTCTCTGACTGACTTAGTTCACTTAGCATAATACTAACTAGCTCCATCCAAGTCATTGCAAGTGGCAAGATTTCATCCCTTTTTCTATGGCTGAGTAATATTTTATTTGTATATTTATACCACACCTTCTTTATCTACTCATCAGTTGATAGACACACAGGCTGTTCTCATAGTTTGGCTATTGTAGATAATGCTGCTATAAACACTGGGATGCATGTATCCTTTTGATATAGTATTTTTGCATTCTTTTAGTAAATAAAATGGTAGTGCAATTGCTGGAACATAAGATAGTTTTATTTTTAATATTTTGAGGAACCCATACTGTTTTCCAGAATTTCTGCATCAGTTTGCATTCCCACCAAAAATTTTAGAGGGTTCCCCATTCTCCACATTGCTAGCACATGATGTCTCTCTGTTGCTGATTTTAGCCATTGTGATAGGTGCAAAGTGATTTCTCCTTGTATTTTTGATTTGTATTTTCCTGATTATAAGTGATGTTGAGCATCTTTTCATGAGTCTGTTGGTCATCTGTATATCTTTTGGGGAAAAAAAAGCCTATTCCTGTATTCTGCCAACTTTTAATTGGATTTTTTGTTTTTCAGATGTTGAGTTTTATAACTTCTTTATATGTGTTGGATACTAACCCTTTATCAGGTATGTCATTTGCAAATATCTTCTACCATTCTGTAGGTTGCCTTTTCATTTTGTTGAATGTTTTCTTTTTTGTGCAGAAGCTTTTTATTTTGATGGAGTTCTAATAGTTTATTTTTGCTTTTGTTTCCCTTGCCTCAGGAGACCCATCTGGAAAGAAGTTGCTGTGGCTGATGTCAGGAGGCTACTGCCTGTCTTCTCCTTGCGGATTTTATTGGTTTTATGTCTTACAATTAGATCTGTAATTCATTTTTAATTTATTTTTGTGTTAGGTGTAAGAAAATGGTTTCATTCATTTCATTCATTCAGTTTCATTCGTTAATATGTTGCTGTCAAGTTTTTCCAACACCATTTGTTGAAGAGCCAGTCTTTTTCCCATTGGATATTTTTTTTTCTACTTCATTGAAGATTAATTGGCCACATAGTTGTTAGTTCATTTCTGGGTTTTCAATTGTGTTCTATTGATCTATGTGTCTATTTTTGTGCCAGAACCATAGTGTTTTGATTACTACAGCTATGTAATATAACTTGAAGTCTGGAATTGTGATGCTTCCAGCTTTGTTTTCCTTTTTCAAGGTTGCTTTGGCTACTTGGGGCCTCATGTGGTTGTATAAAAATTTTAGAATTGTTTGTTCTAGGTCTGTGAAAATGCTGGTTGTATTTTTTTTTTTTACGTTTTTTAATGTTTATTTATTTTTGAGAGAGAGAGAGAGACAGGCAGACTGACAGAATGCAAGCATGGGAAGGGCAAAGAGAGAGGGAGACACAGAATCTGAAGCAGGCTCCAGGCTCTGAGCTGTCAGCACAGAGCCTGATGCATGGCTCGAACTCATGAGCTGTGAGATCATGACCTGAGCCGAAGTCAGATGCTTACCCACTGAGCCACCCACGTGTCCCATGCTGGTTGTATTTTGATAGGGATTGCATTAAATATACTGATTACCTTGGGTACTAAAAACATTTTAACAATATTTGTTCTCTCCAATCCTTTAGCGTGGAATGTCTTTCCATTTCTTTATGTCATTTTTAATTTCTTTCATCAGTGTTTTTTGTTTTGTTTTCTTTTGTTTTGTTTGTTTTAAGAGCACAAGTTTTCACTCGAATAGCTATTAATTCTTATACGTTTAGTAGAATTTGTTTGTGAAACCACCTGGCCCTGGAGTTTTGTTTGTTGGAGGATTTTTGATTGCTGATTCAATTTCTTTGCTGGTTATTAGTTTAAGTTTTCTATTTCTTCTTGTTTCAGTTTTGGTAGTTTATGTGTTTCTAGGAACTTATCCATTTCTATGGGTTGTCCAATTTGTTGGCATATAGTTTTTCATAATATTCTCTTATAATTGTATTCCTGTGCTGTTGGTCATTATTTCTCTTCTCTCATTTGTGATTTTATTTATTGGGGTATTTTTCCTTTGTCATAAGTCTGGCTAGAGGTGTATCAATTTTGTTAGTTTTTTCAAATACCAGCTCCTAATTTCATTGATCTGTTCCATTGTATTTTTTTTTAGTTTCTATAAAATTCATTTCTGCCCTAATTTTCATGAATTTCCTACCTTTTGCTGGATTTGTGCTTTGCTTATTGTTCTTTTTCTTGCTCCTCTAGGTGTATGGTCAGGTTATTTATTTGAGATTTTTCTTAATTCATAAGTTAGGTCTGTTTACAACCACTTTTGCTACATCCCAAAAGTTTTGGACCATTGTGTTTTCATTTTCGTTTGTTTCTATGTGATTTTTAAAATTTCTTCTTTGATTTCTTGACTGACCCATTCATTCTTTTTTTTTTTAATTTTTTTTTTCAACATTTATTTATTTTTGGGACAGAGAGAAACAGAGCATGAACGGGGGAGGGGCAGAGAGAGAGGGAGACACAGAATCGGAAACAGGCTCCAGGCTCCGAGCCATCAGCCCAGAGCCTGACGCGGGGCTCGAACTCCCGGACCGCGAGATCGTGACCTGGCTGAAGTCGGACGCTTAACCAACTGCGCCACCCAGGCGCCCCACCCATTCATTCTTTAGTAGCATGTTGTGTAACCTTCATGTATTTGTAGTCTTTCCAGAGATTTTCGTATGGTTGGTAGCATGTCATACCATTGTGGTCAGTAAGGACGCATGGTATTATTCCAATCTTTTTGTCTTTGTTAAGGTCTGATTTGTGACCTCATGTGTGATCTCTTCTAGATATTGTCCTATGTGCACTTGAAAAGAATGTGTGTTCTGCTTTTTTAGAAAGGAATATTCTGAATTTATCTGTGAAGTTCATTTGGTACATTGTGTCATTCAAAGTATTGTTTCCTTATATAATTTCTGTTTAGATCATCTGTCCATTGATATATATATATATATATATATATACACACACACACACGTATTATGATTATAATAATAGTGCTATTATTATCAAAGGATTCCTTTATGGTTTTATTAATTGTTTTATATATTCGGGTTCTTCCAAGTTTGGTGCATAAATATTTACAATTGTTATAACGTCTTGTTCAATTCTCCCCTTTATTGTGAATGTAATGCCCTTCTTAATTGCTTATTGCGGTCTTCGTGTTAAAGGCTAGTTTTTTCTGATGTATGTTTTGCTACTCCAGTTTTCTTTTGAGATCCATTTACATAGTAAATGTTTCTGCATCCCCTTAGGTTCATTTTGCAGGTGTATTTAGGCTTAGAATGAGACTTATTGGCAGAAGATAGATGGTCTTTCTTTTTAATCCATTCTGGCACCCTATGTTTTTTTTATTGGAGCACTTAGTCCATTTATAATCCTAGTAGTTATTGACAGATATGTATTTATTTTCATTTTATTACTTGTTTTGTTGTTTGGAGATTTTCTCTGATCCTTTCTTGTCTTTGTCACTTTTGGTTTTTCCTTTCCACTCAAAGCATCCTCTTTAATATTTCTTGCAGGGCTGGTTTAGTGGTTACAAACTCCTTTTTTTTCCCCTTTGGAAAACTATTTCCCCTTCTATGCTGAATTTTAGCCTTGCTGTATAGAATATTCTTTGCTGCAGATTTCTCACTTTTAATATAACATGACAGTCCCTTCTGGATTGTGATACTACTGCTGAGAAATCTGCAGATAGCCTTATGGGTCTTCCCTTATAAGTTAAGGATTCATTTTTCTTGATGTTTTAAGATTTTTCTTTATCATTATATTTTGCAAATTTAATTGTGATGTCTTGGTGTTGGCCTGCTTCTATTGATTTTGATGGGAATTCTCTTTGCCTCCTGGACCTGGAGATGTGTTTCTTTCTCCAGTTTAGGGAAGTTTCATCTATGATATCTTGAATTAAATCCCCACTCCCCTTCTCTCACTTCTTTTCCTGGGAGTTCTATAATATGGATGTTATGACCTTTCATGGAGTCATTGAGTTCCTAAGTCTATTCTTATATTCCATAATTCTTCTTTCTATATTTTGTTCAGCTTTATTATTTCCAATTATTTTGTCTTCTAGGTCACTAATTCATTCCTCTGCTTCTTCTAGCCTTGTGTTAAGCTGGCTTCCAATCTCATTTATTGTTTTTGTCATCTCTGATTGATTCTTTTTTTAACTCTTCTATCTCTGTACAAAAGGTCAAACTCATGTTTTCTCTTTTTTTCTCAATCCCACTGAGTAACCTTATGATTGTTGCTAAATTCTCCATCAGGCTTGTTTCTTATATCTGTTTCACTTAGATATCTGGCTCTGGCTTTATCTCGTTCTTTCATTTGGGATAAATTCCTGTCTTAGATTTTGTTTAAGTCTTTGCCTTCTTCTGTGTGTTAGAAAAGCCAGTTATGTTTCCTGATCCTGAAGGTAATGACTTTATGAAGAAGAGGTCATATAGTGTTCAGGGCCTGGTGCTTCATGGAGTGTCTCTGGTGTGTGGGGCATGTGCTTTGCTGTTGTTTTGCCTACTCTGTCCTTCAGACCAGTCATCTGCAGAGGTTCTCATTACTTACTATGTGCAGTGTTGGGTTCTTGGCCTGAATGTGGTGAATTTTGTCTAAGTGTGCTCTGATCCACTTGGGAAATGAGACCTGATTAATATTAAGCTAAGTATTTGAATCTGAGTATAATACTAAAAATTATTATAATTATAGTAAATGCTCATTTAATTTCAGGGTTCTGATACATTGGACACTTTTTTAAGTGAAGACTAGTATAAGAACTAACAATTACAATGTGCTTTGATATTCCAGGAAGGTCTTTGAATATTCAGAGTATATTACAGGCAACATTAGATAATATATTTGCAATGCATTATTAAGGAATATTTTCCAAGTGCCTATACTGCAGCAATTTATGGAGATGAAAATAGATTCTGATGCTAGAATAAAACTGAAGTCATGCCAGTTTTTATAAAATGGCATGCCACTAAAAAGCCTTCACAAAACATTACACTAAGTGAAAGAAGTCAGTAACAAAAGATCACATATTTATATGATTTCATTTATATGAGATGTTGAACATAGGGAAATTTATAGATCTAGAAAGTAGATTAATGGTGGTCTACAAATGGATGAGGGGATAGAAGAGTTACTGCTAGTGGTTATTCTGTTTCTTTTTCATAATAAGAACACATTCTAAAATTAATTGTGATGATGATTGCACAACTTTGTGAGTATAACAACCATTGGATTATACACTAAATGGGTAAATTGTGTGGTATGTGATTTATATCTCAATAAATAAATATCTCAATAAATATGTTACCAAAAGAGGACTTTATATACTCAAGCATATATGGAAATATTTTATGAGATCCCTGTATGCTTCACTGCCTGCTGGAACTAAGGACTACATAATTTGCAACCACCAATGTCACTTGAAGTTGATGTTTGCAGTTGTAGACATCCTTCAACTTGAATTTCAAATTCTCCAAGGTGACTTTTATTTTAAAAAGAATGTTTCCTTCATTCTACAGTTTAACAAAAATCAACATATATGTCTAAGCATATGTTTGCTTGGTGTATAAGAAAATTGGCCAGTATAGGGAAGAGGAAAACCTATTCGAAAATCTGTTTTTCTGTTATGAAGATAAACATTTTAAGGAAAAATGAAAATAGAAAGCTACTCCTCCTACCCCAAAGTTATTAACCTAGCACACAGCAAAGGGATCTTGGTTTAACAAGGAAGTATACTGATATTACTCTGCTCAAAAACATTCCACAGGTTTTTCATCTCACTCTATTTAAAAGTTGAAGTCTTTAAAATGACTACAAGGGCCTACAACAGGGTTAGGTTAGCAAACAGTTTTTGTAAAGGGGCAGATAGTAAGTATTTCAGGCTTAATAGGGTACTAAGGTGTATGTTAAACTGCTCAATTCTGCTTTTGTGGAGCAAAACAGCCACAGGTAGTACATAAATGAATGAACATGACTGTATGCCATAAAACTTTATTTATGGAACTGAAATTTGAATTGCATAATATTTTCACATGTGAATTAATATTATTTTTCTTGAGTTTTTTTTTAATCATTAAAAAATGGGGTGCCTGAGTGGCTTATTTGGTTAAACGTATGACTTCGGCCTAGGTCATTATTTCACAGTTCCTGAGTTGGAGCCCCGTGTCAGGCTCTGTGCTGACAGCTCAGAGCCTGGAGCTTATTTCAGATTCTTTGTCCCTCTCTCTCTCTGCCCCTTCCCTACTAGTGTGTTCTCTCTCTCTTTCTCTCTCCCTCTCTCTCTCCAAAATAAATGAATATTTTGAAATTTAAAAAAGTAAAAACATAAAAACCATTCTTAGCTCTTGGACTGTCTGAAAATAGTTTGCTGACTCCACTCTCTCTGTCCTTATCTCCTACTTCTTTTCTCTTGGCTAGGTCATGTTAAGAAGACAACCAGAAGCCCAAAATGGAATCACTTATGTTAGGCCACTTCACAAAACTGGTGTTTAATACCTAACCTATTTGCACTTTCAACTTCCCCCAAAAATGTAGTTTTAACTGGTCAGTCAGTAATTTTCTTGTAAACAATGAGGTAATTTGTCACTTGGGCTTTCTCCATCTTCCAAAGGAAGATGAGGTAATCTACCTAATGAGACTCTTACCACCAAATGTGACCTCAACCAAAATAATAATTTTTTTTTTCTCACTTCCTTGTCCTGTCTTTAAAAACCTTGCACTTCTTTTAGCCCTTTGGTATTACTCTCTACTTGCTAGATGGGATGCTGCCTGATCCATGAATTATTAGATACTCAAATTTACTCAGTTGAATTTTATTTTTTTCACAGTTGACTCCAGAGATGCTAATTTTGCTATCTACATCAGGCATACATCTTGTACCTTTGTAATTTTGTTCCTTCTGTATGGAATCAGCTTGCCCCAGATAGTCACATGGTTTATTCCCTCATCTTTTTCAAATCTTTGCACAGATGTCACCTACAATATCCACAACAAAACATTTTTTTTACTTGTATTTCTTTGCTTTGCTAATGAATACTGCTCAAGAGCAAATGTGGGACTAATTAGCATTCCAGTGTCTTAATTTGAACATATAAAAAGACTTTTTTGCTATATCTTATAATTTGTAGATGAAAACCAATTATTGACTGAATAATTGGAAGTGAGCAACCTCTTGACTCTGTTATTCCTTTCTCATTACCAAAGATTGGCAGTCCAGATTTTCTCCACCAAGATTATAATTCTTATTCTAATTACTGTACTCAAAAGGCCTACAACTTACTTAATGTATTCCTCTGTACATATACACATGCAAACATACACACATATGCACATCTTTAGCATAGAAATAAAATATGAACTATGCAGTAAGTCAGTAAGTACAATTTGTTTTTTTTTTCCATTAAGCTTTCTTATTTTAATTCCAGTATAGTTAGCATACAGTGTCATATTAGTTCAGGTATAATATAGTGAGTCAACAATTCTATACATTACTCAGTGCTCTTGATGTTAAGGATACTATTTAATCCCCATCACATATTTCACACTTCCCTCCACCCATCTCCCCTCTGATAACCATAAGTTTGTTCTCTACAGATGATCTTTTTTCTGGTTTGTCTCTGTCTTTTTCTTCCTTTGCCCATTTGTTTTGTTTCTTAAATTACACATAGAAGTGAAATCATCTAGTATTTATCTTTCTCTGACTGATTCATTTTACTTAACATGATATTCTCTAATTCCATCCATATAATTGCAAATGGCAGGATTTCACTTTTTATGGCTGAATAATATTCCAGAATAATATATACTACACCTTCTGTATCGGTTCATCTATTGACAGACACTTGTATTGTTTCCATAATTTAGTTATTGTGAGTAATGCTGCTATAAGCATAGGGCTGCACATATCCTTTCGAATTAGTGTTTTTGTATTCTTTGGGTAAATACCCAGTAGAGTGATTACTAGATCGTAATGTAGTTATATATTTTTATTTTTTTGAGGAACTTCCATACTGTTTTCCACAGTGGTTGCACCAGTTTGAAGTCCCAGAAACAGTGCAAGAGGGTTCCTTCTTTTTCACATCCTCCCAATGTTTGTTGTTTCTTGTGCTTTTGATTTTAATTATTCTGACAGGTGTGAGGTGTGTTATCTCATTGTAGTTTTGATTTGAATTTCCCTGAAAATGAGTAATGTTGAGCATCTTTCATGTGTCAGTTGGCCATCTGTATGTCTTTTTTGGAGAAATGTCTATTCCTGTCTTCTGTCCATTTTGATCAGATTATTTGTTTTTTTGAATGTTGAGTTGTATCAATTCTTTATATATTTTGGATGCTAACCCTTTATTGGATATGTTATTTGGAAATACCTTCTCCCATTCAGTAGGTTGTCTTTTAGTATTTTGATTGTTTCCTTCGCTGTTCAGAAACTTTTTGTTTCGCTGTAGTCTCAATAGTTTATTTTTACTTTTGTTTCCCTTGCCTCAGGAGACATATCTAGAAAAATAGTTCTATGGCTGATGTAGAGAAACTACTGCCTATGCACTCTTTTGTGGTTTTTATGGTTTCAGGTCTGTAATCCATTTTTAGTTTGTTTTTGTGTATGGTGTAAGAAAGTGGTCTACTTTCATTCATTAGCATGTAGTTGTCCAGTTTTCCCAACTCCATTTGTTGAGAAGACTTTTTCCCATTGCATATTCTTGCCCATTTTTTAGAAGATTAACTGACCATATAATCATGGACTTTTTTTTTTCCTGGGATAGCTGGCTCCTTTCTTTCTTTCTTTCTTTCTGACACTCATCTATGTATCTATTTTTGTGCCAGAACCATACTCTTTTGATTGCTAGTGCCCTGAAATATTACTTGAAATCTGGAATAGTGATACTTCCACTTTGTTTTTCTTTCTCTTGATTGTTTGGGCTAATCAGGGTCTTTTATGGTTGCCTACAAATTTTAAGATTCTTTGTTCTAGTTCTGTGAAACATGCTATTGGTATTTTTATAGGGATTGTATTAAATCTATAGATAGCTTTCGGTAGTAAAGACATTTTAACAATATTTTTTTTTCTTCCAATCCATGAGCAAGGAATGTCTTTCCATTTCTTTGTGTCATCATCAATTTCTTTCATAAATGTTTAATAGTTTTCAGAGTACAGATCTTTCACTTCTTTGGTTAAGTTTATTCCAAGGTATGTTCTTATTTTTGGTGCAATTTTAAATGAAAGTGCTTTCTTAATTTCTCTTTCTGTTGCTTCATTATTAATGTATAGAAATACAATGGATTTCTGTGTATTGATTTTGTTTCTTGTGACCTTACTGAATTCATTTATCCATCATAATAAGTTTTGGTGGAGTCTTTCAGGTTTTCTACACATAGTATCATGTTTTCTGCAAATAGTGAAAGTTTTATTTCTTCCCTAAGAATTTGGATGCCTTTTATTTCTTTTTGTTGCCTAATTGTTATGTCTAGTGCTTGCAGTGCTGTGTTGAATGAAAGTGGAGAGACTGGACATTCTTGTATTGTTATTGACCTTAGGGGAAAAGCTGTCAATCTTTTTTTTTCCATTGAGGATGATATTAGCTGTGGGTTTTTCATATATGGCATTTATTACATTGGGGTATGTTCCCTCTAAACCTATTTTGTTGAGGGTTTTTTTATGACTGTATGCATTACTTTGTCAAATGCTTTTTCTGTATCTAATGAAATTGAATCAGTAGCCAAAAAACTCCCAACAACCAAAAGTCCAGGACCAGAGGGCTTCAGAGGTGAATTCTACCAAAAATTTTAAGAAATGTTAATACATGTCCTTCTCAAACCATTCTAAAAAGTAGAATAGAAAGGAACACTTCCAATTTCATTCTATGATGCCTGCATTACCCCGATACTAAAACCAGATAAAAACACTACAATAAAAAAAGAGAACTACAGGCCACTAGTTCTGATGAAAATAGATACAAAAATTGTCAATAAAATATTAGCAAACAAATCCCACAATATATTAAAAAATCATTCACCATGATCAAGTAAGATTTATTACTGGGATGCAAGAGTGTCTCAATATTTGCAAAGCAATTAATGTGATACAACACATTAACCAGAGAAAAGATAAAAACCATATGATAATTTAAAAAGATACAGTTTTTATTAGTATACTATTCTTTCCAAGAGAAGTGATAATTTCTTTATACGGTGTTCAAATGTTATTTATATTGAAACAAAATCCCTATTCTTGCATAAGAACTAGAGGGACATATTCTTTCCCTCTTTTTGGAATAATAAAGCAGAATCTTAGTGAGATTTAATTAAATCTCTCACAATACCTTTTATTGCACAAATCATCATTGCCCATATAGTTAAGAGCTGACACCTGAAAAAATTATTCATTCTTGGATAAGATAAATATTGAATGGAAATAATGCACTTAATTAAGCTACCATTGTGGCAAATTGTATGTGATAAGACAATGAATGATGTTAATTTCCTTCTTAATTAAGCTACATTGAAAAGAGGGACATATACAGGATAATAAACTCTTGACTCCGAAGCCCAATAACAAAATTAAACTATAAAATACATTAAATATGCTGTTTTATTAGTTCATAGTAACATGGGGAACCATAATCAAAGCAGGCTACCTTTTTTAATATAATGAAAACATTATCAGGTATTTTACTTTTACTTCCAAATACTTATTACTTTGTAATATCTAGATACTTCTCCTCTGAGAACACATTTGTTTCTTTTTATTTCTTTTTCTGTAAATATTATTTTAGTAATAAGTTCTATTATAAATAAATAGAATATACGTTCCAAATTGTGTATATTCTGTTCTTCTCTGAAATAGTCCATCTTACATGCACAGACCACTTGTACTGTCCTTGTATCCTAAGAAGTGTGGTTTTAATAAAAATACAACTATTACAAAAGCAAATAATGTCAGATATTCAAATCCACAAAAAAGTTATCCTTACCTTAAGAATTTAGGTAAATTGGGGCACCTAGGTGGCTCAGTCAGTTGAGCATCCGACTTCAGCTCCGGTCATGATCTCGCTGTTCATGAGTTCCAGCCCTGCGTCGGGCTCTGTGCTCACAGCTCAGAGCCTGGAGCTTGCTTCAGATTCTGTGTCTCCCTCTCCCTCTGCCCCTTCCCTGCTCATGCCCTGTCTTCTCTGTCTCTCAATAATAAACGTTAAAAAAATAAAAAATTTAGGTAAATTATATATACATATTTTTAAACTCAATAAATATTAATCACAACTAAACATAATAGAATAAAACTATTCACTTTTTTTTAATTTAATTTAATTTTTTATTTATTATTTTGAGAGAGAGCGAGAGTGCATGTGTAAGTTGGGGAGGACCAGAGAGAGAGGGAGAGAGAGAGAATCTCAAGCAGGCTCTGCACTATCAGTGCACTATCAGTACAGAGCCTGATGTGGGGCTTGAACTCACAAACACAAGATCATGACCTGAGCTGAAGTCAGATGCTTAACCAACTGAGCCACCTAGGTGCCCCAAAACTATTCATTTTTAAATGATGTGGTATATAATATTAGAAAATCATCTTGTCTGGACAATGATTCAATAAGATCAATTCAACTATATATTGTGCTTCAGGTGTGTATTGCTTTCAAAATTATTAGGGCATTCTATTAAGTGGTAATGTATTTTGCACCCATAACTGAAATTTTTCCAGAAAGTTCATAAAAGCATAGGAAATATTGTAGCTTGATACTTGAACACCATAATTGTTTTGGCTCTAAAAATCTGAAAATGGCCTCAATTTCTTCAGCCCCAAAACTACTTTCAGATTTATATATGAAAAACATGATACTTTTGAAATCACATTTATTTTCCCAAATCTCTATGGAAACCATATAATCATTCATTCATTCATTCATTCAACAAATCTTTAATAATACCTATTATGTATCAGGTGTTCTGCTTGCTCTTAGAGATTTAGGGGTAAACCAGGTAGATATTTTTCTGGTATTAATGAACTTTTTTTTTTTAATAAAACAAGGGAATATATTTATTCACATTAGGATAGGAGAATTCATTCCAACATACCATCCACATAAGCAGATGTATGTTTCTTCATGTTTCCACTGATAATTATACTCTACAAGTAGTAGTAGGGAATCTGTGTATTAAACGATGTAACATCATTTTTATAGGTCATTGTACCTACTGAACCACAAAAAGAATGTTGACCCCATCAAACAATAATATAGTTTTGATGAACATAAACATGCATATTCTGATCACAAAGCACTGTATGTGTCAATCATAATTAATGTGATACAGATAGGAAAGCTCAGTATTTCAATAAAAATGCCTATTTTTTAAAATAATATTAAAGCTGATTCAATAATAAATGTTCTTGAAGTATGTACACTGATAACAATTTGTCTATGGGTCTAATGGGAAGATATTAAAATGTGTTTTGGGGGCGCCTGGGTGCCTCAGTCGGTTAAATGTCCAACTTCAGCTCAGGTCATGATCTCACACTCCGTGAGTTCAAACCCCATGTTGGGCTCTGTGCTGACAGCTCAAACGCTGGAGCCTGCTTCAGATTCTGTGTCTCCCCCTCTCTCTGTCCCTCCCCTGTTCATAATCTATCTTTCTGTCTCAAAAGTAAAAATAAAAACATTTAAAAAATTTTAGAAAAAATAAATAAAATGTGGTTTGGACTAGATGGGTAGTCAAGGGATTTTTTTTTTTTTTTAAGAAATAGAAGCAACTGAAGGTTGATGGGAGGTGGGAGGGAGGGGAAAGTGGGTGATGCCCATTGAGGAGGACACCCATTGGGATGAGCACTGGGTGTTGTATGGAAACCAATTTGACAATAAATTTAATATTAAAAAAACATTTTGTAACTTCAGATGGTGACAGATGGCAACTAGACTTAGTGTGGTGATAATTTGGCGGTATATATAAGTGTCAATCACTATGCTGTACACCTGAAACTAATATAATATTGTATGTCAATTATACTTCAATAAAACAATAAAAAAATATAAATAAATAAATAAATAAAAGCATAGAAGTAAATATGTGAAATGGTTTGTAATAATAATACAAAGGAAGAATCTTGGCAATATGTACAACATTTTTATTTAATGAATAGATTATCAATGTTCAAAATTTTGTTCTAATTTTCCTAATATTATATCATATATATATTCTTCTAGAGATGTATGCATTATTAAAACCACACCTTAAATTGAAAATGAATAAAAATATATATGAACTATATTACTCATAAAATGGTTACATTCTAACAGTACAAAATTATCTTATAAAATAATGTTAAAGGATTAATTAGACATATGCACTATTTAGGGTATTAATTTCTATAGAAGAACTGGATAAAAAGAAAAATTCATTAACTTTATTAATTTACTTAATTTCTGGAAATATATGGCAACATCAATTCCAACAATGAAAACTGTAGTAGCAATAAATAATGTAGTCTATGTGCTCATAGGTATGTATTTTGGAACATTAATCTCTTCTAAATTGATTATATTATCTGCAAAAAGTAATCTAATAAGAGCAAATCATTGCCTTAGAAAATGTAAACAGAATTTCGACAAATAATCTTTGTTTAATTATTTAATTTATGAAGACATATTTTCTGACGAACTGGAAACTTAAAGAAATAACTAATACTGAGATGGACTCCAGGGTGGCTCAGTCTGTTAAGTGAATGGCTCTTGATTTTGGGTCAGGTCATGATCTCACGGTTGGTGGGATTCAGCCTCGCACTGGGCTCTGTGCTGACAGCAGGGAGCCTGCTTGGGACTCTTTCTCTCCTCTCTCTGTAGCTCTCCCACTCATGTTTTCCCTCTCTCTCTCAAAATAAATAAAAAAAAACCTAATATTGAGAGATTTCATGTAAGAATCGTTTTTTTTTTTTTTTTTTTTTTTTTTTTTTTTTTTTTTTTTGGTTATGTGTCTCTTCCTTTCCAGTTGAAGGCATGCACAATTCCTACAACATTACTTCCTCACCAAGTATGTTGCTGAATGACATCCACGGAGAATGAAATCAGGGACGTCAGATTATTTCTTTTTCTCTAAATACTATTTAGCTCATACTTTCACCAGAATAATGTTTTACATTTGTATAGTATCTTAAAAATTTCTTAAAATGCTTCTGCATTCATAATAATTAACAGTAACACCTTACTTGGTAGATCTCTTCATTGGTGCAGGAGTTTGGAGAGACTGGAGATTTTTTTTTTTTTTTTATTTTTGAGAGAGACAGCATGAGCAGGGGAGGGGTAAAGGGAGAGGCAAAGAACCTGAAGCAGGCTCCAGGCCAGATGCAGGGCTGGCATTCACAATTGTGAGATCATGACCTGAACCAAAACCAAAAGTCAAGTCAGAAACCTAACCAACTGAACCACCCAGCTGCCCTGAGACTGGAGATTTTAAGTAGCTACTTAACAAATCTTCACATTCCAAATACAGAGCGAGCCTAATAATCAAAGTATCCTGTACTGAGACCAAATTATTCTTTTGGCTATTTACTCTTTTCTAATAACCAGATCCCCACTTCTGTGTGAGAATAATCTGATTCAATAATCACAACAACAATAACAAAATAGCTCTGTATTGACAATATTTTACATTTGGATTGAGATATTGAACAAGAAGTGAAAAATAAAGAGGGAAGAAAACTATGTGGTTGCTTCTGATGTAACATTTAAGTTATTTATTTAAACCTTGTCTTATTTCAAAAGGACTTAAGATTGGTGTTTCAATTATCAAAATAAAATATAACCAAATATAATATAGGTAATCAATATAATTCAGCAGTGGAGAATAAAATAGTATAATATCAGTATAATTCAGCAGTGGAGAATAAAATAGCAGTGGAGAATCCAGGAATAGGGAGATTCAAAATTCTTGCAATTTAAGTAAGTCAGTCAGCATCACCTTATATATTAAAGAAAAATGAGAACACTAGTAAATTAGATGGAATATTATAGATACCTATTAATATTTATAACAATTTAATAAATGTACACTTTAATAATAAATATACTTGAGGTTTTGACAGTGAACATATCAGATAAAGCATATATGCTTCCTAGCAGTAGCAATTAATTAGGCTTATTATTTCATTTTATCACTCCTTGAAAAAGTTTTCATTTGTTATACATGGACTCAGTTTTCAAACAATTATGAGCATTTCTGTATCAGATATGCATATTAAGAAAAGTTAAAATGAAAAAAAAAGACTTATCTTGGATTAGAACTGAATCAAAGATGTATTTAATAAAAGTTTTGCTACTTGGCAAAAAAAAAAAATGAAGCTTCCCTTGTTTATAATACTGACATCATTAGCAGTGAAACTTTTTAAAACATATTCCAAAAAAATCAGAAAAAAAGTATATTCCAATTTTAAGATAATATTTTTTTCATTTACATTCTTCCACACTTTAGATTTTTCTTTTTTTTCCTTAAAACCTAACACACACACACACACACACACACACACACGTCTTCATTCTGGCAAAAATTCTATTACAAATCAAAAGAAGAAATGTTTATATTTTCAATATTTAATTTAAAAATCTGTGATTTTAATGACATTTAACTAAATGTAAGATTTTTTAAAACAATAGAATAAAAATGCAGGTGTTCTTAGAAAATAGTTATCCTTTTTTTCTTTAGTTATGCATGAATTTTTTAAAATCACTTTATGGAGGTGTATATATACATACACACACACTACTCCTCTTTAATTGTTAAGAATTTGTCTGGTGCCTTCTTGAATGAATTCAGAAAGATCAGATTAAAATTAAGTTGTTTTTTTTTTACTGAGCAAGTATTTTTATGAATAAATATTAGTTTATTATAATATCTTCTGTAAAGATCAGGCATATAACTTTAGGTTAATAATAGTTTTGTTTGTTTCAAAAAGCTCTATTATAAGATGTTTGTAATAAGCACTGTTGCCTAGTACTACATGCTTATAAAGCAATGATACAGCATTCAATAACTATGTCATCAAAACCAGTCACATTATTTATACTGATACCTTATGTAATAATGACAAACAACTTTCCTTTGTTTTTGAATACAGAACAGTATGCCTGTGGCAATGCCAACTTTTTAAGACATTTATAGGAATTAAAACTACATACAAGTAGAATAACTTTCTTTTAAGCATATACCATTCTAATTTTACCAATTCCACTGTTTTGACTAAGAAGGCACAATATTGTTTATGTTGAATATATCATATTGATAAACATTATCATGTTGCTATATTTTTATATATAACCAGAACTGTCTATAATGGATCATGATACTAAATGTTGCCTGCATGTACTACATTGTTCTTTTCAAATAACTCAATATTAAATTTCATTTTCTATTTACTCAATCAGGAAACATGATTAATCAGTATATGCATTCAAATATATTCATCAACTCATGCAATAAATATTTTCTGAGTTCGTATTATGTGCCAGATACTTATTAGGCACTGAAGATACAATTATAAACAAGACAGACATGTGTCCTGACCCACAAGGAGTACACAGCCTATCATGTAAGACAGGCCAAAAACAAACAAAAAACAAATGAATGAAGGAATTAGAGGTTACAAACTAAAGATTCAAGGCCAGATATAGACAACACATGTTTTGCTTAGTCCACACATTGTTCCACAAATTTTGTTTTATCACATTAAAAATATGCAATATTTACATAAAAATTTAGACTCATACTTTTTACAAAGGACCTTAGAATATTTCCAACTTTACAGCTCTACTTCCAAATGACCTGGTACCAAATAGCTATTGTCCAATCTAAATGCAAAATGTCATCTCTGGTTAGCCAGAGTCCTTGCAATACCTCATACAGCTTTATAGCAGGTTCATTTACCCATTTATTTACCTGCCTGGTCCCTGTAGCACTTTAGTTTGTAACCCCTGAAGTAGATCTTAATTACAATTTGTGACACATACAATAGAGGGAAACAATGAATGAAGTATAAAAACCAGATCTGCTTAATAGATAGTAGTGCTGTGGGCAGCATCTCTGAGGGTGCTGACAGTTGAAGTATGAGAAGAATGGAGGGCGCAGTGTCTTAGGCAGAAAGTAAAATCAAGTTTGTGTTTTCATAAAAAAAGGAGGCCAGTGTGACTGGAATATATATTGAGCAAGAAGGAAAAAGAAATGAAATGAGTTTAATGACATAAACTACAATCAAACCATGTAAGATATTGTAGCTTATGGTAAATATTTGGCACTTATTCTAAATGCACTGGGAAGTCATAATAATCTAATTTATAGTTTTCAATATTACTCTAGCAATGTTTGTGACTTGGAGCCCCAGGTGGGGCTCTGTGCTGACAACTCAGAGCCTGGAGCCTGCCTAGGATTTTGTGTCTTCCTCTCTCTCTGCCCCTCCCCCACTTGTGTTCTCTCTCTCTCTCTCTCTCTCTCTCTCTCTGCCTCTGTCACTCTCTTTCAAAAATAGATAAACATTAAAAATTAAAAAAAACATTGAGTAACAAATTACATACAGATTAAGAAAAATGTGCACTAATAGCAAACACACCCTAGTGTGTTTGAATACTATATGTCGACATATAGTGTAGAACTTGAACACAATATGTCTACAAAGACCTAAATTACTTAATGGAGTTCCAAGGCTAGTTAAAAAAAATAGAAGATATGTCTGAAAATATACATATTGTTATTGAAATTTAAAAAGTATAACTCAAAACAACTAATTATCATATAATAGATTAAATAAGCTTGCTTGTTGGCTGATACTATCGTTCATACTATCAAGTTAATGAAGTAGGGTGAGAAAATCTAATAGCTGACTAGAACCAAAAGTTACATGAAAGTGTACTAAACCACTGAAATACCTTCAAAAAATAAAGACTACATGATATAAAGGCATCATAGTAAAGTGTTCACACAGTACATATAATGAATGTATATGGAGAAACATGTTATTAATTTTGTACAGCTAAAATATTTATGCCTGAGAAGTCATGTTCAAGTAAATTTTATTTTTACCTATCATAGTCATATTATGATTGTCTCTTTGTGAAGGACAAACCATTTTCTTCATTAAGACATCATATTCAAATATATGTGGTCTGCCTTCATTCATGGGTCTTAAAAGGTATCACTCTTTCACTACAATATTACTGCAGTGATAGGTTTAAGACAAAAAAAGTTGAAAATATGATTTTGGCAATGAACATCTAAAATAACTTCATCAAGAGGATCCTGGGAAGATGGCTGCGTAGGAGGACGCTGGGCTCACCGCACGTCCTGCGGATCACTTAGATTCCACCTACACCTGCCTAAATAACCCAGAAAACTGCCAGAAGACTAGCAGAACTAAGTCTCCAGAGTCAAGCACAGATGAGAGGCCCGGAGAAGAGGGTAGGAAGGGTGGAGAGGCGGTGCACGCTCCACGGGCTGGCAGGAGAGAGCCAGGGTGGAGGGGCAGCCTGCCGGCCAAGCAGAGTCCCTGAGTTTGGCTTGCAAAAGTGGAGGGGCTGAAGGGAGTGTGTTCCGACAGCAAGTGGGACTTGACATCTGGAAGGTTATAAGCTAACAGCTCTGCTAGGAGAACGGAAGGGCTGGAGGACAACGGGAAGGAGAGTTGTTGAGCCCTGGATGACAGAGCTCAGCTTGGCAGGGAACAAAGGCGCTTTCTAGCACCATCTCCCTCGCCCATCCCCCAGCCAAAATCCCAAAGGGAACCAGTTCCTGCCAGGGAACTTGCTTGCACCGCACAAACACCCAAAGCTGTGCTTCTGCGGATCCATCCCTCCAGCGGGTCTGACTCAGTCCAGGTGCTGCAGGGCACCTCCTGAAGCGGATCTGTGAAGGAAAAGGGAGCTGAGCCTGCCCCACCCACCCCTGTGCACCTTGCCGTTCCACCCCAGGCAATACGCCAGATCCCCAGCACCACAAGCCTGGCAGTGTGCAAGTATCCCACACAAGCCACACCACCCCACAGTGAATTCCACTCCTAAGAGAGGGGAAGAGAAGGCACACACCAGTCTGACTGTGGCCCCAGCGGTGGGCTGGGGGCAGACATCAGGTCTGACTACGGCCCTGCCCACCAAGGCAAATTATTCAAGACAGCACAGGGGAAGTGCCCCACAGTCCCGCACCATTCCAGGGACTATCCAAAATGACAAAATGGAAGAATTCCCCTCAGAAAACCATCCAGGAAATAACAACAGCTAACGAACTGATCAAAAATGATTTAAACAATATAACAGAAAGTGAATTTAGAATAATAGTCATAAAATTAATCTCTGGGCTTGAAAACAGTATAGAGGACAGGAGAGAATCTATTGCTACAGAGATCAAGGGACTAAGGAACACCCAAGAGGAGCTAAAAAATGCTATCAATAGCTGCAAAATAAAATGGAGACAACCACGGCTTGGATTGAAGAGGCAGAGGAGAGAATAGGTGAACTAGAAGATAAAATTATGGAAAAAGAAGAAGCTGAGAGAAAGATAAAAAAATCCAAGAGTATGAGGGGAAAATTAGAGAACTAAGTGATGCACTAAAGAGAAATAATCTATGCATGATTGGTATTCCAGAGGAAGAAGGGAGAGGGAAAGGTGCTGAAGGCATACTTGAAGAAATAATAGCAGAGAATTTCCTGGATCTGGGGAAGGAAAAAGGCATTGAAATCCAAGAGGCACAGAGAAGTCCCTTCAGATGTAACTTGAATCGATCTTCTGCACAACATATCATAGTGAAACTGGCAAAATACAAGGATAAAGAGAAAATTCTGAAAGCAGCTAGAGATAAACGTGCTCTAACATATAAAGGGAGACCTAAAAGACTCGTGACTGATCTCTCTACTGAAACTTCTCAGGCCAGAAAGGAATGGCAGGAGATCTTCAATGTGATGAAGCGAAAAAAATATGCAGCCAAGAACCCTTTATTCAGTAAGTCTGTCATTTAGAATAGAAGGAGAGATAAAGGTCTTCCCAAACAAACAAAAACTGAAGGAATTTGTCACCACTAAACCAGCCCTACAAGAGATCCTAAGGGAGATCCTGTGAGACAAACACCAAAGACATTGCTACAAGCATAAAACGTACGGACATCACAATGACTCTAAACCCATATCTTCCTATAATAACACTGAATGTAAATGGACTAAATGCGCCAACCAAACACATAGGGTATCAGAACGGATAAAAAACCAGACCCATTTATTTGTTGTCTACAAGAGACTCATTTTAGACCTGAGGACACCTTCAGATTGAGAGTAAGGGGATGGAGAACTATTTATCATGCCACTGGAAGTCAAAAGAAAGCTGGAGTAGCCATATTTATATCAGACAAACTACACTTTAAATTAAAGGCTGTAATAAGAGATGAAGAAGGGCATTATATAATAATCACAGAGTCTATCCATCAGGAAGAGCTGACAATTATAAATGTCTATGCGCCGAATACCGGAGCCCCCAAATATATAAAACAATTACTCATAAACATAAGCAACCTTATTGATAAGAATGTGGTAATTGCAGGGGACTTTAACACTCCACTTACAGAAATGGATAGATCATCTAGACATACGGTCAATAAAGAAACAAGGGCCCTGAATGACACATTGGATCAGATGGACTTGACAGATATATTTAGAATTCTGCATCCCAAAGCAACAGAATAGACTTTCTTCTCGAGTGCACATGGAACATTCTCCAAGATAGATCATATACTGGGTCGCAAAACAGCCCTTCATAAGTATACAAGAATTGAAATCATACCATGCATACTTTCAGACCACAATGCTATGAAGCTTGAAATAAACCACAGGAAAAAGTCTGGAAAACCTCCAAAAGCATAGAGTTAAAGAACCCCCTACTAACGAATGAGTGGGTCAACCAGGCAATTAGAGAAGAAATTAAAAAATATATGGAAACAAACGAAAATGAAAATACAACAATCCAAACGCTTTGGGATGCAGCAAAGGCAGTCCTGAGAGGAAAATACATCGCAACCCAGGCCTATCTCAAGAAACAAGAAAAATCCCAATTACTAAATCGAACAGCACACCTAAGGAAACAGAAGCAGAACAGCAAAGACAGCCTAAACCCAGCAGAAGAAGAGAAATAATAAACATCAGAGCAGAAATAAACAATCTAGAATCTAAAAAAACTGTAGAGCAGATCAACGAAACCAAGAGTTGGTTTTTTGAAAAAATAAACAACATTGACAAACCTCTAGCCAGGCTTCTCAAAAAGAAAAGGGAGATGACCCAAATGGATACAATCATGAATAAAAATGGAATTATTACAACCAATCACTCCGAGATACAAACAATTATTAGGGAATACTATGAAAATTTATATGCCAACAAACTGGACAACCTGGAAGAAATGCAGAAATTCCTAAACACCCACACTCTTCCAAAACTCAATCAGGAGGAAATAGAAAGCTTGAACAGACCCATAACCAGCGAAGAAATTGAATCGGTTATCAAAAATCTCCCAACAAATAAGAGTCCAGGACCAGATGGCTTCCCAGGGGAGTTCTACCAGACGTTTAAAGCAGAGATAATACCTATCCTTCTCAAGCTATTCCAAGAAATAGAAAGGGAAGGAAAACTTCCAGACTCATTCTATGAAGCCAGTATTACTTTGATTCCTAAACCAGACAGAGACCCAGTCAAAAAAGAGAACTACAGGCCAATATCCCTGATGAATATGGATGCAAAAATTCTCAATAAGATACTAGCAAATCGAATTCAATGGCATATCAAAAGAATGATTCACCATGATCAAATGGGATTCATTCCTGGGATGCAGGGCTGGTTCAACATTTGCAAAGCAATCAACGTGATACATCACATTAATAAAAGAAAAGATAAGAACCCTATGATCCTGTCAATCGATGCAGAAAAGGCCTTTGACAAAATCCAGCACCCCCTTTCTTAATAAAAACCCTTGAGAAAGTCGGGATAGAAGGAACATACTTAAAGATCATAAAAGCCATTTATGAAAATCCCACAGCTAACATCATTGTCAATGGGGAAAAACTGAGAGCTTTTTCCCTGAGATGAGGAACACGACAGGGATGCCCACTCCCACCGCTGTTGTTTAACATAGCGTTGGAAGTGCTAGCATCAGCAATCAGACAACAAAAGGAAATCAAAGGCATCAAAATTGGCAAAGATGAAGTCAAGCTTTTGCTTTTTGCAGATGACATGATATTATACATGGAAAATCCGATAGATTCCACCAAAAGTCTGCTAGACTGATACATGAATTCAGCAAAGTTGCAGGATACAAAATCAATGTACAGAAATCAGTTGCATTCTTGTACACTAACAATGAAGCAACAGAAAGACAAATAAAGAAACTGATCCCATTCACAATTGCACCAAGAACCATAAATATCTAGGAATAAATCTAACCAAAGATGTAAAAGATCTGTATGCTGAAAACTATAGAAAGCTTATGAAGGTAACTGAAGAAGATATAAAGAAATGGAAAGACATTCCATTCTCATGGATTGGAAGAATAAATATTGTCAAAATGTCAATACTACCCAAAGCTATCTACACATTGAATGCAATCCCAATCAAAATTGCACCAGCATTCTTCTCGAAACTAGAACAAGCAATCCTAAAATTCATATGGACCACAAAAGGCCCTGAATAGCCAAAGTAATTTTGAAGAAGGAGACCAAAGCAGGAGGCATCACAATCCCAGACTTTAGCCTCTACTCCAAAGCTGTCATCATCAAGATAGCATGGTATTGGCACAAAAACAGACACATAGACCAATGGAATAGAATAGAAACCCCAGAACTAGACCCACAAACGTATGGCCAACTCATCTTTGACAAAGCAGCAAAGAACATCCAATGGAAAAAAGACAGTCTCTTTAACAAATGGTGCTGGGAGAACTGGACAGCAACATGCAGAAGGTTGAAACTAGACCACTTTCTGACACCATTCACAAAAATAAACTCAAAATGGATAAAGGACCTGAATGTGAGACAGGAAACCATCGAAACCCTAGTGGAGAAAGCAGGAAAAGACCTCTCTGACCTCAGCCGTAGCAATCTCTTGCTCGACACATCCCCAAAGGCAAGGGAATTAAAAGCAAATATGAGCTAGTGAGACCTCATGAAGATAAAAAGCTTCTGCACAGCAAACAACCAACAAAACTAAAAGGCAACCAATGGAATGGGAAAAGATATTTGCAAATGACATATGGGACAAAGGGCTAGTATCCAAAATCTATAAAGAGCTCACCAAACTCCACACCCAAAAAACAAATAACCCAGTGAAGAAATGGGCAGAAAACATGAATAGACACTTCTCTAAAGAAGACATCCGGATGGCCAACAGTCACATGAAAAGATGCTCAACGTCGCTCCTCATCAGGGAAATACAAATCAAAAACACACTCAGATATCACCTCACGCCAGTCAGAGTGGCCAAAATGAACAAATCAGGAGACTATAGATGGTGGCGAGGACGTGGAGAAACGGGAACCCTCTTGCACTGTTGGTGAGAATGCAAATTGGTGCAGCCACTCTGGAAAGCCATGTGGAGGTTCCTCAGAAAATTAAAAACGGACCTACCTTATGACCCAGCAATAGCACTGCTAGGAATTTACTCAAGGCATACAGGAGTCCTGATGCATAGGGGCACTTATACCCCAATGTTTATAGCAGCACTCTCAACAACAGCCAAATTATGGAAAGAGCCTAAATGTCCATCAACTGATGAATGGATAAAAAAAATTGTGGTTTATATACACAATGGAGTACTACGTGGCAATGAGAAAGAATGAAACATGGCCCTTTGTAGCAACGTGGATGGAATTGGAGAGCGTTATGCTAAGTGAAATAAGCCATACAGAGAAAAACAGTTACCATATGGTTTCACTGTTATGTGGATCCTGAGAAATTTAACAGAAACCCATGGGGGAGGGGAAGGGAAAAAAAAGAAGTTAGAGTGGGAGAGAGCCAAAGCATAAGAGACTCTTAAAAATTGAGAACAAACTGAGGGTTGATGGGGGGTGGGAGGGAGGGGAGGGTGGGTGATGGGTATTGAGGAGGGCACCTTTTGGGATGAGCACTGGGTGTTGTATGGAAACCAATTTGACAATAAACTCCATATATTGAAAAAATAAATAAAATAACTTCATCAAAATTGATTTTTAATTTATTTTTTATTGAAATATAATTGACAGAATTCTACCTATTCTTTTATTTGTTTATATATATTTTTTGTTTTTGTTTTTTTGAAATTCTACCCATTCTTTTTTTATTATTTTTTAAGGTTTATTTATTTATTTTGATAGAGAGAACTACCATGCATGAGCAGGAGAGGGGCAGAGAAAAAGGGAGAGAAAGAATCCCAAGCAGCCTCCATGCTGTCAGTACAGAGCCTGACATGGGTTCAATCCCACAAACTGCAAGATTATGACCTGAGCTGAAATCAAGAGTCAGACACTTAACTGGTTGAGCCACCCAGGTTCCCCTACTTCTACCAATTCTTGATGTCCTATTTAACTATACTTATTTTTTTTTGTTTACTCAAACATAGGAAAAGTTAGAAAATGTTAACATTCTACAAGTTATTTACTTACCTTCATAGTACACATGGTAGATGTATAGGGATAACTTTGTATTACTAGATAAATATTGTAGCATAATCTTCCTGCCCCATTTCATCTTACTCCATTTTGGCAGTGTGTCTTTTTTAATGGTCATTTATTTTTTTTTGGGTGGGGGAGTAGAGAGAGAGAGTGCACAAGAGAATCCCATGCAGGCTCCATGCCCAGCACGGAGCCCAACGTGGGCTTGATCCCACAACCATGAGATCATGACCTGAACCTATATCAAGAGTTGGGCACTCAACTGGTGGAGCCACCCAGGCATCCCCTGACGTCTAAGATGTTGAAGCAGTTTTATGATGTATCACATTAATGCACCTGACAAAACCACAAAGCTATTTATTCTCTCAAAAAGTGCAAGAAGACAAAAATGCTATTGTGTAAAACCTCTAGTTTGATTTTGCAGAATATTAAAAATATGTTTTCCCTCATAGATAAGCAAAGCAAAGTATAAAATATAGAAAATGTTAAACATATCTTAGGTATTTGACAGGTATTTAAGAGCCCACATAATTTGCCAAGCAATTTGCCAAGCAGGTAGCTCTTCTATCTGGTTTGAATACATATGTTCTGTAAAGAAACTTATTTGGAAAAAATAAAAATAATTGAAATAATAATGAAAACCAATGGGCTCTACTACTAATGAATTAACTTTTAGGAAATTATTGAATTTCTTTGGGTCATCCACAATTCCCTCTCCATTGTTTAAATTTCTTACCTTTTCTAATAAAGTTATTTCCATTAATGTGGAATATCTACACCCAATACTATACACCAAAAATTTATGCCATATAAGTAATTTGTTTTTGATAAAATCGCGTTTTACCATGTCACTTTGACTTTTTAAATAATTTATCATATTTTCTCAATACTGCATTACAACCAAATAAAAAAATACACATGCCTAGTTTGCACACAGAAGTGCAATACATTTTGGAATGTGACAAATTTGAAATAAATCTTGGCTCACATTGACATCTAGATAAAGTTATTGAACTGAAGAGAGAATCAAGAAACAGCTTTTTGTATCATCGTTTTGGATTATTAGCATTAATTCAGTTGCAAGAAGATGTAGTGGGGTGCATTGGTGGCTGCATGAGATCCTTTCAACATAAAAACTGTAAGCCCACAAGAAAGGAAGAAGATGGAATATACACATTTATTCATTCATTGGTAAGTATTCTTAAGACTTTAAAAGATATATGTTTAATTTCTATTCTTAAGCACATACATGGAGGAGGGCTTTGAGGTTGGGAGCTGGTCAAACAAGACTTCCTACAAATGGAGGAGATAACAGCTTCTTCTTGCAACTGAATTAATGGTAATGTATTAATATTTGTTTTGGCCTCCATTCCTCTTAAAGTCAGAATGGATAGATGAGATAATCCAAAAAGATGATAGAAAAGGCTGTTTCTTGATTCTCTCTTCAAGTCAGTAACTTTATCTAGATTTCAACGTGAGCCAAGATTCAAATTAAAACTATTTTCAATTAAATATTACAGGCTGTACGGGAAACATACCTTCAAGATCGTATATGAGTACAAGATAATTTGATGGGTTAACCCCAGTTTTAGGTAAATTCTCAAGAAGAATTTAAAATATTTTCAAGTATACCATTATAAGTGTTAAAAAGTGAAGTGTTGGGCTTATTGAAATACACATTCTGCAATTCTTACAAAGCGTATTGCAACAGAGTAATATTTTTTAATTTTAAATTATATGCAACTATTACTCAGAGAAACTCTCTGGAACTGAGACTATATAGCCATTAGATACTCCTAGAGTATTAACATTACCTGATAGAGATTTCATAGAAAACTGTCCTTCTTGTTAAACATATATTTTATTTTTTTCCTGCTTGAAAGTAAAACAATAAAATTAAAACTTTATTACTCTTACACAACCTGTGATGCATGAACAACTTACTTATAGTTCTTTATTCAATACATATTAATTGTCTAAGTAAGGAAATTTTAATCTATATAGATAAATATAATACAAAGTAGTGATAAAAATGAGTGATAAATAGTAGTAGAATTCAATGAATAGAGAGGTCATTTCTAGCTATTATGATTTAGGAGAACTCAAGGGAGAAGTTTAGCTTTAAACTTGGAAGGACAGATGACATTTTGATAAGAGTATAGATGTTGGAGAGTAATAAATGAGAGCTCTGAAGATGGGGCTTGTAAATCTAAGACAGAAAGAAAGAAAAAGAAAACCACAGGGTGTGTTTAGACAATGTCTAGAAAATAAGCTTGGATGAGACAAAGTGTGTACATAGAAGGAAGAAGAAGCAGAAAATATAATGAGAATGTGGAGAACCTTGAATAACTTTGATTTTTGTCTCTTAGGGAAGTGAAGAGCAAAAATTTTAAAAGTTTAAACTTGTAAAACACCTCCCACCTTTTTAATGAAGACAGTAAGACCAAAGCCATAATATAGAAAATAGTTAAAAATGCAGCTATTGTGGTTAATGGAGGAGTAGTACCCTTTCCTCTGTATCAAACCCACATACACTCAGTGACCTTCCTCACACATTTAGCATGTGAAAATAGTTTTAAAATATCTCTTTAAGCTAAAAGTTGTCATTATAGGTTCTTGTATAGTAAAATTGAGCAATAAAATAAGTGTTTTGCACAATTTACTGCTGCTGATAATCCTTTGCACCAAAACCACAAAATCTATATCATTTTCTTCTTGAAAATTAAATAATTTACACTGAAACAACTTGAATAATTTTTCAAGGAATCTTCAAATTACCAACTTAAACAACTAATTATCATTAGAAGTCAGAAGTCTTGATAAAAATAAATAGGAGGAAAATAGATGAACAAATTAATAGCAAAGTTTTTCTTAACTCATTATTAAAAGTTTAGTAATAGTGGGCTAAATTCCAGCAGGGAATAATATGATGGAATAAAAGAGAAAAGTAGATAATTTTTAAAATAATATAAGCAAACAACATATGAAAATGGCATATGACAACATTATAATAAATTTTCATACCTAAAATATAAACATTCCTATTTAAATTATCTACATGAATGATGGTAAGTAGCAATTATATAATCAAAATGATTAAATATTAATTCATTTGCATTTTTGGAAGAAAAAAACTAAATACCAAATATTTCGTAAACATTTTAGGAAATAATTTCTTTTAAAATTTTAAAACAGTATGACACTATATCAATTTTAAATTAATATTTAAGGGGCACCTGGGTGGCTCAGTTGGTTGGGCATCCGACTTCAGCTCAGGTCATGGTCTCACAGCTTGTGAGTTTGAGCCCCGCATCAGGCTCTATGCTGACAGCCCAGAGCCTGGAGCCTGCTTCAGATTCTGTTTCTTCCTCTCTCTCTGACCCTCCCCTGCTCAGGCTCTGTCTCTCTCCTTCAAAAATAAATAAACATTAAAAAATGAAAAGAAACCTAAATTAATATTTATTATTTAATATTTCTTATCACAATCTCACTCTACCTCCAGATAGTGCCTGTTTGTTAAGCCTCTTCCAAAGCCCACCATGATGTACGTGTCTTCTGGACAAATAACACATATCTTGCCTGTCCTGATTATTTGCAGTTACTATCTCATACATATCACTTCTACTGAATTATAAGCTCCATGAGAGTATGGATTATATCTTATATACTTTCTTTTGCATTCCTCACAATAATTGGTGGAGTGATAATCATGGCAGTTTAGTGAAATGAGCATTAGAATGAGGGTTGCAAAATGGATATTAGCACCATTTCTGTATGTGATTTGGAAAAACTATTTTATCTTTCAGTATTTTAATTTTAATTTTTGTAAAATGATAACATTGGGCTATATGACTTATTCAACTTAGTGAGTCTATGAGTAAAGAACACTGGATGAATATATGATGATTGTTTTTTTTTTCTTATGTATTTTCCTCCTTATACGCTACCTTAAAATTTTTAAAAATATAGAATATTGATTATAACTTCAGGAAATATGTTTCATAAGTGGCATTACATTTTTTGAGACTTTATATAGAGCTCATTTGAACAGTTTCTAATAGAGGGGCAACTAAAATTTTATGAAAAAATTCCTTTCTTATCAATAGCTAGAAACATTAATATAGAAAATTTCTAGGTAGATGTATTGTTAATTACTGTTACTACAAATACTTAGGTGTCTCAGGAAAAGACATGGTAACATTCTAAGCAGTTAAAAAAAAGAGAAAATTATTTTTTGTTTTAATTTAGTCTCAAGTGATTCAAATCCAGCTCAGAAAGTTTAAAGCTAATACAAAGCTTACTTTCATATCCTACAAACCTACAGAGAGAATGCCAGTAATAAAATGTGATTCAACTAAATCCAACTCATTTTAATCTTTGTTTTGTCAAAAAACCTAAGAACTTAGGCACGCTCCTCAAGTTAAAATATTTGCTGTTTGTGGAGCTACCAGAGTCTCAGAACAACCCAGATGCTGACTGAAATTACAGGTTAACCTACCTTAAGAAAGGTTATCTGGATGCCCTGGTCCAACTAAGAAAACAAAGCAGAACATGACAGGGATATTTGGAGCTTTCAGGATTATGAAATATTCTGAAATTCAATTTTTTCCCTTTTTTTTAAAGTTTATTTATTTATTTTAAGAGAGAAAGAGAGAGAAAGAACAGGGGAGGGACAGAGAAAGGGATAGACAGAATCCCAAGCAGGCTCCATGCTGTCCACTTTGAACCCCACAAGGGCCTTGGACTCACGAATTGTGATATCATGACCTGAGTCAAAATCAAGAGTCGGATGCTTAACTGACCGAGCCATCCAGGCACCCCTTTGTTTTTTAGATATCTAGTCTATATTGGCATTTGTATTGTGGATTCTTAATCTCAGATTTTATTTTTCTCTTTATTTGAAAGATTCTAAGATTTCTTATTTCAACTGAATTACTTAAGCTACCTAAAATATTCTCTTTGTTTTTAATTAACTTGAAATCTTAATTTGTTTTATCCACAAGCTTTGAAGTATAAGTTTAAAATTAAAACCTTATTTAATATATGATTGATTTATAATAAAGACTAATCAATCTACTAAAAATAGTTATTTCAATTATGAAGTAATTTTTAGAAAAGATTAACTGCTCAGAAACATTTCAGCTCCATTAATCAATAGCTAAATTATATAGTGTCTTCTTCAATAAAGGGAACTTCAAAGGATAACTTCATAATATTATAAAAGTGATAATGGTAAAATATTTTACATAGAATTATTCAATATTTAGAAGATGCATGGCATGATCACAATCTTTTTGTACTTGTTGAGGACTGATTTCTGTACTACTATACGATCTATTCTGGTGATTCTCCCATGTGCACTTGAAAAGAGTATGTATTATGCTGTTTTAGGACAGAATTTTTTAAGTTTGTTTATTTACTTTGAGACGGGGGGGGAGAGTGAGAGAGAGAGAGAGAGAGAGAGAGAGAGCATGAGAAAAGGAGGAGCAGACAGAGAGGGAGAGAGGGAATCCCAAAGAGTATCTCCACACTGGCAGCGTGAAGCCCAACTCAGGGCTTGATCTCACAAACCATGAGATCATTACCTGAGCTGAAATCAAGAGTTGGACACTTAACCAAATGAGCCAACCAGGCACCCCTGGATGGAATGTTCTGAATGTATCTGTTCAGTCCATCGGGTCCAGTGTGTAATTCAAAATCGTTTCCTTGTTGATTTTTTGCTTGGATGATTTATTTGTCCATTGAATTAAGTGGGGACTTAAAGTCCCTTCTATTATTGTATTATTATCAATGAGTTGCTTTATGTTTGTTATTTTTATATGTTTGGTGCTTCTTGTTGAGGACATAAATGTTTACAATTCTTAGATTTTCTTGTTGGATTATCCCCTTTATTATGACATAGTGCCTTTCTTCATCTCTTGTTACAGTCCTTGTGTTAAGGTCTAGTTTGTCTGATACGAGTATTGCTACTCTGGCTTTCTTTTGACATCCACTCATATGGTAAACATTTATCCATCCCCTCACTTTCAATCTACAGATGATTTTAGGTCTAAAATGAGCCCCTTATAGGTAGTATGTAGATGAGTTTTGTCTTTTATCCATTCTGACATAACTATGACTTTTCATTAGAACATTTAGTCCATTTAAATTCAAAGCAATTATTAATAGATATGAATTCAGTGCCATTTTGTTACCTATAAAGTCACTTTTTCTGCAGATTTTCTCTGTTCCTTTTTTGTCTTTGTCACTTTTAGTCTTTCCACTCAAAAAGTCCTTTATCTTATTTCTTGCAGGGCTAGTTTAGTGGTCACAGTCTCCTTCTAGTGTTTGTTCTTTTCTGGAAAACTATCTCTCCTTCTATTCTACATGATAGCCTTGCTGAATAGAGTATTTTGGCCGGATATTATAGATATAGATATAGATATAGATATAGATATAGATATAGATAGATATACACAGATAGATGGATATATAGATATATAGATATACACAGATAGGTATAAATAGATAGATATAGACATATATATGAAATAAAATGAATAAAGAAAAGTATAAAAAATACAGCAGCTGTCTGTCTCACAAATATGTAAAATTTCTAAGCTCCTCATGGAGATTTAGGCTACGGATCCCATTAACATCAAAGGGTGTCACACATCTCAATACCAGTGAACACCTTAGAAAATGTAAGTGACATCTTGTCACTATAGAGTTAATTCAGTATTTGAATTAAAAAAATAAATTACTAAATGACAAAAAGACTATTTTCTCCAATTTGAACATTTTATGTTAATATATTAATGAACAGGTTATTTGAGAAAGGTCCAATTCTACTATTATGCATTTGTAGTATACAATAAAAATATATATTGCACTATTGTATCATAAACTTAGTAAGGGATATAATTACTTACTAAATCTTAATGCAGGTAAATTATTTAGATTAGTATATCTTTGATAAAAATAAACAGTATACAACTTTCAACTTTGTTCAATATACTCATATGTATTACACTTGCATAAATTACTGAGACTGCAAGAACATTTACAATATTAATAATGAAAAAGATAAAATACCTAGGAAAAATATAACTGAAGTTTTGCAATAGTCATAAGGAAAAACTTTATTTTTATTTTTACTTTTACTTTATATATATATAATTTATTGTCAAATTGGTTTCCATACAACACCCAGTGTTCATCCCAACAAGTGCCCTCCTCAATGACCATCATCCACTTTCCCCCACTCTCCCACTCCCTATCAACCCTCAGTTTGTTCTCAGTATTTAAGAGTCTCTTAACGTTTTCCTCCTTCCCTCTCTAACTTTTTTTCTGCCTTCACCTCCCCCTTGGTCTTCTGTTGAGATTCTCAGGATCCACGTATTAGTGAAAACATATGGTGTCTGTATTTCCCTGCTTGACTTATTTCACTTAGCATAATACCCTCCAGTTCCATCCATGTTGCTACAAATGGCCACATTTCATTTTTTTCCCATTGCCAAGTAGTATTCCATTGTATACATAAACTACATCTTCTTTATTCGTCAGTTGATGGACGTTTAGGCTCTTTCCATAATTTGGCTATTGTTGAAAGTGCTGCTATAAACATTGGGGTACAAGTGCCCCTATGCATCAGCACTCTTGTATCCCTTGGGTAAATTCCTGGGTGCTATTTCTGGGTCATCGGGTAGAATTATTTTTAATTTTTTGAGGAATCTCCACACTGTTTACGAGAGAGGCTGCACCAGTTTGCATTCCCACCAACAGTGCAAGAGGGTTCCCATTTCTCCACATCCTCGCCAGCATCTATAGTCTCCTGATTTGTTCATTTTAGCCACTTTGACTGGCATGAGGTAGTATCTCAGTGTCGTTTTCATTTGTATTTCCCTGATGAGGACCGACGTTGAGCATCTTTTCATGTGCTTGTTGGCCATATGGATGTCTACTTCATGTCTTCTGCTGATTTCTTCACTGGATTTTTTTTGTTTTTTTTTGGGTGTGGAGTTTGGTGAGTTCTTTATAGATGTTGGATACTAGCCCTTTGTCTGAAATGTCATTTGCAAACATCTTTTCCCATTCCGTTGGTTGCCTTTTAGTTTTGTGGATTATTTCCTTTGCAGTGCAGAAGCATTTTGACTCGATGAGGTCCCAATAGTTCATTTTTGCTTTTAATTCCCTTGCCTTTGGAGATGTGTCAAGTAAGAAATTGCTGCAGCTGAGGTCAGAGAGGTTTTTTTCCTGCTTTCTCCTCTAAAATTTTGATGGTTTTCTGTTTCCCATTCAGGTCCTTTATCCATTTTGAGTTTCTTTTTGTGAATGGTGTAAGAAAGTGGTCTAGTTTCATTCTTCTGCATATTGCTGTCCAGTTCTCCCAGCACCATTTGTTAAAAAGACTGTCTTTTTTCCATTGGATAATCTTTCCTGCTTTGTCAAAGATTAGTTGGCCATACTTTTGTGGGTCCAATTTGGGAGTCTCTATTCTATTCCATTGGTCTACGTATCTGCTTTTGTGCTAATATCATACTGTCTTTATGATTACAGCTTTGTAATAGAGGCTAAAGTCTGGGATTGTGATACCTCCTGCTTTGGTTTTCTTCTTCAATATTACTTTGGCTATTCAGGGTCTTTTGTGGTTCCATACAAGTTTTAGGATTGTTTGCTCTAGATTTGAGAAGCATGCTAGTGCAATTTTGATTGGGATTGCATTGAATGTGTAGATTGCTTTGGGTAGTATTGGCATTTTAACAATATTTATTCTTCCCATCCATGAGCAGGGAATATTTTTCCATTTCTTTGTATCTTCTCCAATTTCCTTCCTAAGCTTTCTATAGTTTTCAGCATACAGATCTTTTACATCTTTGGTAAGGTTTATTCCTAGGTATTTTATGATTCCTGGTGCAATTGTAAATGGGATCAGTTTCTTATTTGTCTTTCTTCTGCTTCATTATTGGTGTGTACAAATGCAGCTGATTTATGTACATTAATTTTCTATCCTGCAACTTTGTTAAATTCATGTATCAGTGCTAGCAGTGCTAGCAGACTTTTGGTGGAGTCTATCAGGTTTTCCATGTATAGTATCATGTCATCTGCAAAAAGTGAAAGCTTGACTTCATCTTTGCCAAGTTTGATGCCTTTGATTTCAGTTTGTGTCTGATTGCTCATACTACGATTTCCAGCACTATGTTAAACAACAGCGGTGAGAGTGGACATCCCTGTCATGTTCCTGATCTCAGGGGGAAAGCTCTAACTTTTTCCCCATTGAGGATGACATTAGCTGTGGGCTTTTTTGAGAATTTTTGCATCCATATTAACCAGGAATATTGGCCTCCAGTTCTTTTTTTCTTTTTTTTCCCCTGGTTCTCTGTCTGCTTTGGGAATCAAAGTAATGCTGGCTTCATAGAATGAGTCTGGAAGTTTCCTTCCCTTTCTATTTTTTGGAACAAGTTGAGAAGGATAGGTATTATCTCTGCTTCGAATGTCTGGTAGAATTCCCCAGAGAAGCCATCTGCTCCTGGATTCTTATTTTTTGGGAGATTTTTGATAACTGATTCAATTTCTTCACTTCTTTTCAAACTTGCAGTATCTTCCCGTTTGAGTTTTAGAAATGTGTGGGTGTTTAGGAAGTTGTCCATTTCTTCCTGGTTGTCCAGTTTGTTTGGCATATAATTTTTCATAATATTTCCTAATAATTGCTTGTGTTTCTGAGGGATTTTTGTAATAAATCCATCTTCATTTGTGATTTTATCTATTTGGGTCCTCTCTCTTTTCTTTTGAGAAGCCTGACTAGAGGTTTATCAATTTTGTTTATTTTTTTCAAAAAACCAACTCTTGGTTTCATTGATCTGCTCTTTTTTTTTTTTAGATTATATATTGTTTATTTCTGCTGTGCCTTTATTATTTCTCTTCTTCTGCTGGGTTTGGGGTGTCTTTGCTTTTCTGTTTCTATTTCCTTTAGTTGTGCTGTTAGATTTGTATTTAAGATTTTTCTTGTTTCTTTTTTTATTTATTTTTGGGACAGAGAGAGACAGAGCATGAACGGGGGAGGGGCAGAGAGAGAGGGAGACACAGAATCGGAAACAGGCTCCAGGCTCCGAGCCATCAGCCCAGAGCCTGACGCGGGGCTCGAACTCATGGACCGCGAGATCATGACCTGGCTGAAGTCGGACGCTTAACCGACTGTGCCACCCAGGTGCCCCAGATTTTTCTTGTTTCTTGAGAAAGGCCTGGACTGCAATGTATTTTCCTCTCAGGACTGCCTTCACTGCATCCCAAAGCATTTGGATTGTTTCATTTCTTTTTCATTTGTTTCCATATATTTTTAAATTTCTTATCTAATTGCCTGGTTGACCCATTCGTTCTTTAGTAAGATGTCCTTTAATTTCCATGCTTTTAGTGATTTTCCAGACTTTTTCCTGTGGTTGATTTCAAGTTTCATAGCATTATGGTCTTAAAGTGTTCATGGTATTATCTCAATTCTTGTATACTTATGAAGGGCTGTTTTGTGACCCAGTATATGATCTATTTTGGAGAATGTTCCATGTGTACTCAAGAAGAAAGTATATTCTGTTGCTTTGGGATGCAGAGTTTTAAATATATTTGTCAAGTCCATCTGTTCCAATGTATCATTCCTGGCCCTTGTTTCTTTATTATTTCTCTGTCTAGATGATCTGTCCATTGCTATAAGTAGAGTATTAAAGTCTCCTGCAATTACCACATTCTTATCAATTAGGTTGCTTGTGTTTGTGATCACTTGTTTTGTATATTAGGGGGCCTACAAATTCTGTGTATAGACATTTATAATTGTTAGCTCTTCCTGATGGAGACACCCTGTAATTATTATCTAATGACCTTATTCTCTCTTGTTACAGCCTTTAATTTAAAATCTATTTTGTCTGATATAAGTATGGCTAGTCCAGCTTTCTTTTGACTTCCAATAGCATGATAGATAGTTCCCCATCCCCTCACTTTCAATCTGAAAGTGTCCTCAGGTCTAAAATGAGTCTCTTGTAGACAGCAAATAGATGGTTCTTGTGTATCTACTTTTGTATGTTAAGACCCGTTTGTCCCTATCTGCTTTCAGAATTTTCTCTTTATCCTTGTATTTCTCTAGTTTCACTATGATATGTCGTGCAGATCAATTCAAGTTACATCTGAAGGGAGTTCCCAGTCCCTCTTGATTTCAATTCCTGTTTCCTTCCCCACGTTGGGGAAGTTTGCAGCTATGATTTGTTCAAGTACACCTTCAGCCCCTTTCCCTCTCTCTTCTTCTGGAATTTCTATGATTCGGATATTGTTCTGTTTGATTGCATCACTCAGTTCTCTAATTCTCCCCTCATACTCCTGTTTTGTTTTTTTTTAATCTCTCTTTTTCTCAGCTTTCTCTTTTTCCATAATTTTATCTTCTAATTCATCTTTTCTCCCCTCTGCCTCTTCAATCCAGGCTGTGCCCGCCTCCATTTTTTTTTTGCAACTAATTTATAGAATTTTTAATTCATCATAACTATTTTTTAGTCCCTTAATATCTATAGCAGTAGATTCTCTGCTGTCCTTTATGCTTTTTTCGAGCCCAGCAATTAATTTTATGACTATTATTCTAAATTCTTGTTCAGTTATATTGCATAAATCAGGTTTGATCAATTTGTTAACTGTCGGAACTTCCTGGAATTTCTTTTGAGGGGAATTCTTCTGTTTCGTCATTTTGGCTAGTTTTCTGTCCCTTATGTGTTTTAAAACTTTTTGTGTGCTCACTTCCTGCATACACTGCTATATTAAAGGAAGTTTATACACTGCCCAGTGCCTTGCCCTCCAGGTGGTGTTTGTTCAGAGATTGTTATTTGCTCTCTGATGTTGTGACTTTGGTTATTTATTACCCTACTCCTAGTGGCATTTTTTACCTTCTACCAGGTATGCTTTGATTGGTTCTTTGTAGTTGTCCTGTAAAGGAAAATAGACAAAAAAGAGACAAAAACATGCAAACACACAAATAACACAAACAAATAAACAAAAACAAAAACCTAAAGACTAAAGACAAAAAACCCATAAACACTGACTCCAAGTAAAGAACAGGGTGGAGCCTGGCCCTCCAGGAGGTGTTTTTTTTTTTTTTTTTTCTTTCTCAGAGATTGTTACTTGCTCTTTATTGTTGTAACTTTGGTTATTTTATTACCCTGCTCATAATGATATTTTGGACCCTCTATTGGTGTGCTTTGATTTGTCCTTGGAGTAGCCCTGTGAAGTAAAATAGGCAGACAAACAAGAGCAACAACACACTAACACGGAAGCAAATAACACAAACAAACAAATAAACAAAAACAAAAAACTAAAGACTAAAAAACAAAAAACCCAAAACACTGACTACAAGCAAAGAAGAGGGTGGAGCTGGTCCTGAAGGAAGAGCACATAGAAAGAGAGAAATGACAGGAGTTGGGGAAAAAGAAAAAAAATAAACATTGACTAGGCAGAGAGACTACAAGTTTTAATCCAGAGAGAGAGAAAGGAAAATAAAGAAGGAGGCAGGGAAAACGAAATGAAGATAAAGTTACCCAGACAGAGAAACTATATGGCTTGTTTATTCCAGAGAGAGAGAAAATAGTGTAAAGGAGATGTAGAACATGTATCAAAACAATGGTTTAAAAAAATGTCTGTTTAGAGAGACCAATAAGCAGAGTAACCAGCCTTGGGGAGGGAAGAGATAAGGAGGAGAAATGGGAGGGGGGGGAAGAATATATCTATATATCCAGAATTGACCTAGAGTTAATCCAGGCAATGCTGCATTGCTTGTCATAAGGACCTTTCTGCAGGGTCTGTTCAGCTCCCATGGATAAGCAGTTACCCAATGTGAAAGGGGTGTGGTTTGGCTTAATCTGGACCCACCTCCACTATGGGCTCTGGGAGTGATCTCTGAGGCCCCGCCTTGGTGGTGGTGGTGGGTAAATGGTGATCCCCCAGTCTCTTCTCCATTAAGCCCTATCCAGTGGACTCCGTTTGATTCGTCCTCATTGTGCTGCGGGTGTAGACGGGATGGTCCTTCTCCACCAACTCCTTTGACCCTGCACTTGGCTAGGATTCAAAGTCCCACTCCTTGCGCTCTGGCACTGTGGAAGCGCCTCTCCCGGCGGTCATATATGGACCTGGATGGCTTTGTGCCCTGCACTTCAGGGAGAGCAGCGTTTTCCTACTGCAGACTCAACTGTCCCCCTCGCAAATGCAGGCAGACACAGGCAGGCTTTGTCTTTTCCCACAGCACTCCAGGGAGACAGCTGCCTTTTCCTAATGCAGACTGCACCCTCTGCCCAGGCACTGAGCCCAGGGATGGCGGACACAGGCAGGTTTTGTACTATCGGGCAGCCATCCAGGGAGGGAACCACTTTTTCCAACTGTGGACTGAGCCCCTGACCTACCACCGCACCCAGGCCCCTGGCTCCCCTCCTCCCCGGGTGTGCAAACAGGAAGCCAGCCCCAGTCCGAAGAAAGCCCCACAGTAAGAGATAGGGTCCCTCTCAGTCTCAGTCCGAGGTCTTTCTCCTGTCCAGATAGGGTCCTGCACTTCCCTAGCTGCTCTTTCTCTTCCCTTTGTCTCTTCGCAGAAGGGGGTCCCTCCCCTCCGTGCCCACGTGACCTTTTTTTATGTCCCCCAGTTTTCAGTTACCCACCTATCTTTTTGCAGCTTTCCCACTTTCTTCCTAGTAGAGTCAGTCTCTTTTCCTCCCAGGCTCTGGTGTTCAAAGTCCTTTGGCTTCTACACTTCTTTGTTTGAGAGACATGGGTAGTATGGATCCCCCTACTTCTCTGTCATGTTGGCTCCCCCCTCTTCTGCCAGGAAAAACTTTAAAATACTTCAGGACACAAACATAAACTGAAATAAAGGAAAGACATGCTGTAATCCTGCCATTGCATCACCCTAGTGAAAAAATGAGGAATAAAATAGTGAACTAAATAGTTATATATTTCTTTTGATACTAATGTAGATATTACAAGAAAAATCTATGATAATAATCCTAATTTAATATTAAATTTGGTGTAATCCCAAAAACAATAGTAACATTTTTCTAGAACTAGAAAAATTGATTCTAAAGTTTATTTGACCCAAATTGATTCCTAAAGTTCATTTGATCACACTTCTAGGAATATTTATGAATGATATCTGTGCAATGTTATTTTTTATAGCACTATCATTTTAAAATTGTAGCTAAATCCCAGTATCCATCTATAAGAAATTGTTTATAACAATTAGGATTAAGCCTATGAATATTTGCTTATATCTACATAAAATAAATTCTGTAATAATACATAAGAAGCTAGTGAAAGTGGTTATCTACAGAGGCAAGGATAAGTGGGATAGACAGGGACTGGTGTGTAAGTCTTCTAGATGTGTACCTTGTTACATGGTTTTGAATTTTGACCATTCAAATACATTACTTATTCAAACTCCAAAAACTAAATTTAAAAAAATGAACACCTGAAAAAAGGGAAAGTATACAGAGTATACATTCTATCAAGTGCTGTAAATAGTAGTCCTGTCAATACAGCAAGAAATTTTTTTTTATTTAAATTTTTTAATGTTTATTTCTGAAAGAGAGAGAGAATGAACAGGGGAGGGGCAGAAAGAGAGGGGGACACAGAATCTGAAGCAGGTTCCAAGGCTCTGAGCTGTCAGCACAGAGCCCAACATGGGGCTCGAACTCGTGAAGTGCAAGATCATGACCTGAGCCAAAGTCGGACGCCCAGCAGACTAAGCCACCCAGGGGCCCCAATGGCAAGAAATCTTTAAAAACATATTTGTTTTAACCAGATTTTGTATTAATCTATTGAATTCATCCATCATTTGTCCTTGGCTACTTGTAACTTGGAGTTTCTTTTCAGAGAAATTAAAGAAAAGATAATTTGTTTTCACCTAAACATCATACAATAGTTCACACAGCTATTGGTTTTGATGACTATCAAAGGTAGTATAAATCCCTGGACAATTTTTTTAAATATATAAATATACATATGAATAGACTAAATGCTTGAATTTTGTATAAAAGTGTGGCTCAGACCACTGCTCTCAATATGTTAATAGTCTCAATTTACTTGTAACACTTATTGCCTGATTTCTATGGGTGTTTTTCTTTCCCTATAGTTATTCCAGGCAGATGTAACAGAATTCAAGAATGGTGGAATAAAGAACTCCTTAGCAACCACAGTTTCACTGAGGTTAAGGTTACTCAATTTGAGGGAGTTTTATTTAAAAGTTTAAAATGATTAATGTAACTCAGCATATAACCTGCAATTGAAAACACCTGGTTCACAGCTTGCCATAGAGTTGATACATGAGGCTCATTGGCATTTACTGCCATGAAGTTTGAAGGGAGGCTACTGAAAAGAAAACAGAGCAATAAAATTTGGCAATAATTTCTTTCTCATAGTTTCGGCCAAGTACACACTGGTGTGTACTTACACACAAATATAAATAGCATTTGTATTTCTTAATTGGATTCATTTCCAAAAAAATACAGACTTTTAGGAAAAGTTTATAAACAGTTGTACACATGGAATTAAAAACAACACAAAGCACTTATTGAGTCAGGTTGTGAACAAACAATTCTAACAGAGATAATGACCAAAAAAAAAAAAAAAAGTAAAAATCAGTTAAGGCAAGAGAACAGATTATAAAGAGAACAGATAATAGAGATGATTCTATATAATCGACAGATTATAGAGATGAGTCTATATAATTGGTATAAATTATCACATAGTTTCCTTGATATGGCCAATATGGCACGGGATTACACTTTTAGGAACACACAAATCCATATGTATTTGTAATGACTAAACAGAAGAGGGCATTTGGAGCTTCATTGGACAAGCAAAGCCAGCTTAGTTGATTTCTAGAAATCCTAAGAACATTTCCTGTACTTTAACCACAGGTGAGACTTTAGCTAGTGGCCCAAGTTTCAAAAAATATGATGAGCAAATTCAAGCATGATTCAATTTAGCCCTTTTGGTTTAAGTGACCAACTACATGTTTATTTAAATAAGAATTTATAATATTTAACAAAACAAAAGAGAAATTAATATGCATGATAATAATTTATTGTATTAGTTCTACATGTCTACCTTAGAAACATATTTATTGAGAACTTAGTTATCATTGAAATTGAATAAAAATCCATTTAATTTGTTCTTTCGTTCAAGCTATGATCACACAACCTCACACCATTAAATGTAGTTTTTGACTACTTTGATTAGTGTAGATCAGAAAATGGCTGGTGAAGGAGGGAAAAAATTAAATCCTTAGGATCAATGAGACATCATCAGCAACATTATTTTTTTCTTAAATATTTCTGCTTTAGGGTAGATTTAATTGAATATATGTAATATACTTATATATACAAATGTATACATATATATACATATAAAATAAATAACAAAATTAATAAATATATATTCATATATCAATATATTTTGAATATATATTATATGTATGGAAGGATAGCACATCCATAGATAAAATGAAGATTGATGTCGTGAAATTTTGTGCAGTTCTGCTTAACTCATTTTAGCTATATATTCATAATCTGTAACTTGGTATATCAACTGTGAATTCTGCTAAATAACACATTTTAACATGAATATACACCATTATTAGAGATGTAAAAATAAAGAAAAAAAATTGTTCATGTTGGAAGAATCATGTAGTGAAAAGTATTTCCTTGCTTCTTCCCCAAGGACTGTTTAAATTTTGCTTTCTAGTGTGAGAGGAGAAAATAATTACAATTAAAGAAAGATGGTAGTGACATTATCAATATTTTACACATTCATAGTAAAATGTTGTCAAGGGGTGCCTGGGTGGCTCAGTTGGTTAAGTGCCTGACTCTTAATATCCACTCAGGTCGTGATCTTGTGATTGTGGGAATGAGCCCCACCTCAGGTTCCATGCTGGGTGTGGAGCCTTCTTGGGATCCTCTCTTTCATTCTCCTTCTCTGTCTGCCCCTCCCCCACTCATGTTCTCTCTCTCTCTCTCTCTCTCTCTCTCCCAAAATAAATAAACTTAAAAAAATAAAATGTTATCAAAGACAGACAGACATCTCTAATAGTAATTGATTTGCATTTGGCAGATCTAGTAAGTTCAGTTTCTGTGTTAATTCCAACATCTCCTAGATATTCATTCAATACATATACTCACACTAGAAATCACTCTGAGTCTTCTAAATTGACTGAGGCTAGCAGTTCATTCAGTCTTTTTATATAGAGTCTGTGAGAGCAAATGGACATAGTATCCCATAATGTCCCATGTGTCCAAATTGCTTTGTGTATTAGTTCATAATGGTGAAAGCATCCTTTATGGCCTTCCATTTTTTTCAGTTCATGAATGAGGTGATGCTCCCTTGTTTACTTCAAGTTTGAAAGAAGATCAATTTTTTAGGAAATGACTTACATTGTAGAATATATTAAACATTTCAATTCAACTTTACTGTTCTTTTCAAATACGTGTAAGAAAAATACCTTGTCCTTGATGCCCTCTGTGATAACATATGTTAGTGACTAATCTTATTATTTACAATTTTATAACCTTTTTTATTGCAACGCTGCTTTCAAGAATTTGTCAAAAATTATTTTTTTAAATAAATATGCATAATGGTCAGGCCTAAAAGCACTCAGTAATCCTCTTTGTCCAGAAAATTATATAGCAAAAGTAATGCTGAGTCAACTATACTGTCATTTGAAGAATATTTCAAAGATTTTTCAGGAAAAGGAAAATCCCAAGGTAAAGATTTATGGCTTGTCAATATCCATAGGCAATTTCACAATGTGTATTTCACAATTTAACAAATTTAATTATTAAAAAGCACAAAATCATTACCATTGATGTGTAAGGCCCAAGGCTTAAGGAGCATATCTTTTTGTATTATGTATCATTTAAATTTCAAACTTAAACAGGAAGAACTGTCAAATAATCACTTGATTAAGATTTCTCATTGTTTTAAACTTTTAATTAAACTTAGTTTAGGGCTACAGAGATCCTACCTGAAAAAGAGTTTACTTCTAGACGAGAAACACCACTAAAATTACATTATGGGGGTGAAATGCAAATTTTATCCTTTGGGATGTGTCACACTAATGCCAGAATGAAATATTTTAATATTAAATAAACATTAAAAAGCATAATTTATTTAAGTGTATATACTTTTAAACAACAACTTAGAATATTCTGAAGTAAATTATTTTTAAAGAATAAAAACATGTTTTGTGTTAGGAATTGAGTTCTATAGACATAAGTTACAAACTTTTATGGAAGTAACCAGAGAAGAAAAATTCAGGGAAAGAGGCAAAGAGAGAATATGAAATGCAGAAAAAGACTGAAATATACTAGGCAATGGAAGAGCAAAATCATTACCTTTATCAAAACACTAATGGCAACCTGGATATTTCTGTAGTGAGAATGCCATGGGAGCAGGGGAGGAATTGAAAAGATACTAACTTTTAAGTAAAATGACTTTTTGGTACAGATTTAGAATTTGATCTTGCATTTCCACTAGAATGAAATCCTCACAAAATCTTTTTTTTTTTTTTTATAATTTAAATTCAAGTTAGTTAATATACACTGAAGTCTTGACTCAGGAGTAGAACCCAGTGATTCATCTCTTACATATGACACCCAGTGCTCATCCCAAAAAGTGCCCTCCTTAATGCCCATCACCCATTTAACCCATTCTCCCACCCATCCCCCCCTCCAGCAACCCTTAGTCTATTCTCTGTATTTAAGGGTCTCTTATGGTTTGTCTCCCCTTGTTTTTGCTTCCCTATCCATGTTTATCTGTTTTGTATCTTAAATTCCACATGAGTGAAATCATACGATATTTGTCTTTCTGACTGACTTATTTTGCTTAGCATAATACACTCTAGTTCCATCCACATTGTTGCAAATGGCAAGATTGCGTTCTTTTTGATCACCAAGTAATATCCATTGTGTGTATATATATATATATATATATATAGCATCTTTTTTATCCATTCATGAGTCAATGGACATTTGGGCTCTTTCCATAATTTGTCTATTGTCAATGAAGCTGATATAAACATTGGGATGCATGTGCCTCTTCGAATCAGCACTCATGTATCCTTTGGATAAATAGTAGTGAAATTGCTGGGTCATAGGGTAGTTTTATTTTTAATTTTATTGAGGAACTTCCATACTGATTTCCAGATTGGCTGCACCAGTTTGCATTCCCACCAGTAGTGCAAAAGGTTTCTTCATTCTCTGCCTCCTCACCAACATATGTTGTTTCCTAAGTTAATTTTAGCCATTGTGACAGGTGTGAGGTGGTATCTCATTGTGGTTTTGCTTTGTATTTCCTGATGATGAATGATGTTGAGCATTTTTTTCATGTGTATGTTAGCTATCTGGATGTCTTTTTAGGAAAAGTATCTATATCATGTCTTCTGCCCATTTTTTCACTGGATGATTTGATTTTGGGGTGTTGAGTTTGGTAAGTTCTTTTTAGATTTTGTATGCTAACCTTTTATCCAATATGTCATTTGCAAATATCTTCTCCCATTCTGTTGGTTGCCTTTTAGTTTTCTTTATTGTTTCATTTGCTGTGAAGAAACATTTTATCTTGATGAGGCTCAGATAGTTCATGTTTGCTTTTATTTCCCTTGCCTCTGGATACATGTCAAGTAAGAAGTTGCTGCAGCCTAGGTCAAAGAGGTTGCTGCCTGTTTTCTCTGGTAGAATTTTGACGGTTTCTTGTCTCACATTTAGGTCTTTCACTCATTTGGAATGTATTTCTGTGTATGGTTTAAGATAGTGGTCCAGTTTCATTTTTCTGCAGGTCACTATCCAGTTCTCCCAGCACCATTTGCCAAAGAGACTATTCTTTTTCCATTGGAGACTCTTTCCTGTTTTGTCAAAAATTAGTTGGTCATATATTTGTGGGTCCATCCCTTGATTCTCTATTCTCTTCAGTTGATCTACTTGTCTGTTTTCATGCCAATACCATACTATCTTGATGATTAAAGCTTTGAAAAACAGCTTAAAGTCCAGAATTATGATGCCTCCAGCTTTTGTTTTATTTTTCAATATTACTTTGGCTATTTCAGATCTTTTCTGGTTCCATTCAAATCTTATGATTGTTTGCTCTGTGAAGAATGCTAGTGTTATCTTGACAGAGATTGCATTGAATATGTAGATCGCTTTGGGTGGTATCAGCATTTTAACAATATTTATCCTTCAAATCCATGAGCATGGAATGTTTTCCCATTTCTTTGTGTTTTCTTCAATTTTTTTTACAGAATTTCTATAGTTTTCAGCTTACAGATATTTTACCCCTTTGGTTAGGTTTATTCTTAGGTATTTAATGCTTTTTGTGCAATTGTAAATGGAATCAATCACTTGATTTTTCTTTCTGCTGATTGGTGTATATAAATGCAACCAATTTTTGTACATTGATTTTATATCTTGCAACATTGTTGAATTCATGTATTAGCTCTAGCAGTTCTTTGGTGGAGTCTTTCAGGTTTTCCATGTAGTGTATCATGTCATCTGTGAAGAGTGAAATTTGACTTCTTCCTTGCCAATTTTGATGTTCTTTTTTCTTTTTGTTGTCTGACAGTTGAGGCTAGGACTTCCAGTACTATGTTTAACAAGAGTGGTGAGAGTGAACATCTTTGTCGTGTTCCTGATCTTAGGGGAAAAGTTGTCTGCTTTTCCCCATTGAGGATGATATTAGCTGTGGGTCTTTCGTATATGGCTTTTATGATGTTAAGATATGTTCCATCTATCCCAACTTCCTTGAGGCTTTTTATCAAGAAAGGATGCTGTATTTCATGAAATGCTTTTCCTGAATTTATTGAAAGGATTATATGGTCTATCCATCAAGAAGAGCTAACAATTGTAAATACTTATGCCACCAATGTGGAAGAACCCAAATATATAAATTAATCACAAACGTATGCAAACTTATTGATAATAACAATGTAATTGTAGGAGACTTTAATGCTCCACTGACAACAATAGACAGATCATCTAAGCAGAAAATCAAGGAAATAAGGACTTTGAATGACACACTGGACTGGATGGACTTATCAGATATACTCAGAACATTTCATCCAAAAGCAGCAGAATACACATTATTCTTGAGTGCACATGGAACATTATCCAGAATAGATCACATACTGGGTCACAAAACAGCCCTCAACAGGTACGAAAAGATTGAGATCATACCATGCATATTTTCAGATCACAATGCTATGAAACTTGAACTCAACTGCAAGAAAAATATTGGAAATGCCTCAAATACATGGAGGTTAAAGAACGTCCTACTAAATAATGAATGGGTTAACCCGGAAATTAAAGAAGATATTTAAAAAATACATGGAAGTAAATGAAAGTGAAAACACAGCAGTACAAACCCTTTGGGATGCAGCAAAAGGAGTCCTAAGAGGAAAATATATTCCAATTCAGGCCTATCTCAAGAAGCAAGAAAGGTCCTAAATACAGAACCTAATGTTACACCTAAAGGAGCTAGAAAAGGAGCAGCAAATAAAGCCCAAAACCAGCAGAAGGGAAATAATGAAGATTATAGCAGAAATAAACACACAAAAGAACCAGTAGAATAGATCATTGAAACTAAGCTGTTTTTTTTTTTGAAATAATAAATAAAATTGATAAGGCCTTAGCCAGACTTCTCGAAAGGAAAAGAGAGAGGACCCAAATAGATAAAATCACAAATGAAACAGGTGAGATCACAACCAACACCACAGAAATACAAACTATTATTAGAGAATGCTGAAAGAGTATATGCCAGAGTGCATGGGTGGCTGAGTCAGCTAAGTGTCTGACTCTTGATTTTGGCTCAGGTCATGATCTCAATGTTCATGGGTTCAAGCCCTTCATCAGGGCACTCTGTCAGAGCAGACCCTGCTTGGGATTCTCTCCCTCCCTCTCTCTCTGCCCCTTCACTGCTCATGCTCTCTCCCCCGCTTCAAAAAGTAATATTAAAAAAATAAATATAAATATATGCCAACAAACTGGATAATATGGAAAAAATGGACAAATTCTTAGACACTCACACATGACCAGAAGTCAAATGGGAGGAAATAGAAAATTTAACAGACCCATAACCAAGAAAGTCATTGAATCAATAATCAAAAATCTCCCAACAAATGAGTTTTGGGCCAGATGGCTTCCCAGAGGAATTCTACCACATGTTTAAAGCATTTTTAATATCTAATCTTCTCAAACTGTTCCAAAAAAATAGAAATGCAAGGAAATCTTCCAGGCTCATTCTATGAAGCCATCACCACCTTGATTCCAAAACCAACGACCCCACTTAAAAGGGGGATTACAGGCCAAAATCCCTGATGAAACTGGATGCAAAAATTCTCAACAAGATACTAACAAACTGAATGCAACAGTACATTAAAAGAATTATTCACCATGTTCAACTGGGAGTCATTCCTGGGCTGCAAGCTTGGTTCAATATTTGCAAATCAATCAGCATGTTGCCCTGCATTAGTAAAAGAAAGGATAAGAACCAATATGGTACTTTCAATAGATAGGGTGCCTGGGTGGCTCAGTCAGTTAAGTGTCTGACTTCGGCTCAAGTCATGATCTCATGGTTTGTGAGTTCAAGCCCCGCATCAGGCTCTGTGTTGACAGTTCAGAGCCTGGAACCTGCTTCGGATTCTGTGTCTCCCTCTCTCTCTCTTTCCCTCCCCTGATTGCGCTCTCTCTCTCTCTCTCTCTCTCTCTCTCTCAAAAATAAATTAACATTAAAAAAGAACCAAGGTGGTACTTTCAATAGATGCAGAAAAAGCATTTGACAAAATACAGCATCCCATAAATGCTTTTGTTACTCTATGTTCATTAGGTGATATTTAAAATGTAATTATGTGTACTGCAATGAAAAAAACTTTACTCTTAGGTATATTATCTTTAACACATTTAGGTATTGATAATGTGTGTGTGTGTGATTGTGAACAATCAAATCAAAGGAACATTTTAATATTTTTAATCCCTAGTTTTTAGAAATTACTATGATACTTATTTCAAAATACTCTCCAAGTGTGTTAAAAAAAAAAAAAAAACATTAAACTTCTTCTTTCCAAAGCCAGGAAGTATTCATGATGGCAGAGCATACTATCCTGGTGAATTCTGTTGACAAAAATCAAACTGTCCTAAGTGGTGAATTGCTAGGGGCTAGGAGAATTGGAATGCATGATCATCCAATTGGCAGACAGCCTAGTAATGGAGCTGTTGAAAGTTAGGAATCTCAAATTGCCCTAAGGTATAAAATAAGGGAGACCTAAGACTTATTTCCACACCTTAATCCTTTTTATGTTTATTTATGAAGAAAGAAAAAAAGTGGGCTAGTACTTAAATGTAGCTAGGCAAAGTTAGATATAAACTATTAAATCTAAGTGACACATGCACATTTTAGGGCATCAGAGGATTTTTTACAGGTACGATGGTTCAAAATCAAATTGTTATTTCAAATATCTATCAGAAATATATTCTGTAATAATGGTTCATCTTATCACTACTTAATTTATGTATATATTTAAAATGTTTTTCAAAGGAAAGTTTAGATAAAATGTTATCTACTTTTTCAGTTATTTCAGCCAATGTGTGTGATGTTAACCAAATAGCTATGCTGAAAATTTGTGAATAGTAATATGTAAATAAGTGGAAAGAATTGAAGCTTTAAAATAAAAAAAAATCATATACAATTTATGTTTACTCAAAATGGTAGATTTAGAATAAAAATGAAGTCATGACTTTAAGCAAATGTGTATTAAATTATTTACACCATGTAATAACTAAATGAAGAATCTGGACATGTTAACATACTGGAACAAAATAATTTTTTAAATATTTTAAAAAGTTAATCTCTTGTATATCTCTATGTACTTGTCCTGTGAACACTGGTACACTGGAAAATTGGATCACTTTCTCTGATGAATCTGAGGATGCCCTATGATTCCTTTTTGCTTCACTAGACACTCATCATTCTTGGTGGGAAATCGATGATGAATTTGCCACAGCTACAGCTTTCCACATAGATGTCTTCCTGAAGAATTTATAGTAGAAGAGCAGAGTACACGTGGATTAGTCTCTAGAAGGAACAGTGATAAGGCACGAAATCATATGAGACCTTTGTGTTTATTCATTTCTTACCAAAGAACTCTGTCCCAAGAATCAGGATAGTCTCATTTGAGGGTTCCTTAACCACTGTGGAACCCATTTGTCCATATCATAAATGATCTATTCAAAGATGGTCCAGTTCACACTGACTTAGTAATAAATTTCTTTTAAAGAACAAACTGTACATAATATCATTCATAACTAATACTGCTTTACTTTTGATAAAATGATTACCTGGTTTAAAACATACAAATTGTGATAAGGAGGGAAGATGGCGGCTTAGGAGGACACTGGGCTCACTGCGCGTCCTGCTGATCACTTAGATTCCACCTACACCTGACTAAATAACCCAGAAAACCGCCAGAGGATTAGCAGAATGGAGTCGCCAGAGCCAAGCGCAGACTAGAGGCCCACGGAAGAGGGTAAGAAGGGCGGCGAGGCGGTGCGCGCTCCACAGACTGGCGGGAGGGAGCCGGGGCGGAGGGGCGGCTCGCCGGCCAAGCAGAGCCCCCGAGTCTGGCTGGCAAAAGCGGAGGGGCCTGACGGACTGTGTTCTGACAGCAAGCGCAACTTAGCGTCTGGGAGGTCATAAGTGAACAGCTCTGCTCGGAAAGCGGGAAGGCTGGAGGACAAAGGGAGGGAGAGCTGCTGAGCCCTCTGACAACACAGCTCAGTTTGGTGGGGAACAAAGGCACTCGCCAGCGCCATCTCCCCCGCCCATCCCCCAGCCAAAATCCCAAAGAGAACCGGTTCCTGCCAGGGAACTTGCTCGCTCCGCACAAACACCCAACTCTGTGCTTCTGCGGAGCCAAACTTCCAGCAGCAGATCTGACTCCCACCCGCTGCCACAGGGCCCCTCCTGAAGTGGATGACCTAAGGAGAAGCGAGCTAAGCCTGCCCCTCCTGCCCCCGTGCACCTTGCCTACCCACCCCAGCTAATATGCCAGATCCCCAGCATCACAAGCCTGGCAGTGTGCAAGTAGCCCAGACGGGCCAAGCCACCCCACAGTGAATCCCGCCCCTAGGAGAGGGGAAGAGAAGGCACACACCAGTCGGACTGTGGCCCCAGCGGTGGGCTGGGGGCAGACATCAGGGCTGACTGCGGCCCCGCCCACCAACTCCAGTTATACACCACAGCACAGGGGAAGTGCCCTGCAGGTCCTCACCACGCCAGGGACTATCCAAAATGACCAAGCAAAAGAATTCCCCTCAGAAGAATCTCCAGGAAATAACAGCAGCTAATGAACTGATCAAAAAGGATTTAAATAATATAACAGAAAGTGAATTTAGAATAATAGTCATAAAATTAATCGCTGGGCTTGAAAACAGTATAGAGGACAGCAGAGAATCTCTTGCTACAGAGATCAAGGGACTAAGGAACAGTCACGAGTAGCTGAAAAAAGCTTTAAATGAAATGCATAACAAAATGGAAACCACCACAGCTCGGCTTGAAGAGGCAGAGGAGAGAATAGGTGAACTAGAAGATAAAGTTATGGAAAAAGAGGAAGCTGAGAAAAAGAGAGATAAAAAAATCCAGGAGTATGAGGGGAAAATTAGAGAACTAAGTGATACACTAAAAAGAAATAATAAACTCATAATTGGTATCCCAGAGGAGGAAGAGAGAGGGAAAGGTGCTGAAGGTGTACTTGAAGAAATAATAGCTGAGAACTTCCCTGAAGTGGGGAAGGAAAAAGGCATTGAAATCCAAGAGGCACACAGAGAACTCCCTTCAGACGTAACTTGAATCGATCTTCTGCACAACATATCATAGTGAAACTGGCAAAATACAAGGATAAAGAGAAAATTCTGAAAGCAGCAAGGGGTAAACGTGCCCTCACATATAAAGGGAGACCTATAAGTCTCGTGACTGATCTCTCTTCTGAAACTTGGCAGGCCAGAAAGAATTGGCACGAGATCTTCAGTGTGCTAAACAGAAAAAATATGCAGCCGAGAAACCTTTATCCAGCAAGTCTGTCATTTAGAATAGAAGGAGAGATAAAGGTCTTCCCAAACAAACAAAAACTGAAGGAATTTGTCACCACTAAACCAGCCTTACAAGAGATCCTAAGGGGGACCCTGTGAGACAAAGTACCAGAGACATCACTACAAGCATAAAACATACAGACATCACAATGACTCTAAACCCGTACCTTTCTATAATAACACTGAATGTAAATGGATTAAATGCGCCACCCAAAAGACATAGGGTATCAGAATGGATAAAAAAACAAGACCCATCTATTTGCTGTCTACAAGAGACTCATTTTAGACCTGAGGACACCTTCAGATTGAGAGTGAGGGGATGGAAAACTATTTATCATGCGACTGGAAGCCAAAAGAAAGCTGGAGTAGCCATACTTATATCAGACAAACTAGACTTTAAATTAAAGGCTGTAACAAGAGATGAAGAAGGACATTATATAATAGTTACAGGGTCTATCCATCAGGAAGAGCTAACAATTATAAATGTCTATGCGCCAAATACCGGAGCCCCCAAATATATAAAACAACTACTCATAAACATAAGGAACCTTATTGATAAGAATGTGGTAATTTCAGGGGACTAACACCCCACTTACAGAAATGGATAGATCATCTAGACACACGGTCAATAAAGAAACAAGGGCCCTGAATGAGACATTGGATCAGATGGACTTGACAGATATATTTAGAACTCTGCATCCCAAAGCAACAGAATATACTTTCTTCTCGAGTGCACATGGAACATTCTCCAAGATAGATCATATACTGGGTCACAAAACAGCTCTTCATAAGTTCACCAGAATTGAGATCATACCATGCATACTTTCATACCACAATGCTATGAAGCTTGAAATCAACTGCAGGAAAAAGTCTGGAAAACCTGCAAAAGCATGGAGGTTAAAGAACACCCTAATAAAGAATGAATGGGTCAACCAGGCAATTAGAGAAGAAATTAAAAAATATATGGAAAGAAATGAAAATGAAAGTACAACAATCCCAATGCTTTGGGATGCAGCGAAGGCAGTCCTGAGAGGAAAATATATTGCAATCCAGGCCTACCTCAAGAAACAAGAAAAATCCCAAATACAAAATCTAACAGCACACCTAAAGGAAAGAGAAGCAGAAGAGCAAAGACAGCCTAAACTCAGCAGAAGAAGAGAAATAATAAAGATCAGAGCAGAAATAAACAATATAGAATCTAAAAAAACTGTAGAGCAGATCAACGAAACCAAGAGTTGGTGGGGAAGGAAAAAGGCATTGAAATCCAAGAGGCACAAAGAACTCCCTTCAGACATAACTTGAATCGATCTTCTGCACGACATATCATAGTGAAAATGGAGAAATACAAGGATAAAGAGAGAATTCTGAAAGCAGCTAAGGCTAAGTGGGCCTTAACATACCAAGGTAGACACATAAGTCTAGTGGCAGACCTATCTACTGAAACTTGGTAGGCCAGAAAGAAATGGCAGGAAATCTTCAATGTGATGAATAGGAAAAATATGCAGCCAAGAATCCTTTATCCATCAAGCCTGTCATTCAGAATAGAAGAAGAAATAAAGCTTTTTCAAACAAAAAAAAAAACTGAAGGAATTCATCACCACTAAACCATCCCTACAAGTGATCCTAAGGGAGACTCTGTGAGTGAAATGTTGCAAGGACCACAAAGTACCAGAGACATCACTACAAGCATGAAACATACAAATACACAATGACTCTAAACCCATATCTTTCTATAATAACACTGAATGTAAATGGACGAAATGCTCCAATCAAAAGAATAGGGTATCAGAGTGGATAAAAATAAAATATGACCCATTTATTTGTTGTCTACAAGAGACTCATTTCAGAGCTGAGGACCCCTTCAGATTGAAAGTGAGCAGATGGAGAACTATCTATCAGGCTACTGGGAGTCAAAAGAAAGCTGGAGTAGCCTTACATATATCAATCTAGACTTTAAAAGTAAAGGCTGTAACAAGAGATGAAGAAGGGCATTATATAATAATTACAGGGTCTACCCATCAGGAAGAGCTAACAATTATAAATGTCTATGCACTGAATTCAGGGGCTCCTAAATATATAAAACAATTCATCACAAACATAAGCAACCTTATTGATAAGGATGTGGTAATTGCAGAGGACTTTAATACCCCACTTACAACGACAGATACATCATCTAGACACAGCATCATTAAAGAAACAAGGACCCTGAATGATACATTGGATCATATCAGATGAACTCGACAGATATATTTAGAACTCTGCATCCCAACACAACAGAATATACTTTCTTCTTGAGTGCACATGGATCATTCTCCAACATAGATCACATACTGGGTCATAAAACAGCCTTTAATAAGTATAAAAGAATTGAGATCATACCATGCACACTTTCGGACCACAATGCTATGAAACTTGAAATCAACCACAGGAAAAAGTCTGGAAAACCTCCAAAAGCTTGGAGGTTAAAGAACATCCTTCTAAAGAACGAATAGGTCAATCAGACAAATTGAGAAGAAATTAAAAGATATATGGAAAGAAATGAAAATGGAAATACAACAATCCAAACACTTTGGGATGCAATAAGGCAGTCCTAAGAGGAAAATACATTGCAATCTAGGCCTATCTTAAGAAACAAGAAAAATCCCAAATACAAAATCTAACAGCATACTTAAGGGAGCTAGAAGCCGAACAGCAAATACACCACAAATCCAGCAGCAGAAGAAAAATAATAAAGATCATAGCAGAAATAAATAATATAGAATCCAAAGAAACAGTAGAACAGATCAATGAAACCAAGAGTCGGTTTTGCAAGAAAATAAACAAAAGTGATAAACTTCTAGTCAGGCTTTCAAAAAGAAAAGAGAGAGAACCTAAATAGATAAAATCACAAATGAAAATTGATTTATTACAACCAATCCCTCAAAAATACAATCATTTATTAGGGAATACTATGAAAACTTATATACCAACAAAGTGGACCACTTGGAAGAAATGGACAAATTCCTAAACACCCACACACTACCAAAACCCAAACGGGACAAAATAGAAATTTTGAACAGACACATACCTACTAAAGAAATTGAATCAGTTATCAAAAATCTCCCAACAAATAAGAGTCCTTGACCAGATGACTTCCCTGGGGAATTCTACCAGACATGTGAAGCAGAGTTAATACCTATTCTTCTCATGCTGTTCCAAAAAACAGAAATGGAAGGAAAACTTCCAGACTCATTCTATGCAACCAGCATTACATTGATTCCCAAACCAGACAGACACCTAGCAAAAAAAGAGAACTAGAGGCCAAAATCCCTGATCAATATGGATGAAAAATTGTCAAGAAGATACTAGCAAATAGAATTGAACAGCATATACAAAAAATTATTCACCATGATCAAGTAGGATTCATTCCTGCGCTGCAGGCCTGGCTCAATATTTGCAAAACAATCAATGTGATACATCACATTAATAAAAAAAAAAAGATTAGAACCATATGGTCCTGTCAATAGATGCAGAAAAATACATTTGACAAAATACAGCATGCTTTCTTAATAAAAACCCTTGAGAAAGTTGGGATAGAAGGAACACACTTAAACATCATAGAAGCCATTTATGAAAAGCCCATAGCTAATATCATCCTCAATGGGGAAAAACTGAGAGCTTTCCCCATGAGATCAGGAACATGATAGGGATTTCTGCTCTCACCACTCTTGTTAACATAGTGTTGGAAGTCCTAGCATCAGCAATCAGACAGCAAAATGAAATAAAAGGCATCAAAATTGGAAAAGATGAAATCAAATTCCCACTTTTCACAGATGACGTGATACTCTACGTGGAAAACCTGACAAACTCTACCAAAAGTCTGCTAGAACTGATACAGTGAGTTTGGCAAAGTCACAGGGTACAAAATTAATCTACAGAAATTAGCTGCATCTGTATACACCAATAATGAAGCAACGGAAAGATAAATAAAAAACTGATAGCATTCACAATTGCACCTTGAATCACAAAATACTTAGAAATAAATCTAACTAACCAAAGATATAAAAGATCTGTATGCTGAAAACTATAGAAAGTTTATGAAGGAAATTGAAGAAGACACAAAGAAATGGAACAACATTCCATTCTCATGGATTGCAAAAATATTATTAAAATGTCAATACTACCCAAAGCAATCTACGCATTCAATGGAATCCCAATCAAAATTGCACCAGCATTCTTCTCAAAGCTAAAACAATCCTAAAATTTGTATAGAACCACAAAAGATCCCAAATAGCCAAAGTAATATTGAAGAAAACCAAAGTGGTAGGCATCACAATCCCAGACTTTAGCCACTACTACAAACCTGTAATCATCAAGACACTATGGTACTGGAATAAAAACAGAGACATAGACCAATGAAATACAATAGAGAACCCAGAATCGGACCCAGAAATGTATGACCAAGTAATCTTTGACAAGGCAGGAAAGAGTATCCAATGGAAAAAAGGCAGTCTCTTTAATAAATGGTGCTGGGAGAAGTGGACAGCAACTTGCAGAAGAATGAAATTAGACAACTTTCTTACACTATACACAAAAAATAAACTCAAAATGAATGAAGGACCTGTATGTGAGACAGGAAACCATCAAAACCCTAGAGGAGAAAGCAGGAAAAAAAAAACCTCTCTGACCTCAGCCGCAGCAATTTTTTACTCAACACATCTCCAAAGGTAACGTTATTAAAAGTGAAAATGAACTATTGGGACCTCTTGAAGATAAAAATCTTCTGCACTGCAAAGGAAACAATCAACACAACTAAAAGGCAACCAACAGAATGGGAAAAGATATTTGCAAATGACATATCGGATCAAGGACTAGTATCTAATATCTATAAAGAACACACTAAACTCCACATCCAAAAAACAAATAATCCAGTGAAGAAATGGGCAGAAGACATGAATGCACTTTTCCAAAAAAGACATCCAGATGGCCAACATACATATGAAAAGACACTCAATGTCTCTCATCATCAGGGAAATACAAATCAAAACTACAATGAGATATGACCTCATGCTTGTCAGAGTGGCTAAAATGAACAATTCAGGAGACTATAGATGCTGGTGAGAATGTGGAGAAAAGGGAACCCTCTTGCACTGTTGGTGGGAATGCAAACAGGTACAGACACTCTGGAAAATAGTGTGGAGATTTCTCAAAAAATTAAAAATAGAACTACCCTATGACCCAGCAATAGCACTGCTAGGGATTTACCCAAGGGATACAAGAGTGCTGAAGCATAGTGGCACATGTACCCCAATGTTTATAGCAGTGCTTTCCGCCATAGCCAAATTATGGAAAGAACCTAAATGTCCATCAACTGACGAATGGATAAAGAATATGTGGTATACACACACACACACACACACACACACACACACACACACACACAATGGAATACTACTTGGCAATGAGAAAGAATGAAATCTGGCCATTTGCAGCAATGTGGATGGAACTGGAGCATGTTATGCTAAGTGAAATAAGTCAGTCAGATAAAGACAGCATATGTTTTTAATCCTATGTGGGTCTTGAGAAACTTAACAGAAGGCCATGGGGAGGGGAAGGGAAAAAAATGTTACAGAGAGGTAGGGAGGTAAACCATTAGAGACTCTTAAACACTGAGAACAAACTGATGGTTGATGAGGGTTGGGGGAGAGGGGAAAGTGGGTGATAGGCATTAAGTAGGGCACTTGTTGGGATGAGCACTGGGTGTTGTATGGAAACCAATTTTACAATAAATGATTTAAAAAAATAAAAATAAATAAAAATATTACCATCATTCAGAATTCGTTGAAAAATTGCATTGTCATTAGCTTATCATATCCTCAAAAAAATGACTATGTATCTAAACTGTATCTGAAAGTTTTCAGTTCTCTGTGTACCTCACTATATAGGCAGGGTAAATTTTGGCATTTCTAACATATGTGGCTTATAAAGATACCACACAATCATAATTCCTTATGAACAAAGTTCATTCTTTCAAAATGTGATTCAAAATAAAGACTATGAGGGGCGCCTGGGTGGCTCAGTCGGTTAAGCGTCCGACTTCAGCTCAGGTCACGATCTCGCAGCCCGTGAGTTCGAGCCCCGTGTTGGGCTCTGGTCTGATGGCTCAGAGCCTGGAGTCTGCTTCTGATTCTGTGTCTCCCTCTCTCTGCCCCTCCCCCATTCATGCTCTGTCTCTCTCTGTCCCAAAAATAAATAAACGTTAAAAAAATTAAAAAAAAAATAAAGACTATGAAAAATAAATTAAATATCCATATGAAATGTTGATATTGAAAAATGGGAGGAAATTGAAAAAGACATAACAATAACATTAAAATGCTGAGTCAGGCTTGGGCAGACTCTAAGTTCATTTTATAAAACCTGAAATCACCTACCTGCCACATGTTTATGATACATCTTTTTCCAAGCAAGAAGTAAAAACCTAGGAAAACAACTAAGCATGGGTATGGATCATTATCCAAAAAGAATGCATAATGTTAGCTTTTATTTTATTTTAAATGTACCCCATAAGCTAAGTTCAAGAGAACATGAAATGTTAAACAATGTAATAACATTACGTTATATTTGCATACGATTATATGATGGAAAAATTACTTGCCATCTACACAAATACCCTGTTTATAAATTAAATTAAACTTATCACAGAGATAAAGGAATTAAAAGCAATAAAACAAAAATGAAAAATCAAATAACTGAGATTCACAGCAGATTGGATGTATTACCATAAAGATGGAAGACGTAGAGGAACAGTGAGATAGAACATACAATAATGGGAAACAATAAGGGTGACAAAAGAGAAAGAAAAATTATGGATCACGAGAGTACACTTAGGAAAGTCAGTGACTACAAGAAATATAATAACATTCATATCATAAGAATCTCAGAAGGAGAAAAGAGAGAAAAGAGGGCAGAAGGTGTATTTGAGGAAGTAATAGTTGAAAACTTCCCTAACCTGGGGAAGGAAACAGACATCCAAATGTAATGAAATTTCTAAAATATAATGATAAGGAAAAAAATCTTAAAACAGCATGACAAAAGAAGCCTCTAAATTACAAGGAAAACCCCTAAGGGTAGCAGCAAATCTGTCCACAGAAATTTGGCAAACCAGAAGGGATGTGCATAATATATTCAATGTTCTGAATGGGAAAAATCTGCAACCAAGAATATTCTATCTAGCAATGTTATCATTCAGAGAAGAAGGGGAGACAAAGAATTTCTAAGACAAACAAAAACTAAAATAGTTCATGACCACTAAAGCAGCCCTGAAAGAAATATGAAAGGGGAATTTTTAAGTGGGAAATATATACTAAAGTGGGCAAAGAAGAGAAAGTAACAAAGAAAATCTCCAAAAAAAAATAGCAAAACATGTAATAAAATGGCACTAAATACATATCTATCAATTACTCTGATTGTTAATGAACTAAACACTCCAATCAAAACACAAAGAGTGTTAGTATGAATTAAAAAAAAAGTCCCATCTATATGATATATGATGCCTATGTGAGACTCACTTTTGAACTAAAGACACCATCAGATTGAAAGTGAGGTGATGGAGAGGTGCCTGGATAGCTTATTCGGTTAGGCGTCTGACTCTTGATTTCAGCTCAGGTCATGATCTCACAATCTGTGAGTTTGAGCCCCACATCAGGCTCTGTACTCTTTCTCCCTGTCTCTGCTCCTGCCCCTCCCCCCTCCCCAGCTCATGTGTGTTCTCTCTCTCTTTCTTAAAAATGAACAAATAAACCTAAAAAAATAAACTTTGTAACTGAGAGGATAGAGAATATTTTATCATGCAAAAGGAAGTCAAAAGAAAGCCAGAGTAGGAATACTTATATCAGACAAAGTAGATATTAAACAAAAGACTGTAACAAGAGATAAAAAAGGACACTATATTATAATAAATAGGACTATTCAACAAGATATAACATTTGTAAATATTCACCCAATATGGGAGCACACAAATATATAAAACAATTAATAACAAATATAGAGGAACTCATTGATAATAATACAATATTGGTAGGGAACTTTAATGCCCCACTTACATCAATGGAGAGATCATCCAAGCAGAAAAATCAATAAAGAAACAATGGCTTTGAATGACCCACTGGACCAGATTGACTTAATAGATATATTCAGAACATTTCATTGTAAAGCAACAGAATAAACATCCTTTTCAAGTGAGCTTGTGACATTTTCCTAATAGAATACATACTAAGTCACAAATCAGTCCTCAACAAATACAAAAAGGCAGATCATACCATGCATCTTTCAGACCACAATGTTATGAAACTTTAAGTCAACCATAAGAAAAAATTAGGAATGTCCACAAATAAGGAGGTTAAACAACATGCTACTAAACAATGAGTGGAAACCAGGAAATCAAAGAAGAAATGGAAAAAATATGGAAACAAATTAAAATGAAAACACAACTGTCCAAAATGTTGGAATGCAGCAAAAGCGGTCGTAAGAGGGAATTATAGAGCAATACAGGACTACCTCAAGTGGAAAGTAAAATCTCAAACAAACTAACCTTACAGTAGCTATAAAATCAATAACAACAATAACAAACAATAACAAATGAAGTCAAAACCCAGCAGAAGAAGGGAAATAAAAAGATTAGAGCAGGAATACATTATTTAGAAACAAACAAACACAGTATAACAGATCAATAAAATCAGGAACTGTTTCTGTGAAAAAAAATTATGTTGATAAACCTCTCCCCAGGCTTTGCAAAAAGATGAAAGAAAGGACCCAAATAACTAAAATCAAAAATGAGAGAGCGAAATAACAACCAACACCACATAAATACAATTACAAGAAAATATTATGAAAAACTATATGCTCCAATGTGGGAGATGTAGGAGAGAAGCATCAAAGGAAAAGACTTCAAAAGGGAAGAGCAGGAGAAAGTGCAAGGCCTTAGGACATGTTTACACAGATGAACAGGCTGCAGCTCTAAGGAACGCCTAGAGCCATTAACATTAGCATTAACATCCAGGGCCATATCCTACTTCACACCTGCCCCTTCCTAGTGTTATAGAAACCAATTAACTCAAAATTCAACCTTGAAGAGCTAAACCATTAGATTGATTAACACACTTGCTTAGCTGACTTTATGCACATAGTCTTTAGCAATTATCCTAATAAAAAGAAGCTTCATTCTGGAGTCAAGGCCTCATTCCGACTGGAATATGAAGACCTTCACTTAACTGCATTTTGTTTGCAGACTCATCTTTTGCGACTCTAACCATACTCCCTGCAACATTTTGCATAGTCGGCAAGATACAGTGCAGCAATCTTCGAGACCACTTTGGTTTACAGTCGCAGAGGACCAAAGTGGAATGGTAGGACAGGTAAGTCCTGGCTTTGGGATAGTGAAGTATGGGAAATTCCCAGTCTCATGATCATGAAGCTTACTCTAAATTACTTCGTACTTTATTGCAAAGTTCATGCATAAAAGTGAAAAGGGGAACTTTTGATGAGCTCTGGTACTTGGTTAAAAAACATTGCTATTGGTTTAACCCTTCTGGAAAAAAAACTTAAACAATGGAGATTAATTATGAGAACACTTAGACATGCTCATCAAAATGGAGATATCATTTCTTTAAAAGTTTGGTCTTTATGCTCTTTGAGATGGCTTTACAGACTTTACAATCTGACTCAGAACGAAATATAAGTTCATCTAAATTAAAAACTCATCAAAAAGAAGGAGATGAGTTGGATTTTACATCTGATAATTTTGAGGATGAGTCTTCTGAGGTAATCAAGGCTATAGCACCTGAGGAAAATACTTCATCAGAATGGCCTCCGCCCCCACCCACAAATGATGATTAGAGCCAATTGTCTCTGGCTAGTCTACCTTGGGATAGAGATTTTAAGGAATATTCCCAAGCAGCTGCCAAAACTCCTTTTGTTTCCGGGAACTTCCCTGTCTTCCCTGGCCCAACACTGACTGCCTAATTCCACTACTGGAAGACAAAAAACAAAACAAAACAAAACAAAACAAATAATACAAAACAAAGCAAAAATCGGTATCTGGTTGTCTATCTGAGCTGACAGACTTTAGAACCATGTGAACTCTTTTCTTTGCCCTCTGCACCTCTGTCTGCCTTCAGGCCTCTAGGCAGCGACACCTCACCTCATCTGCCAGGTGAGGATATACGCTGTCAAAGGGCAAAGAAAACACTTCCTTAAACTTTAAATTTCCTCACTGGTTCCATGGGAAAAAAATCAACAATGGTAAACTTTTAAGAAAACACAGATAAAATATTATTAAGGTAAACATGTGTTTTAAATTATAAAACTTTATTCTAAGGTTGAGATAAATTCAATTTTAAAAATATACTGTTATAAGGTTAAAATTCCACTTTTCTCACTGTTCAAAAAACAAAGCTTTCTTGGACTGTTCTGCAATTGATAAGACAATGTAAACAAAGGTTTTTTTCTTTTCTCTCTGCCAAAAAACACAAAGCTTTAGGTTTCATCTTCATCAGGTCTTTGATTGCTTAGGTAAAACTTCTCAAAGTTAAAGGAACTAAGTTTTGCTAAGAACTATATAATGTTGAAGTCCTCAGAGAAGATGGCGGCATAGGAAGACGCTGGACTCACCGCATCCTGCTGATCACATAGATTCCACCTACACCTGCCTAAATAACCCAGAAAACTGCCAGAAGACCAGCAAAACGGGTTCTCCAGAGCCAAGTGCAGACGAGAGGCCCACAGAAGAGGGTGGGAAGGGCTGAGAGGCAGTGAGCACTACACGGACTGGTGGGATGGAGATCGGGCGGAGGGGCAGCCTGCCGGCCAAGCAGACCCTGAGTCTGGCTTGCAAAAGCAGAGGGGCCGGATGGAGTGTGTTCTGACAGCAAACAGGACTTAACATTTGGAAGGGTATAAGTTAACAGCTCTTCTCAGAGAGCAGGAAGTCTGGAAGACAATGGGAGGGAGAGTTGTTGAGCCCTGGACGACAGAGCTCAGCTTGGTGGGGAACAAAGACACTCGCCAGCGCCATCTCCCTTGCCCATCCCCCAGCCAAAACCCAAAGGGAACCAGTTCCTGCCAGGGAACTTGTTTGCACCGCACAAACACCCAATGCTGTGCTTCTGCAGATCCATCCCTCCAGCGGTGGGACTGACTCCCTCCCGTTGCTGCAGTGATGCTCCTGAAGTGGATCACTGAGGATAAGCAAGCTGAGCCTGCCCTCCTGCCCCGTATACCTTGCCGATCCACCCCAGCTAATATGCCAGATCCCCAGCACCACAAGACTGGCAGTGTGCAAGTAGCCCAGACAAGCCACGCCACCCCACAGTGAATCCTGCCCCTAGTAGACGGGAAGATAAGGTACACACCAGTCTGACTGTGGCCCCAGTGGTGGGCTGCAGGCAGACATCAGGTCTGACTGCGGCCTCGCCCACCAACACAAGTTATTCAAGACAGCACAGGGGAAGTGCCCTGCAGTTCTGCACCATTCCAGGGACTATCCAAAATGATGAAACATAAGAATTCCCCTCAAAAAAACCTCCAGGAAATAACGACAGCTAACGAAAGGATCAACAGCAATTTAAACAATATAACAGAAAGTGAATTGAGAACAATAGTCATAACATTAATCGTTGGGCTTGAAAACAATATAAAGGAAAGCAGATAATCTCTTGCTACAGAGATCAAGGGACTAAGGAACAGCCAGGGGGAGCTAAGAAATGCTATTAATGAGCTGCAAAATAAAATGGAGACGACCACAGCTTGGATTGAAGAGGCAGAGGAGAGAATAGGTGAAGTAGAAGATAAAATTATGGAAAAAGAAGAAGCTGAGAAAAAGAGAGATAAAAAAATCCAGGAGTATGAGGGGAAAATTAGAGAACTAAGTGATACACTAAAAAGAAATAATAAACTCATAATTGGTATCCCAGAGGAGGAAGAGAGAGGGAAAGGTGCTGAAGGGGTACTTGAAGAAATAATAGCTGAGAACTTCCCTGAAGTGGGGAAGGAAAAAGGCATTGAAATCCAAGAGGCACACAGAGAACTCCCTTCAGACATAACTTGAATCGATCTTCTGCACAACATATCATAGTGAAACTGGCAAAATACAAGGATAAAGAGAAAATTCTGAAAGCAGCTAGGGGTAAACGTGCTCTAACATATAAAGGGAGACCTATAAGACTCATGACCGATCTCTCTACTGAAACTTGTCAGGCCAGAGGAATGGCAGGAGATCTTCAATGTGATGAACAAAAAAAATATGCACCCAAGAATCCTTTATCCAAAAAGTCTGTCATTTAGAATAAAAGGAGAGATAAAGGTCTTCCCAAACAAACAAAAACTGAAGGAATTCATCACCACTAAACCAGCCCTACAAGAGATCCTAAGGGGGATCCTGTGAGACAAAGTACCAGAGCCATCGCTACAAGCATGAAACCTACAGACATCACAAGGACTCTAAACCCATATCTTTCTATAATAACAATGAATGTAAATGGAATAAATGCTCCAATCAAAAGACATAGGGTATCAGAATGGATAAAAAGAAAGACCCATCTATTTTCTGTCTACAAGAAACTCATTTTAGACCTGAGGACACCTTCAGATTGAGAGTGAAGGGATTGAGAACTATTTATCAGGCTACTGGAATTCAAAAGAAAGCTGGAGTAGCCATACTTATATCAGACAAACTAGATTTTAAATGAAAGGCTGAAACAAGAGATGAATAAGTGCATTATATAATAATTACAGGGTCTATCCATCAGGAAGAGCTAAGAAGTATAAATGTTTATTCACCAAATATGGGAGCCCCCAAATATATAAAACAATTACTCACAACATAAGCAACCTTATTGATAAGAATGTGGTAATTGCAGGGGACGTTAACACACCACTTACAGAAATGGATAGATCATCTAGACACAGGGTCAATAAAGAAGCCAGGGCCCTGAAAGATACATTGGATCAGATGGACTTGACAGACTAATTTAGAACTCTGCATCCCAAAGAAACCGAATATACTTTCTTTTCAAGTACACATGGAACATTCTCCAAGATAGATCACATACTGGGTCACAAAACAGCCCTTCCTAAGTAGGAAAGAATTGAGATCATACCATGCATACTTTCATACCACAATGCTATGAAGCTTGAAATCAACTGCAGGAAAAAGTCTGGAAAACCTCCAAAAGCATGGAGGTTAAAGAACACCCTACTAACGAATTAGTGGGTCAACCAGGCAATTAGAGAAGAAATTAAAAAATATATGGAAACAAACGAAAATGAAAATACAACAATCCAACGCTTTGGGACGCAGCGAAGGCAGTCCTGAAAGGAAAATACATTGCAATCCAGGCCTATCTCAAGAAACAAGAAAAATCCCACATACAAAATGTAACAGCACACCTAAAGGAAAGAGAAGCAGAACAGCAAAGGCAGCCTAAGCCCAGCAGAAGAAGAGAAATAATAAAGATCAGAGCAGAAATAAACAATACAGAATCTAAAAAAACTGTAGAGCAGATCAGCGAAACCAAGAGTTGGTTTTTGAAAAAATAAACAAAATTGACAAACCTCTAGCCAGGCTTCTCAAAAAGAAAAGGGAGATGACCCAAATAGATAAAATCATGAATGAAAATGGAATTATTACAACCAATCCCTCAGAGATGCAAACAATTATCAGGGAGTACTATGAAAAATTATATGCCAACAAACTGGACAACCTGGAAGAAACGCACAAATTCATAAACACCCACACTCTTCCAAAACTCAATCAGGAGGAAATAGAAAGCTTGAACAGACCCATAATCAGAGACGAAATTGAATCAGTCATCAATCAAATAAGAGTCCAGGACCAGATGGCTTCTCAGGGGAGTTCGACCAGACGTTTAAAGCAGAGATAATACCTATCCTTCTCAAGCTATTTAAAAAAAATAGAAAGGGAAGGAAAACTTCCAGACTGATTTTATGAAGCCAGTATTACTTTGATTCCTAAATCAGACAGAGACCCAGTAAAAAAAGAGAACTACAGGCCAATATCCCTGATGAATATGGATGCAAACATTCTCAATAAGATACTACCAAATCGAATTAAATGGCATATAAAAAGAATTATTCACCATGATCAAGTGGGATTCATTCCTGGGATGCAGGGCTGATTCAACATTCGCAAATCAATCAATGTGATACATCACATTATTAAAAGAAAAGATAAGAGCCATATGATCCTGTCAATCGATGCAGAAAAGGCCTTTGACAAAATTCAGCACCCTTTCTTAATAAAAACCCTTGAGAAAGTCAGGATAGAAGGAACATACTTAAAGATCATAAAAGCCATTTATGAAAAGCCCACAGCTAACATCATCCTCAATGGGGAAAAACTGAGAGCTTTTTCCCTGAGATCAGGAACACGACAGGGACATCCACTCTCACCGCTGTTATTTACCATAGTGTTGGAAGTTCTAGCATCAGCAATCAGACAACAAAAGGAAATCAAAGGCATCCAAATTGGCAAAGATGAAGTCAAGCTTTCACTTTTTGCAGATGACATGATATTATACATGGAAAATCCGATAGACTCTAACAGAAGTCTGCTAGAACTGATACATGACTTTAGCAAGTTGCAGGATACAAAATCAATGTACAGAAAGCAGTTGCATTCTTATACACTAATAATGAAGCAAAAGAAAGACTAATAAAGAAACTGATCCCATTCACAATTGCACCAAGAAGCATAAAATACCCAGGAATAAATCTAACCAAAGATGTAAAAGATCTGTATGCTGAAAACTTTAGAAAGCTCATGAAGGAAATTGAGGAAGATATAAAGAAATGGAAAAACATTCCATGCTCATGGATTGGAAGAATAAATATTGTCAAAATGTCAATACTACCCAAAGCTATCTACACATTCAATGCAATCCCAATCAAAATTGCACCAGCATTATTCTCGAAACTAGAACAAGCAATCCTAAAATTCGTATGGACCACAAAATGCCCCGAATAGCCAAAGTAATTTTGAAGAAGACCAAAGCAGGACAATCCCAGACTTTAGCCTCTACTCCAAAGCTGTCATCATCAAGACAGCATGGTATTGGCACAAAAACAGACACATAGACCAATGGAATCGAATAGAAACCCCAGAACTAGATCCACAAACGTATGGCCAACTCATCTTTGACAAAGCAGGAAAGAACATCCAATGGAAAAAAGACAGTCTCTTTAACAAATGGTGCTGGGGACTGGACAGCAACATGCAGAAGGTTGAAACTAGACCACTTTCTCACACCATTCACAAAAATAAACTCAAAATGGATAAAGGACCTGAATGTGAGACAGGAAACCATCAAAACCTTAGAGGAGAAATCAGGAAAAGACCTGTCTGACCTCAGCTGTAGCAATCTCTTACTCGACACGTCCCCAAAGGCAAGGGAATTAAAAGCAAAAGTGAGTTACTGGGAGCTTATGAAGATAAAAAGCTTCTGCACAGCAAAGGAAACAACCAACAACACTAAAAGGCAACCAACGGAATGGGAAAAGATATTTGCAAATGACATATCGGACAAAGGGCTAGTATCCAAAATCTATAAAGAGCTCACCAAACTCCACACCCGAAAAACAAATAACCCAGTGAAGAAATGGGCAGAAAACATGAATAGACACTTCTCTAAAGAAGACATCCGGATCGCCAACAGGCACATGAAAAGATGTTCAACGTCGCTCCTCATCAGGGAAATACAAATCAAAACCACACTCAGATATCACCTCACGCCAGTCAGAGTGGCCAAAATGAACAAATCAGGAGACTATAGATGCTGGAGAGGATGTGGAAAAACGGGAACCCTCTTGCACTGTTGGTGGGAATGCAAATTGGTGCAGCCGCTCTGGAAAGCAGTGTGGAGGTTCCTCAGAAAATTAAAAGAGACCTACCCTATGACCCAGCAATAGCACTGCTAGGAATTTACCCAAGGGATACAGGAGTACTGATGCATAGGGGCACTTGTACCCCAATGTTTATAGCAGCACTTTCAACAATAGCCAAATTATGGAAAGAGCCTAAATGTCCATCAACTGATGAATGAATAAAGAAATTGTGGTTTATATACACAATGGAGTACTACATGGCAATGAGAAACAATGAAAATGGCCCTTTGTAGCAACGTAGGTTGAACTGGAGAGTGTGATGCTAAGTGACATAAGCCATACAGAGAAAGACAGATACCATATGTTTTCACTCTTATGTGGATCCTGAGAAACCTAATAGAAACCCATGGGGGAGGGTTAGGAAAAAAAAAAGAGATTAGAGTGGGATAGAGCCGCCAAAGCATAAGAGACTCTTAGAAACTGAGAACAAACTGAGGGTTGATGGGGGGTGGGAGGGAGGGGAGGGTGGGTGTTGGGTACTGAGGAGGGCACCTGTTGGGATGAGCACTGGGTGTCGTATGGAAACCAATTTGATAATAAATTTCATATATTGAAAAAAAATAAAAATAAAATAGAAATAATGAAAGTAAAATAGAATTTAAAAATTTACAAAACAGTAAATAATAGAGTATAAAAATATTATCAAAAATATTTTAATAAAAATGGAAAATAAAAAAAAGAACCAAATAATGTCCATTCGCATTTAGGATCTTTTTGCCACTTTGGTTAATAAATAAAATTTTAAGATTTTTAATAATTTATAATCCTATTTAGGATATGTTTTATGATAACTTCCTAAGGTTTTAACAAACTTCCCAGGATTTAAATGGTAAATAATACATATTTACTATTTAAACTAATTTAAATTTGTTGGATTTTTTTTAAAGTTATCAACATTAAATATAGAACTGTATTTTACTAAAGTTTATTAAAGGTCAAATAAACTTACGTTATGTCTGTTACAATCTGTTAACAAAAGGATGACTTAAAGTAATGGTTAACTTTATTTGCCTCATAATTTTCGTGGGTAATTGTTAAGATAACTTTCAAAGTCTTTGGTAACCTATGACATTTAGGTTTTGTTTGCATGATGAATTGAGATAAATTCATTGGATATCTAATGAGATAAAATGCTAAAACACTAATTATTAAATATGGGCCTTTGGAGAAAGGCACAATAGGCCTTATTTTTGGACAGAGTAGTCTGATACTTATAGGTGTTCATGTGCATTCTGGTGTTATTGATTGTGATTATGAAAAGGAAATTCAAGTTTTGATATCGGCCAATAACCCTTATACTATTCAACCAGGAGACAAAATTGCTCAATTACTTATTCTTCCTTATATAGAAGGCCAAAACAATCCTGTTATCAGACTTGGAGGTTTTGGCAATCCTAGAAAACAATTATATTGGCAAACTTTTTTGAAAGATCCTTACCCAAAATAAATCTTAAAATTAATAATAAATCTTTTATAGGATTAGTAGACATTGGAGCTGACGTTACCATCATATCTGAAAAGTTTTAGCCTTCATCTTGGCCTGTTGAAAACATACTTGTAATTTTTACAGGACTTGGCTTCTTAGGGGGAATAAAAAGAAGTCAAAAGATTATGAGATGTGAAGGACCCAAGGATCAGATAGCAACTCTCAAACCCTATGTGGCTAACATTGCCATTAATCTATGGGGTAGAGATTTACTTCAACAATGGAGTGCATATATTAATATCCCATCTGTATCTACTCGAAGTAAAAATATAATGTGTGCCATGGGATATGACCCACTGAAGGGATTAGGTAAAATCAACAAGGCATTAGAACACCTCTCGATATTTTCCCCAAAACATAAAGCCACAGGGCTAAGATATCTAAATTTATCTTAGTGGCCTCTGCAAGAGAACAAAAATATGCGCTCCCTTTAGAATGGCTTATTGATGGTAATGCAAGCTGGTGCAGCCACTCTGGAAAACAGTATGGAGGTTCCTCAAAAAAACTAAAAATAGAACTACCCTTCGACCCAGCAATTGCACTACTAGGCATTTATCCACAGGATAGAGGTGTGCTGTTTTGAAGGGACACATGCACCCCCATGTTTATAGCAGCACTATCAACAATAGGCAAAGTATGGAAAGAGCCCAAATGTTCATCGATGGATAAATGGATAAAGAAGTGTGATATATATATATATATATATATATATATATATATATATATATATAATGGAGTATTACTCGGCAATCAAAAAGAATGAAATCTTGCTATTTGCAACTACGTGGATGGAACTGGAGGGTATTATGCTAAGTGAAATTAGTCAGAGAAAGACAAAAATCATATGACTTCCCTCATATGAGGACTTTAAGAGACAAAACAGATGAACATAAGGCAAGGGAAACAAAAATAATATAAAAACGGGGAGGGGGACAAAACAGAAGGAATGCATAAATATGGAAAACAAACTGAGGGTTACGGGAGGGGTTGTGGGAGGGGGGATGGGATAAATGGGTAAGGGGCATTAAGGAATCTACTCCTGAAATCATTGTTGCACTATATGCTAACTAATTTGGATGTAAATTTAAAAAAAAATTAAATTAAAATTAAAAAAATAAAATGAAATTAAAAAAATTAAAAATTATGAATTTTAGAGTCACCTATCAGAGAAAGGAAGGCAAATACAATATAAAAGTGTTTGAGAAACATATAAGATGATTATATTTGTCAACCATTTCATTTCTATCACCTTTCAGGAAGAAAGGTGATGTTTGTTATAAAGTTCCATGATTTGGAAAATAATAACCAAATGAACAATATTGTTTTGAATGTATCCAGTGTATAAGTATGTAAAAATATAAATACATATCAATGTCTTCTCTGAAGCTTAAACGAGCCTATACATTTTGGAAGCTAATTTATGAATGTTTCCAAACTTTTATGATAAAAGGTTTACCTACAATTTCAACTAGCTAGCTAAAAATAAATAAATAAATACTGCACATTTTATTGCTTTCCATCTTAAAATATATTGTCAGTGGGCTTTTAAAAAAGTCATACCAAAAGTGATATCACCAACTCCCTAAAGTCAACAAATTCCACTAAACTAGAATTTATATTTCAGAGAGGAGATGGATAACATCTCACAATTCAACCTCAGCAGAAGTCATTAAGCCAGGCACACATGTGAGGGCTGTATTTCTCATTGGATTACAAATCCAGTAAGAGATTTGCCTTTGAGTTACTAGCACTACAAAGATTAAATCAAAGTATTGTCAGAGAAAAAAAAAAGCTCTTGGATGCGTGGAGATTTCTAGAATAAAACATTTATGATTTTTTTTTTAGCTCAAATAGATAAGAAAAGAAGTCATTTAGTCCCATTTTTTCATTATACAAACTACCTACAAGGCTTTTGCAAAAAAGCTATCCTTCATTCTTGACCCCTTCCAATCCTGTACCCACTGCATTTAGCTTAATAATTGTTAGTATGGGCTACAAGGCCTAGCATGATCTCTGCTCTGCTACATCTCACACTACAGATTCCTTCAATCTCAGTACTGAAGTCACTCTGACCTTTTATCAGGTCTTCATAGACACTGAGCTCTCTGCCACTGTAGAATGCATAAACAATTATATTTCTCTAAAATGTGTTTTCCATCTCCACCTCCACCTAGATATGGCTAAAATCTACTTATTCTTTAGGCCTCTAACATAGAGAGGACTTCCATCATCTCTCCTCCTTTAATTTCAAAGTTGGCCTTCTTTCTTAAGCATCCTGTACATTTCTTTCATTCCTATACCAGTTTGTACTTTACATTAATTTGGGAGACTATTATTTTATTTCTGTGTCACCAGTAGGTTGTTGGCTTCCAAAGAGCATGGGACATGGCTTGCTAGTTCATCCTTATATCCTCATCTTTTAAAAGTCAGGCGCATAACAGATGTTCCATAAATATTGAATGAATGAATCAACTGGATACTAAAGGAGAGTCATTAAGAGCAGACGTTCTAGAACCAGGTGGTCTCAGTTCAATCATTGGTTCAGCTACATAGCGGTTGTCAGTTCTTTCACCTCTAAAATAAGAATGATAATGGTAGTATGATTACATAACAATAAGTAAATTATCTAGAACAGAGTATCAAATAAATATTAGTTATAATTAATAATTATTATTACGACACAGGTAATAATTCATACCTTATGGTATTTAAGTTTATGTATGACATATATATGTATATGTATATATACACATATATATGTATATGTATATATGTGTGTGTATACATATATATGTATATGTATATATGTGTGTGTATACACATATATATGTATATGTATATATGTGTGTGTATACACATATATATGTATATGTATATATGTGTGTGTATATATATATATGTGTGTGTGTGTGTGTGTGTGTATGTATTCTTTCCATTTCTTCTTTTTGTAACTAAATAATCCCATCATATAGATTGGGATATTCTGCTTTATCCATGATTGGCTTCTGTTTCCCTTATCAATAATTTTTTTCTAAATTTTCCTATTATAAAGTAAAACTTGCCAAAAATAAATAAAATGGCTTATTGATGAGCCCATATGGATAGAGCAGTGGCTGTTTTCTCAAGAAAAACTGGCAACTTTAAAATCTTTATTTTCTCAACAATTAGAAGCAGGACATATTGAACTTTCAACTAGTACCTGGAATTCTCCATTTTTTTTGTCATAATAAGAAATCTGGAAATTGGAGAATGCTGACTGATCTCTGAGCCATAAATAAAATCATAAAACCTATGGGGGGTCTACCGTCTGGCCTTCCGACGCCTGCTGGTATCCCTCGAGATTGGAAAATTATAATTATTGATCTTAAGGATTTTTTTTCTCCATTCCCTTAAACCCTAAAGATTCAGAGAGATTTGCGTTCTTCATTCCTGTAGTTAATCATGAGGAACCCTTAGCAGATTTCAACGGAAAGTTTTACCCCAAGGAATATTAAATAGTCCCACTCTGTCAAGCTTTTTGTTGCAGAACCTCTCGGATATTATGATCTCCGTTTCCTCATGCTAACTTCATCCATTACATCGATGACATCCTATCAGCTTTACCCAAACGACATGATTTACATGAACTCTTTTGAGCAGCTCAGGCAACCCTCTCAGATTATGGCCTTATTATTGCAGAAGACAAAATTCAGTTTGAAGATCCCTTATTCTATTTAGGTCAAAAATTAGTACAAAATTCAATAATGCCTCAAAATGTTCAAATTCGTAGAGATACTTTGCATACTTTAAATGATTTCCAGAAGTTATTTGGAGATATTAACTGGCTATGTCCAACTCTAGGTATACCTGCTTATCAACGGACTCAGCTTTTTGATGTACTAAAGGGGATCCCAATTTAAATAGCCCTAGAAAATTAACTCTGGAAGCATCCTAAGAATTACAATGGATTGAACAAAAAATTGCTTCCAGTCAGTTTACTCGAATAAACCCCTCGCTACCTGTCTCCTTGTTAATTTTACTGTCACCTCATTCTCCTACAGGAGTACTTTGGCAGGCTAATGGAATCATAGAATGGATATTTATTTCCAACAAAGCCTTTAAAAAATATCTACATATTTAGACAAAATAGGAATGTTAATTTTTAAAGGTTGGGAAATAAGAGCCCAAGACCCTGAGACAATTATAGTACCTCTGTCTCATGCACAAATATCCATGGCATATTGGCAATGAATTTCATGGCAACTTGGAGTTGCAGGTTATATAGGTCACATCGACAACCATTATCCTAAATCCAAATTAATTGAATTTATCAAAACTACCTCCTTCATCATGCCTCAAATTGTACAATCGGTACCTGTAAATTGACGTAATTATTTCATAGATGGCAACAAATCCAGTTATTCTGCATATTATTGTCCTATTTCTAAATATGTAAAATCCCCATATGCCTCAGTACAAAAGGCTGAACTCTTTGCCATATTTCAATTGCTTGAGGATTTTCCCTCGTCCATCAATATCTTAATGGATTCAGACTATTCTAAACAAGTGATTGAAAATTTAGAAACCATTAATATTTACTCAGATGGCTCAGAATTACCTGACTTATTTTTTCAGGTCCAACATTGTCTCCAAAACCAATCCCATCCTATATACATTACTCAATACGATCTCATTCTGGCCTCCCTGGCCTCTTGGCAGAAAGAAACGCTACAACAGATTCCTTATTGGCAGCTCCTGTTATTACAACACAAGATTTTCACAATCTGACTCATCTTAATGCTAAAGGCTTAAGTAAATGCTTTTCTATTTCCCTTAACCAAGGTACAGAAATTATGACACACTGCCCAACTTGTGGGCCCTCCCTACTCTCAGGGGGTTAATCCCAAAGGTCAACAGCCTAATGATTTATAGCAAAGGAATGTTACTCATGTTCCAAAATTCGGTCGCCTTGCATATGTACCTATGTAAATAGATACATATTCTGGTTTTATATGGGCTACACCGTTATCAGGAGAAAAAAATGGCCATGTTATTCAGTACCTTTTAGAAGCATTTGCCACCATGGGGACTCCCCCAGAATCTTAAAACTGACAATTGCCCGGCTTATACTTCTCACACTTTTCTTATATGTTGCCAAAAATAGGGCATTCATCATACTACAGGCATTCCTTATAATCCACAGAGTCAAGCCATTATTGAACATGCTAATCATACATTAAAAACCATGTTACAAAAACAAAAACAGGGGGATATGGCCTTGAATCCAAAGAATCAATTAATGAAAGCATTATTTACACTTAATTTTTTGGATTTAAGAGGTGAACAAAAGCTCACTGCAGCTGAAAAACATCACACAGTCTCTAATACCAGACCCCTTTCACAAACAATATTTTGGAAAAATTATAATAACCAATGGTGCCCTGGGTATGTTAAATTGTGGGGTCGAGGATTTGCTCTTGTATGCACAGATAGTGGAGATATCGGGCTCCCAGCCTGGTGATTAAAACCACAATATGAACAGTTGGGCAAGGAGAAAAAAATTCGACAATTTTCGACTACTGGAGAAACATATGGAAGAATTAAGCCTGGAACAGGAGCTAAAAAGAAGAACAGAATAAACAACGAAAGCCAAACCTCCAACATGGGGACAGATGAAGAAGATGACACTAGAAGCAGAACAGATCCTCAAAAAAACAGGAACACCTAAGACTTCTACTTTGTTTATTGCCATGATGTTGGTTCTTTAACCGTGAGTGCTAATCACACATATTGAGCTTATAGTCCAAATCCACCCCTTAATAGATTAATTGCATGGGATTATCCCTCTTTCCAGGTTTATGTAAATGATTCAGGCTGGTTGCCTGGACCTTATGATAATAGAGGTCCATTTAAACCAGAAGAAGAAGGAAAAGTAATCCCTGAATATTCTGTAGGTGCAAATGGGCCACCTATATGCTTTGGAAAAGGCAAACACTGTGTTACATTTCGTTCACAGGCATGTATAGCAAAAATACCCAATGGGACTAATGTCTCTATATTGTACTTATTACAGGGAGTCTCCATGAGAAGTCAAAGAATTACATATGATCACCCTCCTAAATTGCCTCCATGTCAATTAAGAAAAAACATAAATGCTGAGGAATGGGTTAATTGGGAGCTCTGTAGAGGAGAGGTTGGTAGAGTTCTTAATACTTCCAAAGGAAGTGTCATTAATTGGGCCTCTGTAGGTTTTGCTCAGACCAAATACTCAAAAAAAAAAAAAAAAAAAAAGAGCTCCTATGGTGTCGATTTCAAGACGACATCATTTCAGATTAACATCTGAACCCATTGTATGGCATGAAGGAGGGGTGACTCCCCCCAGCCCACGTTTACCTGATGGGCCAGTTCATTCAGAACTTTATCCATCTCTTTTAAATTAAATGAGACTCATAAAATTCAAGCATGTGTCAGACTTCCTTTTCTGTTTATGTTAGGTATGTCTCATTGGGACCCTAATAACAATCTTCTTACTTGCCATAATTGTTCCTTTTATACTTGTCTTAATTCTACTATTTCTTTTAACCAGGAAAAAACAAAGCTTATATATCCTTAAAGCACATAATGGGATTTGAATACCTGTAATCATGGATTGGTCTTGGCAACACTCCCCTGAAATGTATCTCATAGATGAAATATTGAAACGTGTCTTACACTGCACTGGAGAGTTTGTAGTTTTACTGGTAACTGCTGTACTTGGGATTATAGCTACTAGAGCTACAGCAGCAACAGCAGGTGTTCCACTGCATCAGGCTGTACAAACCACCCACTTTGTACAAAACTGGCATCAAGATTCAGAAAGGCTGTGGAACAGCCAGTGGCTGAATGATAGCTGAATAGAGAACCAACTATCTGACTTGCAACAAGCTGTTCTTTTTCTAGGAGATCAATTGATTATTTTACAACAACAGATAAAACTTCAATGTGATTGAAACATAACCACCTTTTGTTTCACCCCTATGTATATAATCAATCTAAGATATCATGGGACCTGGTACATCGACACCTTCTTAAGGTAACACCTCTGCTGATATAGCTCAATTGCAAAAGGACATCTATGAAATGTTCAAAAATAAACTTGAGATGATTTCTGGTGCTCCTTCTCTATCTGAGATAACTAATCGAATCTCGGGATTGAATCCAATGAATTATATAAAACCCTTAAGATTTTCTGCAATTGGTATTTTAGGTTAATCTTTGTCTTATTACTCTGCATATACCTAGTCTGGAGAAGAGGAGAGCAGCAAAGCTGAGAAAATGCCTCACAAGCCTCTTCTTTGCCCTCCAGTTTTGCCAAATGAAAGAAAAAGGGGGAGAAGTGGGGGATGCAGGAGAGAAGCATCAAAGGAAAAGACTTCAAAAGAGAAGGGCTGGAAAAGGTGCAAGGCCTCAGGACATGTTTACACAGCTGAATGCAGTTCCAAAGGAGCGCCTAGATCCATTAACATTGTCCAGGGCCAGATCCTCCTTCACATCTGCCCCTTCCTAGTGTTATAGAAAACAATTAACTCAAAATTCAACCTTGAAAAGCTAAACCATTAGATTGATTAACACACTTGCTTAGCTGACTTTATTCACATAGTCTTTAGCAATTATCCTAATAAAAAGAAGCTTCATTCTGGAGTCAGGGCCTCATTCCGACTCAAGTTTGAGGACCTTCACTTAAATGCATTTTGTTTGAGAACTCATCTTTTGCGATTCCAGCCATACTCCCTGCAACACTCCAAAAGTGGACAACCTGGAAGAAATGGATAAATTCCTAGAAACATATAAACTATGAAAACTGAAACAAGATGAAATAGAAAACTTAAACAGACCTATAACCAGAGAAGAAAATGAATCAGTAATCAAAAATCTCTCAACAAACAAATGTCCAGGGCCAGACTGCTTCACAGGAGAATTATACCAAAAATTTAAATAAGAGTTAATACCTATTCTTCTCAACCTAATCCAAAAATAAATAAAATAAAATAAAATAAAATAAAATAAAATAAAATAAAATAAAAATGGAATGAAAACTTCTAAATTCATTCTATGAGGCCAGAATTAACCTGATTCCAAAACTAGACAAAGACCCTATTAAAAAGGAGAAGTGCAGGCCAATATTCCTGATTAACACGTGTGCAAAATTTCTCAATAAAAACTAGTAAATCAAATCAGCAACACATTAAAAGAATCACTCACGATGTTCATGTGGGATTTATTCTTCGGTTGCAAGGGTGGTTCATTATTTACAAATCAATCAATGTGATACACCACATTAATAAAATAAAGGATAAAAACCATATGATCCTCTCAGTAGATGTAGAAAAAGAATTTGACAAGACAGTATCCTTTCTTGGTAAAAACCCTCAAGAAAATAGGGATAGAAGGAACATAACTCAACATCAAGATCATAAGACCACATGTGAAAGACCCACAGCTAATATCATAATCAATGAGGAAAAACTGACAGCTTTTCCCCTATGGTCAGGAACAAGACAGTGATGTCCACTCACACTACTGTTATTTAACATAGTGCTGGAAAGCCTAACCACAGCAATAAGACAACACAAAGAAATAAAAGGCACCCAGATCAACAAGGAGGAAATCAAACTTTCAATATGTGCAGATAACATAATACTCTATATGGAAAACCTGGAATACTCCACCAAAAGTTGGTAGAACCGACACATGCATTCACTATAGTTGCAAGATACAAAATAAATGTTCAGAAATCTGTTTAATTTCTATACACCAATAAAGAAGGATCAGAAAGAGAAATCAAAGAATCTATCCCATTTACAATTGCACCAGAAACCATAAGATACCTAGGAATACATCTAATCACAGAGGTAAAATAACTGTATTATGCAAACTATAGAAAACTGATGAAAGAAATTGAAAAATATTCCATGCTCATGGGTTGGAAGAACAAATAGTTAATATGCCCATACTACCCAAAGCAATCCACACATTTAATGTAATACCTATCAGAATACCACCAGCATTTTCCAAAGAGGTATTATAAACAATCCTAAAGTTCATATAGATATACAAAAGACCCCAAATAACCAAAGCAACTGTGAAAATGAAAAGCAAAGCTGGACGCATCACAATTCTGGCCTTCAAGTTATATTACAAAGCTATAGTGATCAAGACACTATGGTACTGGCACAAAAACCGACAGATAAATAAGTGGGACAGAATAGAAAACCCAGAAGTGAATGCACAACTATATGGCCAACTAATCTTCAAGAAAGCAGGAAAGAATACCCAATGGAAAAGAGACAGTCTCTTCAACAAATTGTGTTGGGAAAACTGGGCAGCAACATGCAGAATTAAACCAGACCTCTTCCTTACACTATACACAAAAAATAAATTCAAAATGGATGTAAGACCTAAATGTGAGGCAGGAAACCATGAAAATCCTAGAGAAAAATGCAGGCAGTAACCTCTTTGACATCAGCCATAGCAACTTCTTACTATGTAAGTCTCCTGAGATAAGGCAAACACAGGCAAAAATAAACTATTGGGACTACATCAAGATAAAAAGCTTCTGCACACTGAAGGAAAATCAATATATATAAAAAACTTGTAAAACTCAACACTCAAAAAACAAAGAATGCAGTTAAAAATGGGCACAAGACATGAATAGACATTTTTCCAAAGAAGACATTCAGATGGCCAATAGACATATTAAAAGAAGCTCAACATCTCTCATCATCAGGGAAATAGAAATTAAAACTACAATGATATATCAGCTCACACCTGTCAGAATGGCTCAATTTAACAACACTGGAACAACAGGTGTTGCTGAGGATGTGGAGAAAGGGTAAACCCTTTTGCTCTGCTGGTGGCAATACAAACTGGTGCAGCCACTCTGGAGAACAGTATGGAGGTTCCTCAAAAAGTTAAAAATAGAATTACCCTACTACCCAGAAATAGCACTACTAGGTATTTACCCAAACGAAACGAAAATACTAATTCGAAGGGATACATGCACCCTGATGTTTATAGCAGCTTTATCAACAATAGCCATAGTATGAAAAGAGCCCAACTGTCCATCAACTGATGAATGGATAAAGATGTTGTGATATATATATGAATGATTTATATATATATATATATATATATATGAATATTAGTCATAACAAAGAATGAAATCTTGCCATTTGCACAAAACATCAATGGAGCTATATTGTATTATGCTAAGTGAAATAAGTCAGTCAGAGAAAAACAAATGATGTGATTTCACTCATGTGAAATTTAAGAAACAAACAAATGAGCAAAGGGAAAAAAAGAGAGAGGAAGGCAAACCAAGAAACAGACTCTTAACTATGGAGAAAAAACAGATGGTTTCCATAGGGGAAGTGGGGTGGGGGGATGGGTTAAATAGGTGATAGGGATTAAGGAGAGCACTTGTTTTCATGAGCACCTGGTGTTGTACATAAGTGTGGAATCACTAAATTCTGCACCTGAAACCAACATTACACTGTTTGTTTTCTATCTGGTATTTATATAAAAACAAAAAATAAAGCAAATTTAATAGACAGTAAACTAAAAAATTGCATTAATTACATAAATTTCTGGTGGCCTTTGCCAGTTCTGAGATAGTTCCATCCAACTATATATTTCCTAGATAAATGTATTATCCTTGATAATATACTGTTTTCTAATATTTCAATATTAAGAGTGTTTACCTTGATCATTCACTGTGTTAATATGATCTAGGCCTTCCTTCAACCATAACTAGGTACCTGTTATCTAAGCACTATTGTCTTCCTGACGCATTTTAAATCTATAAGTCTCTAAAATTACTTAGTAATATAAAGTGTTATCACATAATATTTCAAGACTGAAAATTTTGAATTGATAATAATGTACATTATTTTTCCTCATTTTTTCTTGCAATTATTTGTTCATAATTTCTATTGAAATTAAGTATCTATGAAAATTATCATCTTTTTCCAACACATAAGATGTGTCTATTTTTACTTTTCAGTGTAGCCAACTTTACTGAAGTGTTTTCTTGAAAATCTGTAATACTTTGGTATCAGCCAATGTCAACAAAATCAAAGGACCTTAGATTTTTAGAGTAAGAAATACACCGGATAAAAATCTAATCAAATGCCTCACTCTAAAGTTAAGGAAATTAGTTTATTAGAATTGACACACCCTTTTCCCAAATTCACACTCGTTAGAAGCTGTGGCTATACTAGGCAACAAGTGTTCCAATTCTAAAATCAAGACACAACACTAGTTGTTCAGATTCATCTGAAATTACTGAACCCTGATGGTTCATATCAATTATCTTAAACATAATGGTTGTACTTATTTAATTTTAGGTGGTAAATATATTGACTTAAAACAACAACTTAGATATCAGGATTTGTTTTTTCAAAGCAATTTCCCATTGTATAGAAATACATATAGAAAATTGACAGCAGGTTTCTTTTTTCATTTACATATAACACTAGTGTCCCTGAAGATTAATGAAAACTTAAATAATATACTTCATTCCTTTACTTGACAAGCTCTAGTCACTGTAAAATTTACATATTCAATTATATAGATAGATATTATAAAATCACACTGCATTGTCTGTAAATCTTGCAGTAATTACGTTATTAAAATTTGCCTATATGTGAAGTAATATTCAGTTCACCTAAGATGAGTGAAGCAAAAGTTGAAAAGTAAAGGGAAGCTGCTAGTTATCAAAATATATTTTTCTTCCAGTGATTTTTAACCTGAAAGTAATAGTACTTGCAATCACCTGTTAATGTCTGTGTACTTATTGACAAACTTAATCATATTTGTATACTGTTATGAAATATTTAATATTTACTCTTAAATAATAATTTATGTTTTTATAAGCTTTTAGTCATGTACCATGTTTCACATGCAGTGAAATTACTCTAATTCAGATTATCTGCCCAGTTACTTTAAGTACAATGGATTGATATTTCTTTACTTCTTTTTTTAATCTTATTTATTTATTTGTTTATTTGTTTATTTATTTAATTTCATTTTTAAAATTTACATCCAAGATAGTATATAGTGCAACAATGATTTCAGGGGTATATCTCTTTAAGCCCCTTACCCATTTAGCCCATCCCCCCTCCACAACCCCTCAAGTAACCCTGCGTTTGTTCTCCATATTTAAGAGTCTCTTATGTTTTGTCTCCCTCCCGGTTTTTATATTATTTTGCTTCCCTTCCCTTGTGTTCATCTGTTCTGTGTCTTAAAGTTCTCATATGATATTTGTCTTTCTCTGACTAATTTCGTTCAGCATAATACCCTCTAGTTCCATCCATGTAGTTGCAAATGGCAAGATTTCATTATTTTTTACTGCTGAGTAATACTCCATTGTGTGTGTGTGTATACATATATGTATATGTGTGTATATATATACATATATATACGTACACATATGTATATACATATATATACATATATATATGTATATGTATATATATATACCACATCTTCTTTACCCATTCATATGTTGATGGACATTTAGGATCTTTCCATACTTTGGCTATTGTTGATAGTGCTGCTATAAACATTGGGATGCATGTGACCCTTAGAAACAGCATAGCTATATCCCTTGGATAAATACCTAGTAGTACAATTGCTGGGTCGTAGGGTAGTTCTATTTTTAAATATTTGAAGAACCTCCATACTACTTTCCAGAGTGGCTGTTCCATTTTGCATTCCCACCAGCAGTGCAAAAGAGATCCTCTTTCTCTGCATCCTCACCAACATCTCTTGTTGTCCGAGTTAATGTTAGTCATTCTGACAGGTGCGAGTTGGTATCTCATTGTAGTTTTGATTTGTATTTCTCTGATGATGAGTGATGTGGAACATTTTTTCATGTGTCAGTTGGCCATTTGGACGTCTTCTTTGGAGAAGTGTCTATTCATGTCATTTGCCCATTTCTTCGCTGGATTTGTTTTTCGGGTGGAGTTTGGTAAGTTCTTTATAGATTTTGCATACTAACCATTTATATGATGTGTCATTTGCAAATATCTTCTCCCATTCCGTCAGTTGCCTTTTAGTTTGGATGATTGTTTCTTTCACTGTGCAGAAGCTTTTTATTTTGATGAGGTCCCAGTAGTTCATTTTTGCTTTTGTTTCCCTTGCCTCTGGAGATGTGCTGAGTAAGAAGTTGCTGTGGCCAAGATCAAAGAGATTTTCGCCTGCTTTCTCCTGGAGGATTTTGATGGCTTCCTGACTTACACTGAGGTCTTTCATCCATTTTGAGTTTTTTTTTTTTTTTTTTTTTTTGTGGATTGTGTAAGAAAGCGGTCCAGGTTCATTCTTCTGAATGTCACTGTCCAGTTTTCCCAGCACCACTTCCTGAAGAGACTGTCTTTATTCCATTGGATATCCTTTACTGTTCTGGAAAGATTAGTTGGCTATAGGTTTGTAGGTCAATCTCTGGGTTCCCTATTCTGTTCCATTGATCTGAGTGTCTGTTTTTGTGCCAGTAACAGATGGTGTTGACGATTACAGCTTTGTAGTACAGCTTGAAGTCTGGGATTGTGATGCCTCCTGCTTTGGTTTTCTTTTTCAAGATTGCTTTGGCTATTCGGGGTCTTCTCTGGTTCTATACAAATTTTAGGATTGTTTGCTCTAGCTCTGTGAAGAACTCTGGTAATATCTTTTTTTTTTTTTTTTTTACTTAAGTTGTACTTCCTCCTTTATTTTTTTTTCAATATATGAAATTTATTGTCAAACTGGTTTCCATACAACACCCAGTGCTCATCCCAAAAGGTGCCCTCCTCAGTACCCATCACCCACCCTCCCCTCCCTCCCACCCCCCATCAACCCTCAGTTTGTTCTCAGTTTTTAACAGTCTCTTATGCTTTGGCTCTCTCCCACTCTAACTTCTTTTTTTTTTCTTCCCCTCCCCCATGGGTTTCTGTTAAATTTCTCAGAATCCACATAAGAGTGAAAACATATGGTATCTATCTTTCTCTGTATGGCTTATTTCACTTAGCATCACACTCTCCAGTTCCATCCACGTTGCTACAAAGGGCCATATTTCGTTCTTTCTCATTGCCATTTAGTACTCCATTGTGTATATAAACCACAATTTCCTTATCCATTCATCAGTTGATGGGCATTTAGGCTCTTTCCATAATTTGGCTATTGTTGAGAGTGCTGCTATAAACATTGGGGTACAAGTGCCCCTATGCATCAGTACTCCTGTATCCCTTGGGTAAACTCCTAGCAGTGCTATTACTGGGTCATAGGGTAGGTCTATTTTTAATTTTCTGAGGAACCTGCACACTGTTTTCCAGAGTGGCTGCACCAATTTGCATTCCCACCAACAGTGCAAGAGGGTTCCCGTTTCTCCACATACTTTCAAAAATCTATAGTCTCCTGATTTGTTCATTTTGGCCACTCTGACTGGCGTGAGGTGATATCTGAGTGTGGTTTTGATTTGTATTTCCCTGATGAGGAGTGATGTTGAGCATCTTTTCATGTGCCTGTTGGCCATCCGGATGTCTTCTTTAGAGAAGTGTCTATTCATGTTTTCTGCCCATTTCTTCACTGGGTTATCTGTTTTTTGGGTGTGGACTTTGGTGAGCTCTTTATAGATTTTGGATACTAGCCCTTTGTTCGATATGTCATTTGCAAATATCTTTTCCCATTCCGTTGGTTGCCTTTTAGTGTTGTTGGTTGTTTCCTTTGCTGTGCAGAAGCTTTTTATCTTCATAAGCTCCCAGTAGTTCATTTTTGCTTTTAATTCCTCGCCTTTGGGGATGTGTCGAGTAAGAGATTGCGATGGTTGAGGTCAGAGAGGTCTTTTCCTGCTTTCTTCTCTAGGGTTTTGATGGTTTCCTGTCTCACATTCAGGTCCTTTATACATTTTGAGTTTATTTTTGTGAATGGTGTGAGAAAGTGGTCTAATTTCAACCTTCTGCATGTTGCTGTCCAGTTCTCCCAGCACCATTTGTTAACGAGACTGTCTTTTTTCCATTGGATGTTCTTTCCTGCTTTGTCAAAGATGAGTTGGCCATACGTTTGTGGGTCTAGTTCTGGGGTTTCTGTTTTATTCCATTGGTCTATGTGTCTGTTTTTGTGCCAATACCATGCTGTCTTGATGATGACAGCTTTGGAGTAGAGGCTAAAGTCTGGGATTGTCCTGCTTTGGTCTTCTTCAAAATTACTTTGGCTATTCGGGGCATTTTGTGGTCCATACGAATTTTAGAATTGCTTGTTCTAGTTTCGAGAATAATGCTGGTGCAATTTTGATTGGGATTGCATTGAATGTGTAGATAGCTTTGGGTAGTATTGACATTTTGACAATATTTATTTTTCCAATCCATGAGCAGGGAATGTCTTTCCATTTCTTTAAATCTTCTTCAATTTCCTTCATAAGCTTTCTATAGTTTTCAGCATACAGATCCTTTACATCTTTGGTTAGATTTATTCCTAGGTATTTTATGCTTCTTGGTGCAATTGTGAATGGGATCAGTTTCTTTATTTGTCTTTCTGTTGCTTCATTGTTAGTGTATAAGAATGCAACTGATTTCTGTACATTGATTTTGTATCCTGCAACTTTGCTGAATTCATGTATCAGTCTAGCAGACTTTTGGTGGAATCTATCGGATTTTCCATGTATAATATCATGTCATCTGCAAAAAGCGAAAGCTTGACTTCATCTTTGCCAATTTTGATGCCTTTGATTTCCTTTTATTGTCTGATTGCTGATGCTAGAACTTCCAACACTATGTTAAACAACAGCAGTGAGAATGGACATCCCTGTCGTGTTCCTAATCTCAGGGAAAAGCTCTCAGTTTTTCCCCATTGAGGATGATGTTAGCTGTGGGCTTTTCATAAATGGCTTTTATGATCTTTAGGTATGTTCCTTCTATCCCGACTTTCTCAAGGGTTTTTATTAAGAAAGGGTGCTGGATTTTGTCAAAGGCCTTTTCTGCATCGATTGACAGGATCATAAGGTTCTTCTCTTTTCCTTTATTAAGGTGATGTATCACATTGATTGATTTGCGAATGTTGAACCAGCCCTGCATCCCAGGAATGAATCCCACTTGATCATGGTGAATCATTCTTTTGATATGCTGTTGAATTCGATTTTCTAGTATCTTATTGAGAATTTTTGCATCCATATTCATCAGGGATATTGGCCTGTAGTTCTCTTTTTTTACTGGGTCTCTGTCTGGTTTAGGAATCAAAGTAATACTGGCTTCCTAGAATGAGTCTGGAAGTTTTCCTTCCGGTATTTCTTGGAATAGCTTGAGAAGGATAGGTATTATCTCTGCTTTAAACGTCTGGTAGAACTCCCCTGGGAAGCCATCTGGTCCTGGACTCTTATTTGTTGGGAGATTTTTGATAACCGATTCAATTTCTTCATTAGTTATGGGACTGTTCAAGCTTTCTATTTCCTTCTGATTCAGGTTTGGAAAAGTGTGGGTGTTTAGGAATTTGTCAATTTCTTCCAGGTTGCCCAATTTGTTGGAATATAATTTTTCATAGTATTCCCTGATAATTGTTTGTATCTCTGAGGGATTGGTTGTAATAATTCCATTTTCATTCATGATTTTATCTATTTGGGTCATCTCCCTTTTCTTTTTGAGAAGCCTGGCTAGAGGTTTGTCAATTTTGTTTATTTTTTCAAAAAACCAACTCTTGGTTTTGTTGATCTGCTCTACAGTTTTTTTAGATTCTATATTGTTTATTTCTGCTCTGATCTTTATTATTTCTCTTCTTCGGCTGGGCTTAGGCTGCCTTTGCTGTTCTGCTTCTAGTTCCTTTAGGTGTGCTGTTAGATTTTGTATTTGGGATTTTTCTTGTTGCTTGAGATAGGCCTGGATTGCAATGTATTTTCCTCTCAGGACTGCCTTCGCGGCATCCCAAAGCGTTTTGATTGTTGTATTTTCATTTTCGTTTGTTTCCATATATTTTTTAATTTCGTCTCTAAATGCCTGGTTGACCCACTCATTTGTTAGTAGGGTGTTCTTTAACCTCCATGGTTTTGGAGGTTTTCCAGACTTTTTTCTGTGGTTGATTTCAAGCTTCATAGCATTGTGGTCTGAAAGTATGCATGGTATAATTTCAATTCTTGTAAACTTATGAAGGGCTGTTTTGTGACCCAGTATGTGATCTATCTTGGAGAATGTTCCATGTGCACTTGAGAACAAAGAATATTCTGTTGCTTTGGGATGCAGAGTTCTAAATATATCTGTCAAGTCCATCTGATCCAATGTATCATTCAGGGCCCTTGTTTCTTTATTGACCGTGTGTCTAGATGATCTATCCATTTCTGTAAGTGGAGTGTTAAAGTCCCCTGCAATTACCACATTCTTATCAATAAGGTTCCTTATGTTTATGAGTAATTGTTTTATATATTTGGGGGCTCCAGTATTTGGCGCATAGACATTTATAATTGTTAGCTCTTCCTGATGGATAGACCCTGTAATGATTATATAATGTTCTTCTTCATCTCTTGTTACAGCCTTTAATTTAAAGTCTAGTTTGTCTGATATAAGTATGGCTACTCCAGTTTTCTTTTGACTTCCAGTAGCATGGTAAATAGTTCTCCATCCCCTCACTCTCAATCTAAAGGTGTCCTTAGGTCTAAAATGAGTCTCTTGTAGACAGCAAATAGATGGGTCTTGTTTTTTTATCCATTCTGATACCCTATGTCTTTTGGTTGGCGCATTTAATCCATTTACATTCAGTGTTATTATAGAAAGATACGGGTTTAGAGTCATTGTGATGTCTGTATGTTTTATGCTTGTAGTGATGTCTCTGGTACTGTCTCACAGGATCCCCCTTAGGATCTCTTGTAGGGCTGGTTTAGTGGTGACAAATTCCTTCAGTTTTTGTTTGTTTGGGAAGACCTTTATCTCTCCTTCTATTCTAAATAACAGACTTGCTGGGTAAAGGATTCTCGGCTGCATATTTTTTCTGTTTAGCACACTGAAGATCTCGTGCCAATTCTTTCTGGCCTGCTAAGTTTCAAAAGACAGATCAGCCACGAGCCTTATAGGTCTCCCTTTATATGTGTGGGCACGTTTATCCCTTGCTTCTTTCAGAATTTTCTCTTTATCCTTGTATTTTGCCAGTTTCACTATGATGTGTCATGCAGAAGATCGATTCAAGTTCCGTCTGAAGGGAGTTCTCTGTGCCTCTTGGATTTCAATGCCTTTTTCCTTCCCCACTTCAGGGAAGTTCTCAGCTATTATTTCTTCAAGTACCCCTTCAGCACCTTTCCCTCGCTCTTACTCCTGTGAGATACCAATTATGTGTATAATATTTCTTTTTAGTGTATCACTTAATTCTCTAATTTTCCCCTCATACTCCTGGATTTTCTTTTATCTCTCTTCTTCTCAGCTTCCTCTTTTTCCATAACTTTATCTTCTAGTTCACCTATTCTCTCCTCTGCCTCTTCAATCCGAGCCATCGTCGTTTCCATTTTGTTTTGCATTTCGTTGAAAGCGCTTTTCAGCTCCTCCTGACTGTTCCTTAGTCCCTTGATCTCTGTAGCAAGAGATTCTCTGCTGTCCTCTATACTGTCTTCAAGCCCAGCGATTAATTTTATGACTATTATTCTAAATTCACTTTCTGTTATATTATTTAAATCCTTTTTGATCAGTTCATTAGCTGTTGTTATTTCCTGGAGATTCTTCTGAGGGGAATTCTTCCGTTTGGTCATTTTGGATAGTCCCTGGCATGGTGTGGACCTGCAGGGCATTTCCCCTGTGCCCTGGTGTATAACTGGAGCTGGTGGGCGGGGCCGCAGTCAGACCTGATGTCTGCCCTCAGCCCACTTCTGGGGCCACAGTCAGACTGGTGTGTGCCTTCTCTTCCCCTCTCCTAGGGGTGGGATTCACTGTGGGGTGGCATGGCCCTTCTGGGCTACTTGCACACTGCCAGGCTTGTGATGCTGGGTATCTGGCCTATTAGCTTTGGTGGGTATGCAAGGTGCTCAGGGGCAGGAGGGGCAGGTTTAGCTCTCTTGCTCTTAGGTGATCCACTTCAGGAGGGGCCCTGTGGCAGCTGGAAGGAGTCAGATCCGCTGCCGGATGGGTGGCTCCACGGAAGCACAGTGTTGGGTATTTGCACGGAGTAAGCATGTTCCCTGGCAGGAACTGTTTCCCTTTGGGATTTTGGCTGGGGGTTGGGTGAGGGAGATGGCTCTGGCGAGCGCCTTTGTTCCCCACCAAACTGAGCTCTGCTTGGCCGGCAGGCTGCCCCTCCGCCCCGGCTCCCTCCTGCCAGTCCGTGCAGCGTGCACCACCTCTCTGCCCTTCCTACTCTCTTCCGTGGGCCTCTAGTCTGCGCTTGGCTCCAGAGACTCCATTCTGCTAGTCTTCTAGTGGTTTTCTGGGTTAGTTAGGCAGGTGTAGGTGGAATCTAAGTAATCAGTGTCACGACGCTCGGTGAGCCCAGAGTCCTCCTACACTGCCATCTTTGTGTACTTACTCTGGTGATATCATGATAAGGACTGCATTGAATATGTAAATTGTTTTGGGTAGTATTGACATTTTAATTATATTTGTTCTTATCCAGAAGCATGGAATGTTTTTGCATTTTTTTGTGTCTTCTTCAATTTTTTCATAAGCTTTCTATAGTTTTCAGTGTATAGATTTTTCACCTCTTTGTTTAGAATTATTCCTAGGTATTTATGGTTTTTGGTGCAATTATAAATGGGATCAATTCCTTGATTTATCTTTCTGTCACTTCATTGTTGGTGTACAGGAATGCAAACAATTTCTGTGCATTCATTTTTTCCTGCAACTTTGCTGAATTCATGAATCAATTCTAGCAGGGTTTTGGTGGAATATTTTGGATTTTCCATATACAGTATCTTGTCATCTGCGAAGAGTGAAATTTGGACCTCCTTCTGAACGATTTGGATGCCTTTTATTTCTTTGTGCTGTCCGATTGCTGAGACTAAGACTTTTAATACTATGTTGAATAGCAGTGGCGAGAGTGGACATCCCAGTCTTGTTCCTGACCTTAGGGGGAACACTCTCAGTTTTTCCCCATTGAGGATGACATCAGTGGTGGGTCTTTCGTATATGGCTTTTATGAAATTGAGGTGTGATCCTTCTATCCCTACTTTCGGAAGAGTTTTTTAAAAAAAAATTTAATGTTTGTTTACTTTTGGGAGAGAGAGAGAGAGACAGAGTGCAAGCAGGGGAGGGGGAGAGAGAGATAGAGAGGGAGACACAGAGTCTGAAGCAAGCTCCAGGTCTGAGCTGTCAGCACAGAGCCTGGCATCGGGCTCGAACCTACAAACCATGAGATCATGACCTGAGCCGAAGTTGGACACTTAACCAACTGAGCCACCCAGGCACCCCTCTTGAGGGTTTTTATCAAGAAAGTATGCTGTATTTTGTCAAATGTTTTATCTGCATCTATTGAGAGGATCATATGGTTCTTGTCCTTTTTTTTAATGTTTATTTATTTTTGAGAGAGAGAGAGAGGCAGGCTGCAAGCAGAGGGAGGAGCATAGAGAGAGGGAGACACAGAATGCGAAGCAGGCTCCAAGCTCTGAGCCATCAGCACAGAAGCCGATGTGTGGCTCAAAACCATGAACTGTGAGATCATGACCTGAGCTGAAGTCGGTCACCCAACTGACTGAGCCACCCAGGGGCCCCTCTCGTCTTTTCTTTTATTGATGTGATGAATCCCATTGATTGTTTTGTGGATATTGAACCAGCCCTGCATCCCAGGTATAAATCCCACTTGGTTGTGGTGAATAATTTTTTTAATGTATTGTTGGATCCAGTTGGCTAATATCTTGTTGAGGATTTTTGCATCCATGTTCATCAGAGAAATTGGTCTATATTTCTCCTTTTTTGTGGAGTGTCTGGTTTTGGAGTCGTGGTAATGCTGGCTTCATAGAAAGAGTTTGAAAGTTTTCCTTCCATTTCTATTTTTTGGAACAGCTTCAAGAGAATAGGTGTTAACTCTTCCTTAAATGTTTGGTAGAATTCCCCTGGAAAGCCATCTGGCCCTAGACTCTTGTTTTTTGGCAGATTTTTTATTACTAATACGATTTCCTTACTGGTTATGGTTTGTTCCGATTTTCTATTTCTTCCTGTTTCAGTTTTGGTAGTTGATATGTTTCTAGGAATTTGTCCATTACTTTAAGATTGCCCATTTTATTGGCATATAATTGCTCATAATATTCTCTTATTATTGTTTTTATTTCTGATGTGTTGGTGTGATCTCTCCTCTTTCATTTGTGATTTTATTTTATTTTTTTATATTTTGTTATAAATTTATTTTTAAAAAACAAACAGAAAAACAAAAATCACCTTTATAACACCATCAGCTCTGAAATGAGGAGTACAAATGGCAAACAGTTTAAGAAAAGAAGGTCTCACAGAATTGTGTAGTAGCTGATGATGTGTTCAGGGTGAACAATAGCCCTTATCAGTTTTTATTCCTATAGTTTTTTTTTAATTTTTTAATATTTATTCATTTTTTTTAGCAGTTATGATTTTATTGAGGTTTGTTTTTTTTTTATATATGAAATTTGTTGACAAATTGGTTTCCATACAACACCCAGTGCTCATCCCAAAAGGTGCCCTCCTCCATACCCATCAACCACCCTCTCCTCCCTCCCACCCCCATCAACCCTCAGTTTGTTCTCAGTTTTTAACAGTCTCTTATGCTTTGGCTCTCTCCCAATCTAACCTCTTTTTTTTTTTTCTTTCTCCTCCCCCATGGGTTCCTGTTAAGTTTCTCAGGATCCACATAAGAGTGAAACCATATGGTATCTGTCTTTCTCTGTATGGCTTATTTCACTTAGCATCACACTCTCCAGTTCCATCCACGTTGCTACAAAAGGCCATATTTCATTTTTTCTCATTGCCACGTAGTATTCCATTGTGTATGTAAACCACAATTTCTTTATCCATTCATAAGTTGATGGACATTTAGGCTCTTTCCATAATTTGGCTATTGTTGAGAGTGCTGCTATGAACATTGGGGTACAAGTGGCCCTATGCATCAGTACTCCTGTATCCCTTGGGTAAATTCCTAGCAGTGCTATTGCTGGGTCATAGGGTAGGTCTATTTTTAATTTTCTAAGGAACCTCCACACTGCTTTCCAGAGCGGCTGCACCAATTTGCATTCCCAGCAACAGTGCAAGAGGGTTCCCGTTTCTCCACATCCTCTTCAGCATCTATAGTCTCCTGATTTGTTCATTTTGGCCACTCTGACTGGCGTGAGGTGATATCTGAGTGTGGTTTTGATTTGTATTTCCCTGATAAGGAGCGACGCTGAACATCTTTTCATGTGCCTGTTGGCCATCCGGATGTCTTCTTTAGAGAAGCGTCTATTCATGTTTTCTGCCCATTTCTTCACTGGGTTATTTGTTTTTCAGGTGTGGAGTTTGGTGAGCTCTTTATAGATTTTGGATACTAGCCCTTTGTCCAATATGTCATTTGCGAATATCTTTTCCCATTCCGTTGGTTGCCTTTTAGTGTTGTTGGTTGTTTCCTTTGCTGTGCAGAAGCTTTTTATCTTCATAAGCTCCCAGTAATTCACTTTTGCTTTGAATTCCCTTGCCTTTGGGGATGTGTCGAGTAAGAGATTGCTACGGCTGAGGTCAGACAGGTCTTTTCCTGCTTTCTCCTCTAAGGTTTTGATGGTTTCCTGTCTCACATTTAGGTCCTTTATACATTTTGAGTTTATTTTTGTGAATGGTGTGAGAAAGTGGTCTAGTTTCAACCTTCTCCATGTTGCTGTCCAGTTCTCCCAGCACCATTTGTTAAAGAGGCTGTCTTTTTTCCATTGGATGTTCTTTCCTGCTTTGTCAAAGATGAGTTGGCCATACGTTTGTGGGTCTAGTTCTGGGGTTTCTATTCTATTCCATTGGTCTATGTGTCTGTTTTTGTGCCAATACCATGCTGTCTTGATCATGACAGCTTTGTAGTAGAGGCTAAAGTCTGGGATTGTGATGCCTCCTGCTTTGGTCTTCTTCTTCAAAATTACTTTGGCTATTCGGGGCATTTTGTGGTTCCATATGAATTTTAGGATTGCTTGTTCTAGTTTCGAGAATAATGCTGGTGCAACTTTGATTGGGATTGCATTGAATGTGTAGATAGCTTTGGGTAGTATTGACATTTTGACAATATTTATTTTTCCAATCCATGAGCAGGGAATGTCTTTCCATTTCTTTAAGTCTTCTTCAATTTCCTTCATAAGCTTTCTATAGTTTTCAGCATACAGATCCTTTACATCTTTGGTTAGATTTATTCCTAGGTATTTTATGCTTCTTGGCGCAACTGTGAATGGGATCAGTTTCTTTATTTGCTTTCTGTTGCTTCATTGTTAGTGTATAAGAATGCAACTGATTTCTGTACATTGATTTTGTATCCTGCAACTTTGCTGAATTCCTGTATCAGTTCTAGCAGACTTTTGGTGGAGTCTATCGGGTTTTCCATGTATAATATCATGTCATCTGCAAAAAGCGAAAGCCTGACTTCATCTTGGCCAATTTTGATGCCTTTGATTTCCTTTTGTTGTCTGATTGCTGATGCTAGAACTTCCAGCACAATGTTAAACAGCAGCGGTGATAGTGGGCATCCTTGTCGTGTTCCTGATCTCAGGGAAAAAGCTCTCAGTTTTTCCCCGTTGAGGATGATGTTAGCTGTGGGCTTTTCATAATGGCTTTTATGATCTGTAAGTATGTTCCTTCTATCCCGACTTTCTCAAGGGTTTTTATTAAGAAAGGGTGCTGGATTTTGTCAAAGGCCTTTTCTGCATCGATTGACAGGATCATATGGTTCTTCTCTTTTTTTTTGTTAATGTGATGTATCACGTTGATTGATTTGCGAATGTTGAACCAGCCCTGCATCCCAGGAATGAATCCCACTTGATCATGGTGAATAATTCTTTTTATATGCCGTTGAATTCGATTTGCTAGTATCTTATTGAGAATTTTTGCATCCATATTCATCAGGGATATTGGCCTGTAGTTCTCTTTTTTTACTGGGTCTCTGTCTGGTTCAGGAATCAAAGTAATACTGGCTTCATAGAATGAGTCTGGAAGTTTTCCTTCCCTTTCTATTTCTTGGAATAGCTTGAGAAGGATAGGTATGATCTCTCCTTTAAACATCTGGTAGAACTCCCCTGGGAAGCCATCTGGTCCTGGACTCTTATTTGTTGAGAGATTTTTGATAACCGATTCTATTTCTTCGCTGGTTATGGGTCTCTTCAAGCTTTCTATTTCCTTCTGATTCAGGTTTGGAAAAGTGTGGGTGTTCAGAAATTTGTCCATTTCTTCCAGGTTGTCCAGTTTGTTGGCATATAATTTTTCATAGTGTTCCCTGATAATTGTTTGTATCTCTGAGGGATTGGTTGTAATAATTCCATTTTCATTCATGATTTTATCTATTTGGGTCATCTCCCTTTTCTTTTTGAGAAGCCTGGCTAGAGGTTTGTCAATTTTGTTTATTTTTTCAAAAAACCAACTCTTGGTTTCGTTGATCTGCTCTACAGTTTTTTTAGATTCTATATTGTTTATTTCTGCTCTGATCTTTATTATTTCTCTTCTTCGGCTGGGCTTAGGCTGCCTTTGCTGTTCTGTTTCTAGTTCCTTTAGGTGTGCTGTTAGATTTTGTATTTGGGATTTTTCTTGTTGCTTGAGATAGGCCTGGATTGCAATGTATTTTCCTCTCAGGACTGCCTTCGCGGCGTCCCAAAGCGTTTTGATTGTTGTATTTTGATTTTCGTTTGTTTCCATATATTTTTTAATTTCGTCTCTAATTGCCTGGTTGACCCACTCATTCGTTAGTAGGGTGTTCTTTAACCTCCATGGTTTTGGAGGTTTTCCAGACTTTTTTCTGTGGTTGATTTCAAGCTTCATAGCATTGTGGTCTGAAAGCATGCATGGTATAATTTCAATTCTTGCAAACTTATGAAGGGCTGTTTTGTGACCCAGTATATGATCTATCTTGGAGAATGTTCCATGTGCACTCGAGAAGAAAGTATATTCTGTTGCTTTGGGATGCAGAGTTCTAAATATATCTGTCAAGTTCATCTGATCCAATGTCTCATTCAGGGCCCTTGTTTCTTTATTGACCGTGTGTCTAGATGATCTATCCATTTCTGTAAGTGGGGTGTTAAAGTCCCCTGCAATTACCACATTCTTATCAATAAGGTTGCTTATGTTTATGAGTAATTGTTTTATATATTTGGGGGCTCCGGTATTCGGCGCATAGACATTTATAATTGTTAGCTCTTCCTGATGGATAGACCCTGTAACTATTATATAATGTCCTTGTTCATCTCTTGTTACAGCCTTTAATTTAAAGTCTAGTTTGTCTGATATAAGTATGGCTACTCCAGCTTTCTTTTGGCTTCCAGTAGCATGATAAATAGTTCTCCATCCCCTCACTCTCAATCTAAAGGTGTCTTCAGGTCTAAAATGAGTCTCTTGTAGACAGCAAATAGATGGGTCTTGTTTTTTTATCCATTCTGATACCCTATGTCTTTTGGTTGGCGCATTTAATCCATTTACATTCAGTGTTATTATAGAAAGATACGGGTTTAGAGTCATTGTGATGTCTGTATGTTTTATGCTTGTAGTGATGTCTCTGGTACTTTGTCTCACAGGATCCCCCTTAGGATCTCTTGTAAGGCTGGTTTAGTGGTGACAAATTCCTTCAGTTTTTGTTTGTTTGGGAAGACCTTTATCTCTCCTTCTATTCTAAATGACAGACTTGCTGGATAAAGGATTCTCGGCTGAATATTTTTTCTGTCTAGCACCCTGAAAATCTCGTGCCAATTCTTTCTGGCCTGCCAAGTTTCAAAAGAGAGATCAGTCACGAGTCTTATAGGTCTCCCTTTATATGTAAGGGCACGTTTATTCCTTGCTTCTTTCAGAATTTTCTCTTTATCCTTGTATTTTGCCAGTTTCACTATGATATGTCGTGCAGAAGATCGATTCAAGTTACGTCTTAAGGGAGTTCTCTGTGCCTCTTGGATTTCAATGCCTTTTTCCTTCCCCAGTTCAGGGACGTTCTCAGCTATTATTTCTTCAAGTACCCCTTCAGCACCTTTCCCTCTCTCTTCCTCCTCTGGGATACCAATTATGCGTATATTGTTTCTTTTTAGTGTATCGCTTAGTTCTCTAATTTTCCCCTCATACTCCTGGATTTTTTTCTCTCTCTTTTTCTCAGCTTCCTCTTTTTCCATAATTTTACCTTCTAGTTCACGTATTCTCTCCTCTGCCTCTTCAAGCCGAGCTGTGGTGTTTTCCATTTTGTTATGCATTTTGTTTAAAGCGTTTTTCAGCTCCTCGTGACTGTTCCTTAGTCCCTTGATCTCTGTAGCAAGAGATTCTCTGCTGTCCTGTATACTGTTTTCAAGCCCAGCGATTAATTTTATGACTATTATTCTAAATTCACTTTCTGTTATATTATTTAAATCCTTTTTGATCAGCTCATTAGCTGTTGTTATTTCCTGGAGATTCTTCTGAGGGGAATTCTTCTGCTTGGTCATTTTGGATAGTCCCTGGCGTGGTGAGGACCTGCAGGGCACTTCCCCTGTGCTGTGGTGTATAACTGGAGTTGGTGGGCGGGGCCGCAGTCAGACCTGATGTCTGCCCCCACCCCACCGCTGGGGCCACAGTCAGACTGGTGTGTGCCTTCTTTTCCCCTCTCCTAGGGGCAGGATTCACTGTGGGGTAGTGTGGCCCATCTGGGCTACTTGCACACTGCCAGGCTTGTGATGCTGGGGATCTGGCATATTAGCTGGGGTGGGTAGGCAAGGTGCACGGGGGCAGGAGGGGCAGGCTTAAATCGCTTCTCCTTAGGTGATCCACTTCAGGAGGGGCCCTGTGGCAGCGGGAGGGAGGTTTGGCTCCGCAGAAGCACAGAGTTGGGTGTTTGCGTGGAGGGAGCAAGTTCCCTGGCAGGAACTGGTTCTCTTTGGGATTTTGGCTGGGGGATGGGCGGGGGAGATGGTGCTGGGAGCGCCTTTGTTCCCCGCCAAACTGAGCTCTGTCGTCCAGTCGCTCAGCAGCTCTCCCTCCCTTTGTCCTCCAGCCTTCCCGCTTTCCGAGCAGAGCTGTTAACTTATGACCTCCCAGACGCTACGTCGCGCTTGCTGTCAGAACACAGTCCGTCAGGCCCCTCCGCTTTTGCCAGCCACACTCTGGGGCTCTGTTTGGCCGGCGAGCCGCCCCTCCACCCCGGCTCCCTCCCGCCAGTCCGTGGAGCACGCACCGCCTCGCCGCCCTTCCTACCCTCTTCCGTGGGCCTCTCGTCTGCGTTTGGCTCCAACGACTCCTTTCTGCTAATCCTCTGGCGGTTTTCTGGGTTATTTAGGCAGGTGTAGGTGGAATCTAAGTGATCAGCAGGGCATGCGGTGAGCCCAGTGTCCTCCTAAGCCGCCATCTTGCAAAAGCTCCTAACGTTTATTCCCATTTGTGATTTTATTAATTTGGGTCCTTTCTTGTTTCCTTTTGACCAAACTGCCTAATGGTTTATCAATCTTGTTAATTCTTTCAAAGAATAAGCTTCTGGTTTCATTGATCTGTTCTACTGTTTTTTGTTTGTTTGTTTTTTGTTTCAGTAGCATTAATTTCTGCTCTACTATTTCCCGTCTTCTGCTTATTTGGGTTTTATTTGCTGTTGTTTTTCCAGATATTTAAGGTGTAAGGTTAGGCTGTGTATCTGGGACCTTTCTTCCTTCTTTATTAATGCCTGGATTGCTATATATTTTCCTCTTATGACTGCCTTTGCTGCATCCCAGAGGTTTTGGGTTGTGGGGTTTTTATTTTCATTGGCTTCCATGTACTTTTTAATTTCCTATTTAACTTCTTGGTTAGCCCATTCATTCTTTAGTAGGATGTTCTTTAGTCTTCAAGTATTTGTTATCTTTCCACATTTTTTCTTGTGGTGGATTTCGAGTTTCATAGTATTGTGGTCTGAAAATATGTACAGTATGATCTCGATCTTTTTGTACTTGTTGAGGGCTGATTTTTGATACAGTATGTGGTCCATTCTGGAGAATTTTCCACGTGCACTGAAGAAGAATGTACATTCCACTGCTTTAAGATGAAATGTTCTGAATACATCTGTTAAGTCCATCTGGTCCAGTGTGTCATTCAAAGCCATTGTTTCCTTGTTGATTTTCTGATCAGATGATCTGTCCATTGGTTTAAGTGGGGTCCCAAAGTCCCCTACTATTATGGTATTATTATCAATAAGTTTATTTATGTTTGTGATTAATTGATTTATACATTTGGGAGTTTCCACATTTGGTGCATAAATTTTTACAATTGTTAGGTTTTCTTGGTGGATATACCTCTTAATTATGATATCATGACTTTCTTCATCACTTGTTACAGTCTTTATTTTAAAGTCTAGATTGTCTGATATAAGTATGGCTACTCTGGCTTTCTTTTGTGGATGATTAACATGATAGATGGTTCTCCATCCCCTTATTTTCAATCTGAAGGTGTCTTTAGGTCTAAAGTGGGTCTCTTGTAAACAGCATATAGATGGATCTTGTTTTCTTATCCATTCTGTTACCCTATGTCTTTGAAGCATTGAGTCCATTGACGTTTAAAGTGAGTACTGACAGATACGAATTTATTGCCATTATGTTGCTTGTAGAGTTGGAATTTATGGAGGTGTTCTCTGATTCTTTCTAGTCTTTGTTGCTTTTGGTCTTTATTTATTCATATTTTTCATCTTTACTCCCCTCAGAGTCCCCCTTAAAATTTTTTGCAGGGCTGGTTTAGTGGTCACAAACTCCTTTAATTTTTGTTTGATGGTTTAATTTTTGTTAATGGTCGGTTTTTGGTGAATCTAATGGGAGTCCTCTCTGCCTCCTGGATTTTGATGTCTGTGTCTTTCCAAATTAGGAAATTTTTCCACTATGATTTGCTCACATAACCCTTCTACCACTCTTTCCTCTTTTCCTCTTCTGGGATCCCTATGATTCTGATGTTCCTTTTCAATGAGTCACTGATTTCTCTAACTCTTAAAAAGTGTTCTTTTGCATTAGTCTCCTTTTTTTTTTCCTGATTCATTATTCTCCACAAGTTTGTCCTCTATGTTGCTGATTCTCTCCTCTGCCTTATCCATCCTTGCCTCTGTGGCATCTCTTCGAGATTGCAGCTCAGTTATAGCATTTTTTATTTCATCCTTACTAGCTTTTACTTCTTTTATCTCCACAGAAGGGGTTTCTAATCTACTTTGACTCCAGCTAGTATTGTTATTATCATGATTTTAAATTTTGGTTTAGACATCTTGTTTGTATCTGTGCTAGTTAAGTCCCTGGCTGTCGTTTATTTCTGCTCTTTCTTTTGGGGTGAATTGCTTCGTTTCATCATTTTGAAGGGAGAAAAGGAATTAATGAGGTAAAAAATTAATTTAAAATTAAAAAATTTATATTAAACAATTAAAAACAACACACACACATACACACATACAAAATCAAATAAATGATGCTAGATCCTAGGTGTGTTTGGTCTGGGTGTTGAAATGGGCTTGATAGATTAGAGAAAAAAGGGGAAAGGAAAAAAAAGGAAATCATTTGAAATTTTGAAAAAATGAATACACTGAAGTAGACTAAAATTAAATGATGGATGTAAAATAGAATTAAAAAAATACACAAAAGTAAAAAAATATAGTAGAAAAAAATTTAAAAAATATGTTTAATAAAAGTTGAAAATAAAAATAATTTTTCTCTTTCTGTATTCAAGAAAAAGAAAAGAAACAAAAATGAGAATAAAAAAAAACAGAAAAAAATAAAGAAAATTGAAAGTTGGACCAGCAAACAGACTGAAATACAATTGAAATTACTTCATTTTCCTCTAGAAGTCAAAGTATGAAGTGCTTTATACTTAATAAAGTAAGCAGGCAGAGAGACTTATGTTCCTGAAGAGCAAAGTTGGCCCAGTTGGGCAGGACTTAGTGTAATGGCTCCATTCTCCACTAGATGGCTCTGCTTAGCTTACTTGGGTGGATTGTTTTGGCTCTTGTAGGTGTGTATGCGCATGTGCAGGAAAGGTGAAAATGGCGCCCCCCAGCTACCCAGTCTCTGGTATCAAAACTCTGTTCTCCCTGATCAGCAATCGTGCACCCGTCCTTTATCTTCAGCTTCCATCCACTCGCCAATTTTACACTGTCCATGACCAAGCCCCAGGCAGCACTTCCCTCCTGAGTTTTATCTCAGACATGGCTCTGTTTCCCGATGCCTTACTTCTGAGGGACTGCGGTTTTGAACCATTATGCCCCTCTGAGGGAGGGTCTCACCAAGCAATGGCCAGGTGCTGGCCACGCCCAGGAACTTTCACAGGACCGTGCTGCTGCTGATGACCAGATACTGCAGCTTGGTCTCAGCCCGCCCCAGAAAAAGTTCATGCGATAATGTAGCAGCAGCATTTCAGGGATTATAGCACAGCACAACATGCCTCTGGCACCAGGCTTCACCACCAATGACCTTGTTCCAGCACCAGCAAATGGAGTTGTTCTCCCAGGCCTGCTGGGGCCTTTGCCTTTGGGGGAGCCACACAGACTCTATCAGATGTCCTCCCAGCAGGGGATCTTCCTTCTGCCTCTCCCTGTGTGGCCCAAAGACCCCCCAGACTTAACTTTGTTCCTGGAGACTAGCCCTTCTCACCAGAGCACTGCCAGGTATCAAGCTGTGGAGTTTCAGACTCTGTGCTCCCCCTGTTTATAGAGTCTTAATGGAATTTAAACCGTCTCCTTTCTCCTTTCTTCCTTTTTAGTTCAGTCCCTGGGGCTGTTTCTACTTTTCCACTTTTTCTCCAGCTGCTTTTGGGGGGAGTGCTTTTCCCATATTCTCCCCTCCCCATCTCCATCCTCTGTACACAAAAACAGCTCTCTGCCCTTTGTGCCTTCTCTCTCCCCCAGTTCACCTGTCTGTGCCGCATACCTGCTGAGAGTTCTGTGGTTCAGGTTGTGCAGATTGTTGTGTTTATCCTCAAATCAGTTTTCTAGATGTGCAGTATGGTTTAGTGTTGATCTGGCTGTATTTCATGGATGCGAGACACACAAAACAAACTTCCATGCTGTTCAACCATCTATGCTCCAGATCAATATTTCTTTACTTCTTAAAAAAGCAACACCCATAAGCACATTCATCTTTTTAGTATGACTTGTAAATAATTTAACTTAATATAACTATCCTATTATATCACATATTTTGAAGTACTCCATATTATTCTGTAACAACAAGAGCAAAGCCTATCTCACATTTAACTTCATTTCTGTGGCATTTAGACAAATGATTTTATGAGTTAATGTGTACTTCAGCAATTTACATAGTTATGTCAAAGATATATAAAAGCTTCCTGGACATTGCTGGTATAATCTGTTGAATAAATAATAATTTCTCAAAGGTTATGTGTGTATACATGTAAAATATGATTTATATGAAAGTATGCTAACATATAAACTGAATGAAGTCTTTGTTAAGTGTTTGAAACCTGCCTAATCTGACTTTCTCTATATATCCAAACTTCTCAACTGTGTGAGTCCATAGCGATTAGAATGATGGTATGTGCTAAGCCTGTCAGGTATTTTTGTTTCCTTCAATCAGTCCATTCCTTGTAGTATTCATAAGACAACTTGTCTTTTTCTATGTTGTGCCACCTTTAAGCCACTACTGCAAATTTAATAGACATATATAATAGTCAAATAGTCATCCCTTAAGACCAAGTCCAGATCTTACCTCTTTTATGAAGCCAATATCCAATTCTGTGTGTCAGTGTGTGTGTGTATGTGTATGTGTGTGTGTCTTATTTGTTCCACTAAAGCTGTAATTTATGATGTTACTCTTTAATTTCCAGTGTTTTTTATATATTAGTGCTTAATTATATATTGTATCATACTAATGATGACATGTCTATGTACATTTTATCTTCCCAATTAGAGTGTAGTGAAATTGAAATGAGTCATAGATATCTTTTGTAACTCACAATGTTCTGGCACATATTGAGTGCTTAATTGATCAATATTAGATGAATTATGTATTTGTTGCCAGTTCCCTATCTCTATTTCAGTCCTCATATATCATTGTCATGTGCATCATTCACAATCAAAATAATGCATTTTGAGTGGAAAATATGCACAACTGTACATGAGACACAGGTGTTTCATTTTGTTTACTGTTTTTTTTCTTTTGATCAGAGTCAATCTTTATCTCTGAATTTCCTGATAATGCATTTAAGTAGGGGTGCATCTAAGTTTTCTTAGTCCTGAAAATAATTTGAGAAGCACTTTTTACTACCTTAAAATTGTTATTTTAAGAATATTATTTTTACAATTTTACAAAAAATATGATCTATGTGACATATGGATAGTACACCAAACCCCTCTGGGACTTGAAATGAATGGTGTGTATTTTATTGGTGTCAAGGTAAATCATCTTTTGTATCTGATAGTTGCTCCTGGTAAAGTTTCCAACTTGTGTTGAAATTTCTAACATTTTCTACCCCACTATGACAAAAGGTATTGGAGGGATTTTTTCTACTGAAATTTTGTTCTCCTTTGAAAATTTTTTAGTACTAGGTTAATTTTTTCATTTTGACAAAAACAATATTAAGGATAGCAAAAAAAAATCAACTTATTATTAGAAGTCATCTATATTCATTTCCTACTGGTACTGTAAATAAACTACCACAGATTTAGTGCCTTAAAACAATACATACTTAATCTCTTACAGTTATGACAGTCATAAATCTAAAATGAATCTCATGGACATAAAAATCAAGGTGTTAGCATGTCTGCATTTCCTTGCCTTTTCTAGATTCTAGAGGCCACCCACATTCCCTAAATAATTGTCTCAGGCAATTTTATAGTCAGCAGTTTTGGGCTGAGACTTTGTAATACTACCATTTCTTCAGTTCTCCCTCTTCTACTTTTCATTGGGTACACAGGATAATTCAAAATAATTTCCCTATTTTAAGGTCAGCTGAATAACAAGTTTAACTACATCTGCAAACATAGTCTTAATTTGCCATGCATCCTAATATATCCATACGTTCCAGAGATTAGAATGTGGACATCCTTGGCAAGGAGTTGGTTATGGTAGTGCATTATTTGCATACTACAACATTCTTTGGTAAATCGTTAAGCAAAAATTAAAATCCATTTATATAAAATAGTCACAAAATAAATAATATGAATTACTGCTTTGGGTCAATGATTCTTCCCCTTACTCAGAAAATACAGTCAATTATTGTTATTGGAAATAACTATGTATAAAGTTGTTACGAACATTTAATTAATATATATATATATACACATATATATATGCATATGTATATGTATATATATCTTAGTGTGTGTATATATATATATATATATATATATATATAAAGCTTAATGTGTGTGTGTGTGTGTGTGTATCTTAAATCCTGGTAGATTCCATTTATTTTACAAAAGAAAAAGTGACATTTATACTTGTTAAATGACTTGCTCTGAGGATACCCCATTAACAGGTATGTATCATAGTAAGATTTAAACCTGATTCAACTGGCATGAGTCAGAGCTTCTTGCACTTCACTACACTGTTCTTTACTATTCCCATCTGGTCATTTTTGTCTTACGTCTGAAAGAAGGCAAAGCAGTGCCTGGGGGATCTCAGTGGGAAACAGAACATGGGCAAAGCTAATTCAAAATTTTCACCACTGTCCACATATCCATGAATGACTGTGAAAATGACACAAGTATTGATTTATGGGGTATAAATAAATTTTAGAGAGTAAGCGCCTTCACAAATAGATAATATACAAGTAATGAGGATCAACTCTGTTTATTGAGCAGTGTTCTAAATTCTGGAGAGAGACAGATTCCTTGACCTCATAACACAAGGAGTAAGTTATGCAATAAAAAATGTATTTAGAGGGAAACCTGGGTAGCTTAGTCAGGTAAGCATCTGTCTTCAGCTCGGGTCATGATCTTGCAGTTCAGGAGTATGTCTGTGCTGACAGCTCAGAGCCTGGAGCCTGCTTTGGATTCTGTGTCTCCATCTCTCTCTGCCCCTCCCCTGTTCTCACTCTGTTTCTCTTTCTCTCTCTCAAAAATAAATAAACATTTAAAAAAAGTGTTAAAATAGATATAGATAGATATCTGTGATAGTTCTTTTTTGTGTGATAGTTCTAACAGGTGTGTGTGTGTGTGTGTGTGTGTACAAGATCATGAAAAAGCTACAATCAGACCAAGGTCTTCAGAAATATAAACATTCAAGAATAGATTAAATGACAATGCCAATAAAGCAGCTATGTAATCTTATCTTCCCTGACCTTGAAATTTTTTAGTTTCTCTAGCTATTCCTGGCAAGTAGGCTTAGGGGGGAGAAATGACTAATGGTTAACACAAATCTGAAGAATTAGCATAGTCAGCTGCTCAGCTGAGGGAAAGTTTTAATGTAAAGTATTATTAATAGGGAGAGTGGTACCATGCTATACAGACAGTGTTGCTATTTCTTTTTGTAACTGCCCTCATTCTGCCAAAAATCCTAAGAATCACTCATTAGTAGCTTTAAAAAAAGTTGAAACTGGTACTCCCTGCAAATAAGCAAGTCTCAAGAAAATTTACCGAAATAAGCAACACTTGTAAACACAGATCTAATGTTGAATTTCAAAACCTAGAACAAATGGTGTCTAAAATTCATGTATTATCTGTACAAGTAAAAACTGAAGAGGAGAGTGAAGGATTTAAGCTTTCTGTACTACTGGTATTTAATTACAGTAGATAAAATATTTTATAAATATTTTGCAACATAAGCAGATCTTTGCAATGCTTAAACTATTACAAATGTGTCAACTATTTCAGTATCTTCATTTTAAAAGAAAAAGTTCAGCTTTCAGAAAATAAGACAAATTTATTCACAACTGACCATAATTATTGCAAAAAAAATAGAATAAAGGTGAAAGCTTAGCAATACATGTATTTCTGCTCAAGCATCTGATAAAAATAATTTTTTAAGTGTACACAGCGAAAATAGTTTTAATAATCTGTGAAGTCCACAGGAAAAAAACTAATCTGTTTCCAGGAACAGGCATAGTGCTAACATGAACAAGTAATAGTATTTACAAGATTCATTTTCCCTACTGAGACACTCCAGATATGACAGTTTCAGTATGATCATAAATAAACATTTGACCTTTTCTATTACTATAATGAAAAACTGTGAAACTGTTTAATTAAATTTTTTGAAAGCCAAAGTCCTAACAGAAATAAAGCTATTCCTGAATTTTCCAAGCTGGAAGTATTTAGCTTTAGTTTAAATTCGCTCAAGAAACTAACACAGACATACCCCTATGTTTATTACTTTTTGGAAGTTTATGTACCATATATAAACTAAAATTGGATTTATGTGAAGAGTTCCTTTTTACTTGGCATCTTTTCTTCCCTCCCATTCTCCCTCCCTTCCTCCTTTCTTTTTGTTTTTGAAACATTTGGCATAAGCAGCCAACAGGAATAAGGACTGCTATGGAAACAATGAGAAATACCTTCTTCCAAATGCTAATCTCAGTATTATTACATAGTTCTACATTGGTGGGACTAGAAGAAAATACATTTCATTTAAGTCAACTGCCTTCATTTTACAGTTAAAAAAAATTAAAGTCCATGAAGTAGAAACTACTTTGCAAACATCACATGATGATTTAAAAATAGATTTAAATTTGGAATGAATATGTTCTTATTTCTGTTCAGGTGTTTAATCATATTATGCTATCTTCTATTCATGTGCTAGGTAGGCACTGATTGCTTATGATGGTCCAAGAACCATGTGAAGGTTATGGAAAAAATTCATGGATTTTCTATAAAGTTTACTATGATTGTGGGGCTGACCTACCACTTTGTCTTCAAAGGTCCCAGATTATGATTTAAAATTATAGTAATTAGAATTTAATTTAATTTTTAATTTTTTAATGTTTATTTATTTATTTTTGAGAAAAAGAGAGAAAACAAGCAGGGATGGGGCAGAGAGAAAATCCTAAGCAGGCTCTGCAGCACTGACAGTGCAGTCATGTGGGACTTGAACTCACCAACTCTGAGATCATGACCTGAGCCAAAATCAAGAGTCGGATGCTTAACTGACTGAACCACCCAGGTGACACTAGATTTTAATTTTAAAACACGTGGAAGAACTGCTGATGAGTTAAGATATGTATGAACTTACCAAAGAAAGTTGTGTGCTAGGGTAATTTTTCTCTGGCCATGATACCAGCCATATGTAACTAGCTCTATATTTCAGAAGAGCCTTGTTGTCATAATACTTACATTAATGAAAATATGAGAGCACTTAATGGCTGTGGATATTTCTGGAAAGCTGTCTGGGATAATATATAAACTTTGTGATGACCAGTACTGTGTTTGTCTTGTTTATATTATTCCCTTGCACTTAGCACAATGCTTGGCCCATAGTAAGAGCTAATGAGTTTTGTTGTATGAATTGATGTGTATGAAAAGGTATACAGGCAAGAAGAATAAAAGATGACAGGCCTATTTCATTAAATATCAGTGTTTTAGAATTCAGAAAGATTTTATGCAATTATTTCTAATATTTCAAGGGAAAAGAAATTTCCTTATCAAATAAGCCCATTCTTCAAGAGTAATTTTTGGCACATACTTCTAATACACTAGATCTCACTTATTATGTAGGAGATCATTGGAATGCAGAGAAAGGCTTTTGTGTCCTTTTAGTTCCAGAAAATAAAAACTGAGTATCTAGACATTTTGAGTAAATCCAGCTGGGTAGATGTCAATTTTATTGTATTTATGTATTAATATCAGTACATTGTGTCAACTGGCAGGAAACAAAAAAGCCAAATGCTGATAAAAAAAATAAATGATTCAAATTGTGTTTTACTGAAATAATGTAATATGAATATTTTACATATTTGATGAGGGAACCTTCAATCCCACAAAGGTTATGGGACTTCAATTATTTTCCCTTTTGGTGTAATTCTGGCTTTATGACACTGATCCTTTCCCTACCCTTATAATATGCCTGTTCCACACTGTGAGCATCAAAGTCTGATCTCAGTAAAATCCAACAAAGGGACCGCTTAATTGATCACAGACCTTACTGGCAACATTGCCCAAGAAACTATAGCCAAGGCTTTTGCTTCTCCTTCTAGGTGATAAATATTGGCTTCTCACCACATTGCACTAGAAATTATTTCTAAGTTTGGCTAAGTTTGGCTGTGACAATAAAATGAATAATTACTATGGTCTCTCATTGGTTTTCTCTCTGAGACAGGCAAAATGTTAGAAAAAAATTGAATGGGAAGCCTGGATGGCTCAGTCGGTTAAATGTCCATCTCTTGGTTTCAGCTCAGGTCATGGCATCACAGTTTCATGGGTTTGGGCCCCACATCGGGGTCTGTGCTGGCAATGCATAGCCTGTTTGGGATTCTCTCTATTCCCCTCTCTCTGCCCCTCCCAAACTCAGACTCTATCTGTCTCTCTCAAAACAAACAAACAAACAAACAAACTTAAAAAAAAAAGAATTGAAGAAAATAATTCATGACAGGGGCGCCTGGGTGGCTCAGTGAGTTAAGCATCTGACTCTTGATTTCCACTCAGGTAATGAGGTCATGAGTGTGAGACTGAGCCCCACACTGGGCTCTGTACTAACAGTGTGGAGCCTGCTTGGTATTCTCTCTCTCTCTCTCTCTCTCTCTCTCTGCCTCTCTCTTTCTATCTCTCGTGCTCTCAAAGTAAATAAATAAGCATTTGAAAAATAATTCATGACCTTTTTAGAGACCATAAGCCTGCTGTCACTGGAAAAATGTTTGGGCTAGAGGCTAACAAACTTCCTTACACAGACTTCTTTGTCTTCATGTTTCACTAGCCAGTCACTCTAACAACTCTTATGCCCATTCAGATAAATAGCTGCATCACAAGGATGGTGCCAGCATGATTTCCAACTGAATTTTCACTGACATCTTACCGTTCCTTCCTTTCCATAACAAATAATGGCATAACAACAAGAAGTCACTGATATCTTCCCATAGCCTTTGATCATAATATATATTATCCACTATGTCTTTGTACACTACTGCTTAATATAGTGGAAAGAGAGTCATGACCCAAAGTGCGTATATCTGAAGCATGGGTCGGTTTTTACTAAATGCATATCTTAGGGAAATTGACCATACTAAAGTTCCATCTTACCTATTTGTGAAATATGAAAGTGAGAATTGTTCTCATTGAATATTTGTGAGGATTAAATCAGGTAAAACAATGTGGTTGAAACTTGTTCAATTCTTATAAACCTATTTCATAGATCTGGATGATTTTTTTTTTTTGAAGAAGCAGAATAACCTCAGAGCAGAGACTTATATTTAAGTCTGAGAAAACTAAAATACATTGAAAAAAATTAAGTTTGCTCAAAGAATTAAAAAAAAAAACTTTAAAGTATCCGAGTCACTTTCTGAAGGTCTATCCTGTTGCTTCATTTCAACATAGTTTATTCACACTGTGACAGATACACCTCAGATGTGAGTATCATTTGTTCATTTAAGTAGAAATCCCAAACAAGATATTTGCACAGTATAGGCCTAACCAAATGAGTACTTCTCAGAGCCAAATCCAAGAGCTATCTGCAGTCAAAGGTGCTAAGGTTCCTGTGTACAATGCAGTTTCCTGAACAATAACTCTGGCTTACCAAATTATTATATCTGGGTGTGGAGCCTTGAAATCTACATGTTATCAAGATTCCTAGGTGATTTTTCTGAACATAAAGATGTAAGGGAATAAAATGGCTACTTATTATATAATCCCAACTTAAGACTTTATGAGACCTAGCTACAAATTAAAAAAAAAAACATATTTGAAGGATCTTTGATCTGGAGTCCAGTATTGCATGAAGAACAAAGTAATCCCTCTTTGTAACTACTACCAGGAATTGAAGTATCCCAAAACTTATATTTGTTTCATTACTTATATTGATTTTTACCCATAAGATTTGTATTTTTTGAGTGAATAGGTATAAAGACAGGATTGGGAACAGCTGATAATATGGTTCTGTAGCTATGACATTACATACACACCCAATTGTTTCATCCCCAGAGTAAATAGAATTCAGAGTAATACAGTGATATTAGGAAATAAAACCAAGAAAGGACAGAATAAAAGTAAATTTTTCTAAATACAGAAAAGAAAATAATGATTTTAGCTGGAATTAACACCCTTCAAAATTAATAGATTATTTATTACTTATGAAATTAAATATTGGGTAGAAAAATTCTTAAAGATGCATTATATGAAAAGAATATTGACTATTTAGAAATGGAATGGGTAATCTGTTGCATTGTTTCCATCCCTGCTTTATGTCTTTATAACTGAAGTTTCCTGCAAAGAGATATGTTTTCCAATAAACTAAATTGAGTGGTCAATAGGCAAATAAATGGAAAAATCTTTTTCAAATAACATAAAGATCTACAGTTCGTGGAGAATAAGGACTGAAACACACCAAGAAAGATAATTCTACTATTAAAGATACACTAATAATTTTAAAAGTTTTTTTAAACTGTGTACAATAAGAAACATGGATGTTTTTTTTTCTCTTCAGTTTTAGATATAAATAAGTTCATTTAAATTTCCTGAAAAGACCAAACTTTACCACCACAAGCTTAACATTCTACCTGAAACTAAATTATGTGTTTTAATTTGGCCTCATTTTAACTTTGTTTTATTGGAATATAGAATAATTGTCATCATTTCTGTTATAATCCAATGTCATAGTTTGTTTCAAAAATATATTTCATTACAGAAGTATTATAATCAATTCCTAACAAGAGAAAGACATTATTATAAAGTAGCACCATGGCAAAAAAAAAAAAAGAATCAAAGATGTTTCTTGTTGTGGATCCAACAACCATTCAAATCAAAATTACACTTTTAACATGCCTCCCCCCCAGATAATTCTTATTCAGATTACTATAGATCATGCTTTGAGAAACAACTAATGAAAATAAAGCACATGTAAATGATTCATCTTAAGAAAATAAAATAAACGAACCTAGTTAGCATCAAATTATATTCTATTATACCATACACAAAACATTTGAGAATAACACCTTAATATTGCTCCATACATGTTTAAAGCTTGATTTTAATTCAAAAATGGGTACAGCCTCCCAGTGCTCTAGTTATCCAACTGTTTTTCTATACAAAACAAACCACTCCTACCTTTCTTGACACACCTTCATTAACTGTTTGATGATTAATGAGGTTATCTACCTCAACTAGATTCCTACTGTGCCTAAAAAAATGATCCCCTGAAAACAACCATCAGATACCTTCTGATCTCATAATTTGCCCTGCATTTGTTCACACAGATAAGTCCATCCCTTTCCATCATTTCCAGGTTCCTCTATTATTGCTCTACAGATACTTAGAAAATGAAAAGTAAGTAAGGTGGATGAAACATGGTAGTGCAGCCTCTTTTATTATCACTTCTTTTATCAATGACTTTCCAGTTTCCACGCACTCTATTAGATATGGAATGATAAATGTCTGCCTCATCTTCACTATCGGTTCAAAGTAAAAGAAGCATGTTACTTTTCCTTAAGAACATTGCCACCTTTGCTGATCTTAGTGGGCAGAGACTAGCTTCTACTATATTACCACTTCTGCATGGCCTAAATTTTATTTCTGAGAAATTTCTGACAATTTATCTCATATCAATGGCCATATTTGGAAAGTCACAGCACATTTGAGACCTGAAAATTTATAATAAACTGGAATTTATAAATTTTATTGTCCTTGGCATGTATGACTGAATATAAAATAATTCTTTATGTCATTAAGACATCTATTAGTCTTCATTAGTCTTCTTAGACAAGGTAAACTTACTTTTTAAACTATCTGTATAAGAAATTGATTTTAAAGGAAGTATGGAGATTTCAACATTTATAATTTAAATGTATATTTATAGGTTCAATGTCTGAACAGATAAATGGTTGCTAAAGTAAGTATTACTTTTGTAATGCCTAGAAAAGAAAAGCAGTTTGATTCATGGCAGAGTCAGCTTTGTAGTAGAAATTTCACTAATTAGCATTAGAAAAACAACTTCTCTTCTGTGGGAGAATGCTGATATAAATAATCACAACTATGGTAATAGAATGAATTGAGTCCAATGTTCTTTTCAAAGAACAATAAATTTACATTATTTTCTACTGATTATACTTTTTCTGAGCAAGTATATACTAAATTACATGTATCCATTATGGAACTGAGTTCACCAGCAGCAATTTTAAGACATTTAAGAAGGATTCCTTTTGGGGTGTTTGGGTGGCTCAGTCAGTTAAGCATCCGATTCTTGATTTCAGCTCAGGTCATTGATCTCAAGGTTCCTGAGGTCAAGTCCCACATAGGGTTCTGTGCTCACAGCATGGAGCCTGCTTGGGATTCTTTCTCTCCCGCTGCCCCTCCCCTGCTCTTATGCACACGCATGCACTTTCTCTCTCTCTCTCTCAAAATAAATAAATGTAAAATTTTAAGTATTCTCTTCCTAAGTAAATATTCAGATAGGTGACTCTGAAAAAGCAGAAGTAGAGACCAATAGTTTTTAGAATATCCAAGCTTTGTCTGATAGTAATATTAACATAAGATATGTGAATACACTTTCTCATACATAATTGAATTTAATGATAAGAACAAACTCCTGAAGGAGGCAGAATAGGTTATTACTTTAACTCTTTAAACAAGTCCAGAGAGTTTAAGTGAATGGTTCATGGATGTCAAATGATAGAGTCAGAACTGGAACCATGGCCTTTGTGAGGCATAAGCACATACTATTTCCAAACAACATGATCCATCATAGGTTGTTCCTTTCTTCTAAATATTTTCTAAGTTAGTCTAAAATATCATCTTATAATCAATACTGTGTAATTCAGCAGCATCTTAGGAAATGTTTTACATTGTCTATCACAGCAAAATTATTTCTTCTTTCTAATATTAAAAAATGTAGAAACTAATGCTCAGAAAGGTTAAATAATTGTCAAAGCTCAAGTGTATCCATGTCTTTTTATTGTGTCTACTACTCTTCTTATAATATTATAGAAATAGAGATCTGAGAAATGTGGATATGTACTTTTTCTGTACATGTACTGTACCTTTTCTGTTTTTGTTGTTGTTGTTGTTGTTCTAAGCCCACCAGGGTGACAAAAGAAACATCATGGAGGCTTGTTAGAGTGACTAGATTAGTGATTCTCATCTGTGGCTACACATTAGATGACTGAGGGACTATCATTATCTGTTTTTTATTTTTATTTTTATTTTTGAGAGACAGAGAGAGCACAAGAAGGGCAGGGGCAGAGAGAACTGAACGGAGGATCTGAAGCAGGCTCCATGCTGACAGCAGAGAGCCCAATGTGGGGCTGAAACTCACAAACCACAAAATAACAACCTGAGCAGAAGTTGGACACTTTACTGACTGAGACACCCAGGTGCCCCTATATCATCATCTTTTAATATACACAGGAAATTCCAATAAAGTTGAGGATCACTGTTTTAAGCACAAAGAGAATGGTATGAAGGCAAGTTCAAAGTATAAACTCTGTCAACTCCTCTACATGTTTTTAATACATAAAATAATTTTCCTAATCACTAGTGAAACAAATTTAGGACCAAAAAATTTGAAGGGCATATTTTATTTTAACAATCACTTTTATAAGGTCCCCGTACATGTAGAGCACTGTGAATATTACTGTGAATTACAAAAAAAGGTAATTGGTTTCTACACTCAGAAAGCTAATAGTTAACTGACAATTTGCAATACATTATGTGTTACAATGACATAAGCAAGTATATTTTACTTATTTATTTAAAATTTGTTTTTATTGAAGTATATATGGCCAACAATGTTACATTAGTTTTAGGTGTACAACACAGTGATTCCACAACTGTATACATTATGATGTGCTCACCACAAGTGTAGCTACCATTTGTCACCATGCAATGCTCCTATAATACCACTGACTATATTCTCTATGCTATACCTCTTATGGCCATGACTTATTTATTCCATAACTAGAAGCTTGCACTTCCCATTCCCCTTCATATATTTTGCCTATCCCCTCACTCTCCTCTCTTCTGGTAACCACCAGTTTATTCTCTATATTACGGGTCTGTTTTCACATGATTGTTTGTTCATTATTAAAATTGTGGTATAGTTGACACACAATGTTACATTAGTTTGAAGAATACAACATAGTGATTCAACAAGTTTATATATTATGTTATGCTCACAAAAAAGTATAACTACCATCTGTCACTATATAATGCTATTGCGATTCTATTGACCATATTCCCTTGCTGTATCATTTATCCTCATGACGTATTCATTCCATAACTGGAAGCTTGTATCTCCCATTCCCCTTTATCCATTTTGCCCATCTCCCACCTCTCTCCCCTCTGAAAACTATCAGTTTGCTCTCTGTATTTAAGAGTATGTTTCTAATGGTTGTTTATTTGTTTTTTTCTTAGCTTCTGCCTATAAGTGAAATCCTATGGTATTTATTTTTCTTGTTCTGTCATTTCACTTAGCATAATACTTTTCAGGTCTATCCATGTTGTTGCAATTGGCAATATCTCATTATTTTTTATAGTGAGTAATATTCCATCCATCATACACACACACACACACACACACACACACACACACAACTTCTTTGTATGTTCATCTACTGATGGAAATGGGTTGTTTCCATATCTTGTCTATTGTAAATAATGCTGCAGGGTTGTGGGACCAAGCCCTCTGTTAGCCTCCATGCTGAGTGTGGAGCCTGCTTAGGATTCTCTCTCTCCCTCTGCCTTTCTTCCCACTCATGCCCTCTTTCTAAAAATAATTTAAAAATTAAAAAAAATATTAAGTATGCTTACATCAATCTTTAATTCAATGTTTGGTATAGTTCTTTAAAATTCATAGTATATCAATATTTTTCTTTGAATATATAGTACACTTATAATTTTTCAATTTTAGTATTAAGTGTAACAACAGACGTAGAAGCCACAAAAATAGCTTTTGTACTTCAGTACAAAAGTGCTACTGGACTATTTACAATGGATATGTTAATGCTACAGAGCCTTCAATGCAAAGTAGAGTACTGAAGGTTTATTCAGTTTGGAAGTTTGGATAGACTTGTACCTTACATTAAATCCTCAGTCTTTGTTAACCAGTAGTATTACTAGAATTTCATACACAGCACAAAAAATGAAATTTAACATATCAAATATCTTCAACTATTAGGGGTTCACATTATAACTAATCCTCAAGAGTAATTTCCCTTTATAAACATTACTGCACACGTCAATTTAGAGCTAATTAAGTTCCTTAATTATCATGCAATCACAAACTTATAATTACTGTGTAATTTCATTTATATGAAATTGTAGAATGGGCAAAACTAACCTAGAGTGACAAAAAGCATATCAGTAGTTGTATGAGACAAGAATAAGAAAAGACCGACTACAAGGGGCATGAGGGAACTATTTGGTTTGATGGAAAATATTCTATAACTTGATTGTGGTGATGGTTACATGAATGTACACATTTGTCAGAACACACTGCCTATACAAACAGAATCTGTGCATTTTATGGTGTAAATTATAGTGAAATAAAGTTATATTTAAAACATTTTTAAATTATTTTTAAGTGTATTTAGTTTTGAAAGAGACAAGGACAACAAGAGTGGAGGAGGGGCAGAGAGAGAGGGAGACACAGAATCCCAAGAAAGCTCCATGCTGCTAGCTGCAGAGCCTGACATAGGGCTCAAACTCACAAACTGTGAGATCATGACCTAAGCTGAAACCAAGGATCAGTTGCTTAACAATCTGAGCCACCCAGAACCCCCATAAAGTTAGATTTTTACTATTTATTTATTTATTTATTTATTTTTAAAGTTAGATTTTTAAAAGGACAAAAAATAGTTTGTACATTAATAGTTCCTTTGAAAAGTTTATAACTAAAATGTCCTACACTTACATGGTCATTTAAGACACAGAAACGATCTCACTCCCTATGGAATTCTTTTTATTTTACCTGATGGCACATAGAACAGAATAAAGCCATAATTTTTATTTTAAATATTTTTTTTCAAGATCTTTACATTGAGAGGTAATCAGGGTATGGAGGACATTTATATATATTGTACTACATTGGTCTTTTGATAAATGAGGTAAGCACCATTAATGTTATTTATTTATTTTGTGTTTTTGGAGCTTTTAGTTCCAGTGCAATAATAAAATAAAAGCTTGGTATAACTTGAAAGATATCTTGAAATACCTGAAAGATATTAAGATAACACAATTCCCAAGTGTTAAAGTAAAACTCTCTTTAATATCAGTTGGCTAATGCTAAAGGCAGTTGGATTCACTACAGTGTTTTTGCTGTTATTATATGGTATTTTTAGTAATATGTAGAAAACTATGACAGGATTCTGTGCTATTTAGTAGTCATAAAGACCAACTATCAACTACAGTCAGGACAAAAATAAAACTCATTATAAAGAGTAGACAAGTACCCTTCAATCTGATTCAGAACAGAGGACTCCTAAACCATCTCTATAATTATGAATGCCAGTCCACCCCATAGAAATCCCCTTGTAGATATTCATATTTTCGTTTAATTTGTGCTAATTTCTAAAATGAAATCATTATTACATAACAGAATATCATGCTTTCTTTGTCACTTCACTGTCCATTTTGTTTGGAAAACTTACCTACTGAATCCTAGTATGATCTACATCTCAAGCCATAACTGCACAGAATGAAGTATAAGTTCATAAATGTACTATGACAATATAAATGTATATGAATGCAGAATGAATTATGTTATCATTCTAAACATAAAAGAATAAACCCTTTTCATATAAATGAATAATATTCAATTCCTATGCATGTGTTATATCTCTATAAGTAAAAAATCAAAGAACTTCAAGCAGTTTAATTTTTAGAATAGAAAAACAAAATTTAAATATTCAATCCAAATGCATAAATATCAATTTAAGTAATTGCTAGCATGGTATTTATGGAAAGCCCAAAATATAACTGATAGAAATATATTCAGCAAAAATAACATGACATTTGCTAACATGTTGAATGACCCATATATGCTTCAACAGAAGATTCAAAGTCTCTCTTCCATTCCAGGGTTTGTTTATAGACAACTTTCCAGAGTCTGGTTTGTTTTAATAATGACTTTCTATGTAAAAATACAATTTTAAATTGAGTGTTAAGCGATACTTCTTAAATTGGTCTTTTTCTAACATAAACATTGTAATGAAAAAGCCCCATACTATGTAAATTGATAAGTATTAAGTGGCAGTATGAACCAAAGTAAAATAAAGAAACCTAGTTCAAATTTTATTCAGGCATATTTATCAGGACATCTTATGCCAACATATCCCTGTAGGTCTATTTGCTCCTCATAGTTACTTCCCTCTAGGAAAAGTTGATGTGATGACTACTTTAAAATTTCTACTTCCCTTTTTCTAGAACAGAAAATTAAAAGCGTTTGAGATACCAGTACTCTTGATACCCACATAGCAAGTATTTCATTTTCATTGAAAGGCAAATTTCCTTTCCCTGAAATACATATCTATACATTCTGATCATTTCTCTTGAGCAACTGTTTTTGCTAAGGACTTTTTGTTTTGTTTTGTTTTCAGTTTCAAAGTCTAAGTCAAAAATAACATCGAGCTTACTTCTTAATCCCTTGAATTTTTTAAAGAGAAACAATGACTACCTTAAACTTGGAAAAATAAATTTTTTACTGATGAGGCTTTCAAAGATACAGCAAAAGTGTTCAGATGAAGTATCTCATTGGATTCCCACAAAATATGGTGAATTGGGCATATATTACTCCCATGGACCACTTCCATAGATAAAATGGCTTAAAAATATTACAAAATCAGGAAATGACAAGAATGCTAATCCTGCTCATTCCTTGTCAAATTACACTGTTTTATTTCTGGATCCAAAAAGGATATAAAGAGATAAACCGAATTTACAACTTATAAATGCTTTAGGAACTAAAGAAGCATTCATATAAGATTTTGATACACCTCAAATTATCCTCATAGCGATTGAAAGATTAGATATTTTCTTTTTTTTCTTTTTTTTTTTACTTTGGGACTTTTTAATGTAAACAATCATTCTTGATTAATTTTCAAAATAACGATACAAATGTAGCATTTTTCTTGGAATGGAGAACTTGCTGGGAGGTTACTTCATTCTTTTTCTCTATTTCAAATGTGCATCTCGTAGTGCCAGCTGCTTTTCTCGGAAGGAACGCTTGTTCTTTGACTGGACATTATGGCTATACCGCATCACCATGAAGTTCTTCTGTTTTTTCTTCTCTTTATTTGTGGAACTAGAAAATGGGTTCATTTTGGTTTTCTTCCTCACAAATTCTTTTTGGTCTGTCTTCCCAGCCATTGCCATTGCTAGTCTTGTCTCCTTGTCAGACTTTGGTTTTTTATGAAGGCGTACAATGTCCCGAAGAGAAAGTAACTCACCCCTGGGCTCCTCATCACTATCTATTTCAATGTGTTTCCTCTTTTGGGCCTTTCCCTGGTGCAGCGTCAAGTTCTTTCCACATTTGGGCCATGCGGATTTTCTGGAAGTCTTCCTGAGTTAAAATTCAGCTAGTGCTAATGGCCGTGGCTTTGGCTCTCCTCTCCTTCATGGGCATGCTGTTGAGTTTCTTGGAGATTTCTTGCTGTTCTTCATCAGAAGAGTGGTGCACATCAACCCACTCACCATCGGCATCTGCCTCCTCACTGAGACTGGTGGTCTCCCACCCATCTTCATCGTTTTCAGCATTCTCTTCTGTTTCAACTTCTAGAACTTCTGCTCCTGGAATGTAATCTTTAGCATCTAATTCTCCATATTCTTGCACTCTTGCTTCTATGGAGGCCTCTGTAGGCTTACCCTGGAATTTCTTTTGCAACATCTGAGGATTCAGTGTTCAGAAGAGCTGAATCAAAGTTCTAGCAGACATCATCACATTCTTATCTTTGTGTGTTTTATACTGAGCCAGGTCTTGGAGAAGTTTTTCAGTCATGGCTAGAGGACATCGAGCTGTTATCTTTTATAGCATTGATTCCTACTGTCATGACCTCCCCAGAGTTCTTGTCGGTGACAAAATTGTTGGCCACAGTCATGAGCAATGACTGAATGATCTCTGGGGGTACTAAGTGATGAGATGCTTGGGCAGCAAACAGAAGAATCTTTGTTACCTCTCTTTGGTGGGGCTGCAGAAATCTTTGCACAAAGGGATAGAAGTTGAAGAGAAAAAGCTCGTGAATTCCCACCAATCTGGAGATGAGGTTCATGAGCATCATTTTCACCTCAAACCTCTCCTTAGAGCTCTCTAGCTGCGTTAGTAGTTTTTCCGCAAAATCTTGGGGATCATGAATCAAATGAATAGCTGAAAAGTTAAACATCTCTGGTTTTTTCTTCTTTTTTTTGTTTCTTGATAACTTTCATAACCTTTTCCAACCTTTTCTTGTTTTTGGAACTTTTTTTCCCTGTGGCATATTGCACTAGCAGGTCTCTTGCTGTTGGTCCTTCATCCTCAGAATCTGAGTCGCTGTCCTGTTTCTCTTCTTCATCTTTCCCAAGGAAAAATGTCAAAGCAGCAACTAATATCTTAGTGACCTTAGAGAAACACGTGGTTATCATATTGACAGTTTTGGCATCGTTCCAGATGTTTCTTCTGTAGAGTTCAATCATCACATCCAAAGATATCTTGGCTGCAGTTGCATTGCTATCTCTTAACATGGTATACATTAAATTCTGCAACACTATGTTCACTTTATTGTTCTTGTGTTCTGCATTTATATTCTTGATATCAGTGACAATATGTGTGTATAAAGTCTTTCGCAGAAGCTTATCATGGCAACGCAGAAGTTCAAAGAAGAGTTCTAGCAAACTTGATGGATTGATGAGATTCTTGTTTCTCAGCAAGATCAAAGGTTTGAAAAATGTCATTCGAAGATCTGGATCCAAGACAGTGTGATTGTAGGAAAGAAGATCTTTCAGCTCTTGAGGAAATTTACTTAAATGTTCTGGATAGCAGTGACCAATCTATGCCATAAACATCACCAGCTCTGCCAGTTCTTTGCTGGGTTTATTTGGTTGTAATTTGAAAATCTCTACATTGGATTTATAGTGATTATACTGCTATAGAAACTCCTTGATTTAGGCCGGCGGATCCCGCTTGATCAGATTCTGTAACTGTGGCAAGTTGCTGGGCAGCTTGTTATTGTTTCTGTTAGACATGCTGGCTACTGAGTGGATCCGCCAGGAGCAGTGTTAAAAAACCTCACACCGCCTGCCACCACCAACCGAATCAGCTACAGGTGGGAATCCTGCTTCTGAGTATGACCGGAAATCTAGATATTTTCAATTAAATGGTTGTCTGTGAAAGAATCTAGGAGCACATGGGCCTAGGTTCTACTATGAGTTCTCTGACCTTAGAGAAGTTTATTTCATTTCTTCATTTGAAAAATGGGTATAACAGTACCAACCTCAATTAACTATTCTGAAAATTAAATGACAAAGTAAGCGCAGATGAAAACACTTAGGATTATTCTTAAAAGATATTGGAGTCTCAATTCAATATTAGTTCTTCCTTCTGCCACTTCCATGAAAAATAAAAGCTATACAAATGTTAGTTAACTAAACCTTTTAGGGTTTGACGATTTTGAGAACATCTCTGATCATAGTAAGTTGTGAAATTTTTAATAGTTACAGAAATTATGGGTCATTAATCATGAATTACCATTATGAAGAATACAAAATCTTACAAATAGTCAATTTTATAGTATTTTTTTTAAATAATGGACTGACACCTGGGGCTTATTATCATACCATTGTCTGATGAGTTAATTTGGTTTATGGCCCAGATTCCCATGATGAACTTAAAGCATGTGTTCATATGCCAATAAAATATAAATTGTCGGAGCGCCTGGGTGGTTCAACTGGTAAACGTCCAACTTCAGCTCAGGTCATGATCTCGTCCGTGAGTTCGACCCTGCGTCGGGCTCTGTGCTGACAGCTCAGAGCCTGGAGTCTGTTTCGGATTCTGTGTCTCCCTTTCTCTTTGACCCTCCCCCATTCATGCTCTGTCTCTCTCTGTCTCAAAAATAAATAAACATTAAATATATATATATATATACATATAAATTGTCTTGTGCTAATGCAATAAAGCACACTCAAAAGATTTGAGATACACTTGAAATATAATAAAATTATTTCTAATAACTCTCTAAACTTAGATTAAACTCAAATGTGTAAATACATGACTGGTATTATAATTAATATTAGCACACAGGAAGTAATAGTTTCTGTGAATAAAAAAAGAATTTACCACTCAATTTTACATATATTAATGAAATAAATATTCATATGTTTTTCACAATGGAAAATATTTCTGCATCAAAAGGAAATCAAAGGCATCAAAATTGGCAAAGACGAAGTCAAGCTTTCGCTTTTTGCAGATGACATGATATTATACATGGAAAATCCGATAGACTCCACCAAAAGTCTACTAGAACTGATACAGGAATTCAGCAAAGTTGCAGGATACAAAATCAATGTTCAGAAATCAGTTGCATTCTTATACACTAACAATGAAGCAACAGAAAGACAAATAAAGAAACTGATCCCATTCACAATTGCACCAAGAAGCATAAAATACCTAGGAATAAATCTAACCAAAGATGTAAAGGATCTGTATGCTGAAAACTATAGAAAGCTTATGAAGGAAATTGAAGAAGATTTAAAGAAATGGAAAGACATTCCCTGCTCATGGATTGGAAAAATAAATATTGTCAAAATGTCAATACTACCCAAAGCTATCTACACATTCAATGCAATCCCAATCAAAATTGCACCAGCATTCTTCTCGAAACTAGAACAAGCAATCCTAAAATTCATATGGAACCACAAAAGGCCCCGAATAGCCAAAGGAATTTTGAAGAAGAAGACCAAAGCAGGAGGCATCACAATCCCAGACTGTAGCCTCTACTACAAAGCTGTCATCATCAAGACAGCATGGTATTGGCACAGAAACAGACACATAGACCAATGGAATAGAATAGAAACCCCAGAACTAGACCCACAAACGTATGGCCAACTCATCTTTGACAAAGCAGGAAAGAACATCCAATGGAAAAAAGACAGCCTCTTTAACAAATGGTGCTGGGAGAACTGGACAGCAACATGCAGAAGGTTGAAACTAGACCACTTTCTCACACCATTCACAAATATAAACTCAAAATGGATAAAGGACCTAAATGTGAGACAGGAAACCATCAAAACCTTAGAGGAGAAAGCAGGAAAAGACCTCTCTGACCTCAGCCGTAGCAATCTCTTACTCGACACATCCCCAAAGGCAAGGGAATTAAAAGCAAAAGTTAATTACTGGGACCTTATGAAGATAAAAAGCTTCTGCACAGCAAAGGAAACAACCAACAAAACTAAAAGGCAACCAACAGAATGGGAAAAGATATTCGCAAATGACATATCGGACAAAGGGCTAGTATCCAAAATCTATAAAGAGCTCACCAAACTCCACACCCGAAAAACAAATAACCCAGTGAAGAAATGGGCAGAAAACATGAATAGACACTTCTCTAAAGAAGACATCCGGATGGCCAACAGGCACATGAAAAGATGTTCAGCGTCGCTCCTTATCAGGGAAATACAAATCAAAACCACACTCAGGTATCACCTCACGCCAGTCAGAGTGGCCAAAATGAACAAATCAGGAGACTCTAGATGCTGGAGAGGATGTGGAGAAACGGGAACCCTCTTGCACTGTTGGTGGGAATGCAAATTGGTGCAGCCGCTCTGGAAAGCAGTGTGGAGGTTCCTCAGAAAATTAAAAGAGACCTACCCTATGACCCAGCAATAGCACTGCTAGGAATTTATCCAAGGGATACAGGAGTACTGATGAATAGGGCCACTTGTACCCCAATGTTCATAGCAGCACTCTCAACAATAGCCAAATTATGGAAAGAGCCTAAATGTCCATCAACTGATGAATGGATAAAGAAATTGTGGTTTATATACACAATGGAATATTACGTGGCAATGAGAAAAAATGAAATATGGCCTTTTGTAGCAACGTGGATGGAACTGGAGAGTGTGATGCTAAGTGAAATAAGCCATACAGAGAAAGACAGATACCATATGGTTTCACTCTTATGTGGACCCTGAGAAATTAACAGGAACCCATGGGGGAGGGGAAGGAAAAAAAAAACAGGTTAGAGTGGGAGAGAGCCAAAGCATAAGAGACTCTTAAAAACTGAGAACAAACTGAGGGTTGATGGGGGGTGGGAGGGAGGAGAGGGTGGGTGATGGGTATTGAGGAGGGCACCTTTTGGGATGAGCACTGGGTGTTGTATGGAAACTAATTTGTCAATAAATTTCATATAAAAAAAAATAAATAAATCCGTTCTCACAAGCAAAAAAAAATATTTTGCATTTTGAAATGTATTTTGGTCCTCTGAAATGTACTCTGTGTGAATTTAATATGCTGCTATAAATCATGCCATTCTGTTTTGCACCACTTTCAACCCTCTACTCCAGTCAGCCTGTTTTCTTTAGTGTCCCACTTATAAACCACTCCCCCTCCTTTCAAATACATCCATACTTCTTATAATTCAAAATATTCTTTCCACTTTTTGTCCTTTTCATCTCCACCTGTGAGAATCCCAGCCAACTTTTAGAGCAAGTGTGATGTATGTAGTTTAAATTTTACCTCATTCCTAAAACCCTCCCAATCACTCCAACCTTTGCTTATTATTTCCTCCTGTGAAATTTATTTGTACAAATTAATGAAATAATTATTGTATTTCTGATGAAAGTATAAAATTTAAAACTATTAAAATATATCTGAAATGGATTTAGAACATCATCGAAACTAACTTCATTTTATAGCAGAGAAAACGGAGTCCTAGAGACTGAGTGATTTATTCATAGTTAAGCAGATTACAAAGGCAGAACTGTGTCTGAAGTCCCAGCACCTGATTGGCAGTAAAGTTATTTTTCCACTCCACCAAACTGCACGAGTTTATTTTGATTGTTTTTTTCTGGTCATTAATCTATGTTTTAAAATGATAAGATGAAAACTCTAAATGCCTTAGTTTATGATAACATTTCCCAAGGTTAGTTCATCTATTTAGAAAGCACAGTGCTTTATTTCTACTGTAGATCTCCCACACACATCTGCCTCTCAAAAACCATGTGGCAATTTTTATCTGATTAACTATACATTGTTTTGTTCATCTGTGCTTGTTAAGCTGCTACTGTTTCAAATCATCCTTGTAGGAAACTTTCCTTAAAATCAATCATCAAAGACAATATTTTATTTTGCATAATTCTTTCTCTCTTTTGTCTAGCTTCATTATTTTCATTATTCCGTCTTCTAGGTCACTAACCTTTGGTCCTTGCAGACTGCTGTTCATCACATCAAGCCTGTTTCCAATTTTATGTATTGTATTCATCATCTTTGATTGACTCTTCTTTTTAACTCTTTTGTCTCTGTGATAAGGGTCTCAGTGATGTCTTCAATTCTTTTCTCAAGCCCAGTAAGTATTTTTATGTTTATTGCTGTAAATTCTCCATCAGGCATGTTACTAATATATGTTTGGCTTACATCTCGCCATGGACTTATCTTGTCCTTTCATGGGGGATAAATTCCTCCATCTTAGCATTTTGTCTCCACCAAAAAATCCGCTAGAACTGATAAAGAAATTCAGTAATGTCACAGGAAACAAAATCAACACACAGAAATCTGTTGCATTTTTATACACTAATAGAAAAAGCAGAAAGAGAATTTAAGGAATCAATCCCATTTACAATTGTACCAAAAACAATAAGATACCTAGGAAGAAACCTAACCGAACAGGTGAAAGCCCTCTACTGTGAAAACTATAAAACACAGAGGAAAGGGATTGAAGATGACACAATGAAATGGAAAGACATCCCATGTTCATGGATTCAGTGAACAAATATTGTTAAAATGTTTATATACTACCCAAAGCATTCTACACATTTAATGCAATCCCTATCAAAATACTAAAAGCATTTTCCACAGAACAACAACAAACAATTCTAAAATTTGTATGGAACCATAAAAGACCCCAAATGGTCAAAGCAACCTTACAAAAAAACAGCAATGCTTGAAGCATCACAATTCCAGACTTCAAGTTATATAAGAAACCTTAGTGACCAAATCAGTATGGCACTGGCCCATATAGTATTGGGAAAACTGGACAGCAACATGAAAAAGACCGAAACTGGACCACTTTCCTACGCCATACACAAAAATAAATTCAAACTAGATGAAAGATATAAATGTGAGACTTGAATCCATAAAAATACTGGAAAAGAACACAGGCAGTAACCTCTTTGACATTGGTCTTGGCAACTTCTTTCTAGATATGTCACCTGGGGCAAGGGAAACAGAAGCAAAAATAAACTATCGGGATTTCATAAAAATAAAATTTTCTGTACAGCAAAGGAATCAATTGACCAAACTAACAGACAACCTATGGAAAGGGAGAAGATATTTGTAGATTACATATCTGATAAAGGGTTAGTCCCCCAAATATATAAAGAACTTATAAAAACCAACACCCCAAAAGCAAATAGTCCAATTAATAAATGGACAGAAGACATGAGTAGACATTTTTCCAGTGATGGCATACAGATGGACAACAGACAAGTGAGAAGATTCTCAACATTACTGATCATCAAAGAAATACAAATCAAAATTACAATGAGATATTACTTCACACCTGTCAGAATGGCTAAAATTAACAACACAAGAAACAACAGGTACTAGTGAGGATGTGGAGAAAGAGGAACCCTCTTGCACTGTTGGTGGAAATGCAAACTGGTGTAGCCATTCTGGAAAACAGTATGGAGGTTCCTCAAAAAGTTAAAAATAGAGCTACCTTGCAATGCAGCAATTGCACTACAATTTAAGTATTTACCCAAAAAATACAAAAATACTAATGCAAAAGGGTACATGTACTGGATGTTTATAGAAGCATTATCTACAATAGCCAGATAATGGAAACATCCCAAATGTCCATTAACTGATAAATGGATAAAGAAGAAATGGTATATATATGCAATGGAATATTACTCAATCATCAAAATGAATGAAATCTTGCCATTTGCAATGAAATGGATGGAACAGGAGAGTATTATGCTAAGTCAAATAAGTCAGAAAAACAAATAGCATACGATTTCAGTTATGTGTAGAATTAAGACTCAAAACAAAATAAACAAAGGGAAAAAGAGAGAGAGAGAGAGAAGTAAGCCAAGAATCAGACTCTTAACTATAGAGAACAAACTGATGATTAACAGAGGGAAGGTGGGTGGGGAGATGTGTAAAATAAGCGATGGGTATTAAGAACTGCATTTATTTTGATTACCACTGTGTGTTGTATGGAAGTGCTGAATCACTATATTGTACACTTGAAACAATATTACACTGTATGTTAACTATCTAGAATTTAAATAGAACCTTTAAAAAAAAAACTTTAAATTGATGAACTTTGAGTAAAGCCAAAGTTCTCCATAATGTAGGTGGGCCCCATCCACACATTTGAAGGTCTTAATAGAACAAAGATTGACCTTTCCTGAACAACCTGAGTACCTTTGGATTTTGAACTCCAACTCATTCCTGAGTCTGAAACTTGCTGGCTAACTCCATCAATTTTTTTTTTCCCATCAGATTTTTTATTCACCAGGTCTCCACAATTGTGTAAGCCAATTCCTTAAAGCAAATCCCTCTATATTCATATCCAAAAAAAAAAAAAAAAAAGAACAACAGCAACAACAACAAAACAACAATAATGACAAATCCAGAATAATAGTTTTGGACCATGGAGTTCTTAAAGAAGAAAACAAGTAAGCTAATAAGGTAAGGTGAAATCACAGATAGTTTTCACTAAGTACGTCAGGTATTTTAATGGTTATATCAAAAACTGGAAATTAGCCTTAGACTTATTGGTTTTCTTTTAATTTTTTAGTCTGAAATATTATAGTTAGTATAATTTGTGTGTTCTGTCTTAAGCATCTTAGATTCTTAATATAGTAGTTGCAAATACATTTAAGCTATTATTTATGTAGTCATCAAATATAATTTTAACCAAAAAAGATACAAATCTAAACCTTTGTTTTACCAATAGTTTTAAATCATGCAAAAAATATCAACAAGGAAATTCCATAGCATAGAAAACCATATTAAAAGCACTAATTTGGAGAAATAAACAGCATATCTTTTTAAAAGATTTTTGTTTTCATACTCAAATATTTTTAATAGTGTGGTTTTTGTGAGCTAGATTAAATCTAACTCTTTAAATATTTATTTGTAACAGCTTTTTTGAGGTAAAATTGCTATACAATAAATTGCACTTTTTAACCTACAAAATTTGATAAATTTGGAATATGTACACATCCCTAGAAGGAAGAACCCAATGAAGTAGTGAACATATCCATCACCTAAAACAAAACCCTACTATTTCCCATACCTCCACACTGCTGCTAACTACTGTTTTCTGCCTTGTGCCACTATAGGCTAGTTTGCATTTTCTACAATTTTTGTAAATTGTTGTCTTTTTTAAACTAGGTTCTTTAACTCAGCATTGTTGAGATTAAACCATATTTTACCTGTATCATTAATTAATTCATTTTTATTGTCAAATAGTATCCCATCATATAAATATATCAATGTGTGTTTATCCCCTCACTTATTGATGGAAATTTTGAGTGGCTTACTTTTTTTGACTATTATAAGTAAAACTGCTATGAATATTCCTATGCAAATCTTTGTATAGACATACATTTCTTTTATTTTAGGTAAATACTCAAGAGTGGAATGTCTAGATCATATTATAGGTGTATAATTACATTTTAAGAAACTTCTAAACCGTTTACCTAAGTGGTCCCATTTACATTTCAACTAGAAATGCTCCAGTTTCTCCACATCCTTACCAACACTTTGGTCAATAATTGGTGCATATGATCAGTTTTTAAGATTTTAGGCATTGTAATTGGTGTGTAAAATGAGTATTAATTTGCATTTCCTTAATGACTAATGATACCGAGCATCTTCTGATGTGCTTCTTTGCCATATATATAATATCTTCAGTGAACTGTATGTCCAAATCTACTGCCCATTTTTTAATTGGGTTGATGCCATTCTTATTTTTCAGTTTTGAGAGTTCTATAAGTTCTGAACCCATGTCCTTTGTCAGGTAGATGATTTTTTTGTAATATTTTTCTTATACAATGACTTCTCTTTTTATTTTCTTGAAAGTATCTTATTAAGAGAATTTTAATTTTGATGAGGTCAATTTTATCAATTTACAGATCTTTTACAGATCATGCTTCTGATGTCATATTTAATAACATTACCTAATCCAAAGTCACACATATTTCCTCCTTTTTTCCCTAGAATATTTGTGGTGTTAGGTGTTATACTTAAGTCAGTAATCTATTTTCTTCTATAATTTTGAGTTAATTTTGTATATTATTCAAGTTATGGATCCACATTCATTTTTACACACCTTAATATCTATTGTTTTCAGCACAATTTGTTCAAAATACTATTCTTTCTTTTTTGAATTACCTTTGCACCTTTGTCAAAATTAGTTTCACTCTGGTGGAGTGTTAAATACCAGTTAGGTCAAGGTGGTTAATAGTGACATTCAAGTAAACTATGACCTTCTGGCTCTATTTAGTATATCAATTAATGAAGGAAGTGCATTGAAATCCCACATTAAAATTGTCAATTTTTCTATATCTCTCTGAAGTTCTATTAGTTGTTTTCCTCTTATGTTTTGAAGTTATGTTACTGGGTGCATAAACATGTAAAGAATATTATGGCCTCTGGATGAATTGATGCATTTATCAATATGAAATATATTTATCTCTGTTACTATTTTATTACTCTTGTGTCTATTTTTCATGATATTAAAATAGTTTCTACAACTTCTCTTGCCTATTATTTTATGGTATGTGATTTTCCATCACTTTAATTTTAATCTATTTGCATCTTTATATCTAAAATGCATTTTTTTGTAGATAGCATACAGTAGCCTTGTTTTCTTTTTAAATGAAATCTGACAATCTTTTCATTTCCACACTGGTAATTAGACCCATTACATTTAATTTGATTATTGATATGTTTAGGATATATTTAATAATTTTGCAATTTTTATTTGTTCCATATTATTCTGTTTTGATTTTCTGCCTTTTTAAAGATTGAACATTTTTATGATTCAAACTTATGTCCTTTGTTGTCTTCTTTTTTAATATATTTCTAAATTATTATTTTAGTGTTTGCTTTAGGATTAATTATATATATCTTTAATGTATCACAGATTACCTTCATGTAATATTATACTACTTCACATATAACATAAAAAATTTACAATAATATATTTCCATTTTGGTCAACATTTCTAGTACTCTTCATTCCTATGTGTTCATTGATATTTTTATCTCATTTAATTTCTTTGTGCTTTACAGCCTTTCTTTAACATTTTTGTAATTCAAGTCTGCTGGTGATAAATTCTTTCAGTTTGGTATGTCAGGACTATATTTTGCCTTCAATTTTAAAAATATTTTCACTGGCAGCCTGGGTGGCTCAGTTGGTTAAACATCTGACTTCAGCTCAGAGTATGATCTCACAGTTTGTGGGTTGGAGACCCACTTTAGGCTCTGTTCTGACATGTCAGATCCCGAAGCCTGCTTTGGATTCTGTGTATCCCTCTCTCTCTACCTCTTCCCAACTCATGCTCTGTCTCTCTCTCTCTCTGAGAAATAAATACACATTAAAAAAATATTTTCACTGGCTGTAAAATTCTATGTTGACATTTTTTTCCAGAACTTTCAAGATGTTTCCCCACCATTTTCTCACTTGCATTGTTTCAGACAAGAAATCTGCTGTCAGCTTTACATAATGTGTCTCTTTTGTCTATTTTTACATCTTTTATCACAATTTTGAGAAATTTATGTATATATTTTATTTTAGAGAGAGATTGTGTATACACATGAGCGGGATAGAGGGCCTGAGAGAGAAGGTGAGAGGATCCCAAGCAGGTTCCATGCTTAGCAAAGAGACCCACAAAGGGCTTGATCCCATGGCCCCAAGATCATGACTTGACCAAAAATCAAGAACCGTATGCTCAACTAATTGTGTCACACAGGTGCTCCAATAACTTTGATTATGGTTAGCTTTTTTATTGTTATTAAAGAATAGTTGGCACACAATGTTACATTAATTTCGGTGGACAACATGGTGATTAAACATCTATAAACATTAGTGTATGCTCACCACAGTGTAGCTACAATCTGTCACCGTACAACATCATTACAGTATCATCGACTATATTCCATGTGTTGTACCTTTTACTCCTAGTATTTATTAAGTCCATAACTGAAAACCAGTATTTCCCATTCCCTTTCATCCATTTTTTTTGCATCCCCCCTCATTCTCTTTCCTCTGGCAGCCCTCAGCTTATTCTCTGTATTTGTATGTCTCAGTCTGCTGTTTGCTCATTGGTTAATTCATTTACTTTTTCTCCTTTATATTCCACATAAGACTGAAAACGTATTGTTTTTGTCTTTCGCAGTCTGGCTTATTTCACTTAGCATTATAACCTCAAGGTCCACTTATGTCATTCGTGTTATTGCAAATGGCAAGATCACATTATTTTTTTATGTCCAAGTAGTATTCTAGAGTGTGTGTATGTGTGTGTGTGTGTGTGTGTGTGTGTGTGTGTGTGTGTATATATATTATATTACATCTCCTTTTACATTCATCTAGCAATGGATACTTAGATTGACTCCATATCTTGGCTATTGTAAATAATGCTGCATGTAAACATAGGGGTACACTTACCTATTCAAAATATTATTTTCATTTTCTTTGGGGAAGTATGCAGAATTGGGATTGCTGGATCATATGGTATTTCTACTTTTAATTTCTTGGGGAACCTCCATACTGTTTTCCACAGTGGTTCTACCAGTTTACATTATCACTAACAGTGCAAGGGAGTTCCTTTTTCTCCACATCTTTTCCAACCCTTGTTGTTTCTGGTCTTTTTTATTTTAACCATTCTGACAGATGTAAAGTGATGTCATTGTAGGTTTTTTTTTATTTTTTTAATGTTTTTATTTATGTTTGAGACAGAGAGAGACAGAACATAAGCAGGGGAGGGGCAGAGAGAGAGGGAGACACAGAATCCGAAGCAGGCTCGAGGCTCTGAGCTATCAGCACAGAGCCTGATGCGGGGCTTGAACTCATGGACTGTGAGATCATGACCTGAGCTGAAGTCGGTTGCTTAACTGACTGAGCCACCCAGACGCCCTGTCATTGTAGTTTTGATTTGTATTTCCCCGATGCTTAGTGATGTTTCATATCTTTTTATGTGTTTGTTGGCCATCTTTATGTTTTCCTTTGAAAATGTCTTTTCAGATCCTCTACTCATTTTTAAATAGAGTTGTTTGGGGTTTTTTTGCTGTTAAGTTGTATAAGTTCTATATATTTTTTGGATATTAACTCCTTATCAGATGCATCATTCATAAATATCTTATATTCAGTAGGTTGCTTTTTGGTTTTATTTACTATTTCCTTCACTGTGCAAATATTTTATAGTGGTTTACTTCAATATTTTAGTTTTGTTTTTGTGTCCCTTGTCTAAGAAAGCATCTCTCAAAAATTTTTGCTAAGACCAAAGTGAAAGAAACTACTGCTTATTTTTTCATCTAGGATTTTTGTAGTCTCAGGTCTCACATTTAGCTCTTTAATCTATTTGAGTTTACTTTTGTTTATGGTGTGATAAAGTGGTCAAGTTTCATTCTTTTGCATCCAGGTGACCCGTTTTCCCAGCGCCATTGATTGAAGAGACTGTCTTCTCCTTATTGTATATTCTTGCCTCCTCTATTGTGGATTAATTCATCATATAAGTATGGTTTTATTTCTGGGCTTTCTTTTCTGTCCTATTGATCTGTGTGCTTATTTTTGTGCCTGTACCATATTGCTTTGATTACTACAGCTTGAAATCTGTTATTGTGATACCTCTAGCTTTGTACTTTTTTCTCAAGATTGTTTTGACTACTTGGCGTCTGTTGTGGTTCCACACAAATTTTAGGATTGTTGGCTCTAGTTCTGTGAATTTTTTTTTTGTATTTTGATAAGGACTGTATTGAATATGTTGATTGTTTTGTGTACTATGGACATTTTAAAAATATTAATGCTAACACTCCATGAACATGGAATATCTTTCCTTTCATGAGCTTTGGAAAAATGTGCCATTATTAATTCAAATACTGTTTTCTGCCTGTTCCATATATATATAATATATATATATAATATTTTTAAGTTTATTTATTTTTATTATTTATATATTTTTTAATTTATATCCAAGTTAGTTAGCATATAGTCCAATAATGATTTCAGGAGCAGAAACCACTGATTCATCCCATACATATAACACCAAGTGCTCATCCCAACAATGTCCTTCTTAATGCCCCTTGCCAATTTAGCCCATACCCCCACCCACAACCCCTCTAACAACCCTCAGTTTGCTCTCTATATTTAAGACCATCTTATGTTTTGTCCCACTCCCTGTTTGTATATTATTTTTTCTTCCCTTTCCTTATGTTCATCTGTTTTATATCTTAAATTACACATATGAGTGAAGTCATATGATATTTGTCCTTCTCTGACTGACTAATTTTGTTTAGCACCTAGAGGAGAAAGCAGGAAATAACCTCTTTGACCTTAGCTGCACCAATTTCTTACTTGACACATCTCCAAAGGCAAGGGAATTAAAAGCAAAAGTGAACTATTTGTACCTCATCAAGATAAAACCTTCTGCACTGCAAAGTAAACAATCAACAAAACTAAGAGGCAACCGACGGAGTAAGAAAAGATATTTGCAAATGACATATTGGGTAAAGGGCTAGTATGCAAAATCTATAAAGAACCTAGCAAACTCAACACCCAAAAAACAAATAATCCAGTGAAGAAATGGGCAGAAGACATGAATAGACACTTCTCCAAAGAAGACATCCAAATGGCCAACAGACACATGAAAAGATGCTCAACATCATTCATCATCAGGGAAATACAAATCAAAATGACACTAAGATGCCACCTCATGCTGGTCAGAGTGACTAAATTGAACAAATCAGGAAACTAGAGATGCTGGCAAGGATGTGGAGAAATGGGAACCCTTTGCACTGTTGGTGGGAATGCAAACTGGTGCAGCCACTCTGGAAAACAGTGTGGAGGTTCCTCAAAAAATTAAAAATAGAGTTACCCTGTGACCCAGCAAGAACACTACTAAGAATTTACCCAAGGGATACAGGAGTGCTGATGCATAGGGGCATTTGTACCCCAATATTTATAGCAGCTCTTTCCACCATAGCCAAATTATGGAAATAGCCTAAATGTCCATCAACTGATGAGTGGATAAAGAAGATGTGGTTTGTATATTCAATGTAATACTACTTGGCAACGAGAAACAATGAAATCATGCCATTTGCAGCAATGTGGATGGAACTGGAAGGTATTATGCTGAGTGAAATAAGTCAGTCAGAGGACAGATATCATATGTTTTCACTCATATGTGGATCTTGAGAAACTGAACAGAAGACCAAGGGGGAAGGGGAAAAATAGATACAAACAGAGGAGGAGGGAGGCAAACCACAAGAGACTATTAAATACAGAGAATAAACTAAGGGTGGTTGAGGGGGTGGGGGAGAGGGAAAATGGTGATGGGCATTGAGGAGGGCACTTGTCGGGATGAGCACTTGGTGTTGTATGTAAACCAATTTGACAATAAAGTATATTCATAAAAAATAAATAAAATGCCATTTTATGCTGATTTTACCATCTGTATCATTTCTCAATAAATTTCTATTGATTTATTATTCTCTTCAGTATAGGATATGGTTTCCCTACCTTTTTGTATGCCTGATAATCTCTCTTTGAATGTCATTCATTTTGCATTCTACATTGATGGCTTCTGAATATTTTTATTTTTCTATAAATATTATTGAGCTTTTATCTGGGATGTACTTAAGTTATTTGGAAATAGTTTGCTTTTTGTGGGTCTTCCTTATTTGATAGATAGACCCAGAGTAGTTCTCCATATAGCGCTATCAGCTCCACTACAAAGAAAGACCATCTTGACTATTCTACTCAATGCCCCTGAAATAGGACTTTTTCCAGTCTGGCTGGTGGGACCAAGTACTTTTCCCAGCTTGTGAAAGCACCATGCCATAATATTAATGGATGTTCGCTGGCCTCAGATAGTTTCCTCACATAAGCACTGATGAATAAACTGATGAATACCTGAGGGACAAACTCAGCTGGTCCCCAACCCAGGGTTTCTTCTCTGTGTAGCTCTCTTCTCTTCAGCACTGTGCCTTGGAAACTTTAGCCACCTTGGTTTCTTTGGATTGTCATCTCTGTCTTCTTAACTCAAGGAGTTTTCCAGCTCCATATGAATTACTTCTCTCTGTGTTGTGCCCCGGTAACTACCTCAAGAGTGCAAACTGTTGCAATCTTACAGTTCACCTCACTCGTTTCCTTCCTTTAAGTGATTGCTGCTTTTCATTGCCTGAGACTCACTTCTTTAGAAATGTTGCTTCATATATTTTGTATTTTATTTTCTTTCTCTCTCTATCCACCCCTCTTTGCATTCTTTCAGGTTGTAGGGTAAATATGCTCCTTGTTACTACATTTTGGGCAAAAGCAGAAATTTATAAGTGGATTTTAAAAGGACAAATGTGCTTCTGAGGCTGTACTTTGTGAAAATAAGTTCATTCCAATTTAGAAATTTCAGCCTAGTTTGACTCCTCCAACCATGGATATTGAAGAAAGGTTGTAGCAATGTTGGTTCAAGACAATATTTATGCATATTAACTTTGGAAAATTTGACATGAAGCTGTATACATAATAGAAGACTATGCATTTTTCAAAATAATTGACAGTTTTGTTACGTCATGTTCTAGTGCTAGTTTTCTCTATTTGTGAGGAATTGCATAATATCAAATAGGCAATTTAAAATTAATGCTGACTTTATTGGCCAAATTAGACAAATAAACATATGTAATAAAATTAATTTAATTACATGAGGTATAAACATCATATTTGCATGAGGAAAATGAGTTTAATTTTTAAAAATTGATGAAGAAAAGAAAAATAGCCGAAATTATACCATATGTTGAAATTACACCAACATTATTGAAGCCAATATCCACATCTCTAAATTTTATTGCATTTATTTGAATGAAGTGACATTTAACTTTTTTTAATAATGCAAAAATGTTGGGCATTTAATATTTGTGCCTACGTATGATGCACTGAAAAATTATTGTGACTTTACTCACTAAGCATGATTATTGTACAAATTGCATAAGATAATTAGAGAGAAAGTACTTAAGAGCAACATAAAGAATTTCATATACCAGGTAAGAAAAAAATTTAAATTCTACTGTGCTTCTGAAAATAGAACAACATAGTACTGGTGCATATTATTATTTAAAAGGAAAAATAGTCAGGTATACTGAGTTGCAGACATACAAAAAATGCTCATCTTACTGTTTTCCTTCTTATTATATATATGGACATTTGAATTAAAAAAGTGAGTTTAAGCCATGAACACTTACAAAATGTGTAAGCTGAAAGATGAGTTCTTATTGGGTGGCAATTACATAATCAGTTTACATAGCATTTCAATCCAGACCCTTAAAGCTATTATGGTTTAACAAAAAATGCTTCATTTGTAAGTTTTGACTTTGAATTAAACTATTTAAGACATTATCTAAGTAATTATAACATATAACATATTTAAGCTTATTGAAGTAATAGAATTGAATCTAACAAAATGAGAAAATAGTAAACATTCTCATTGAATATTCAACAAAAAGGATAAATATTAATGCCATAAAATTATCATCTTTGTAACTGAAACTTAGTTGACACACAATGTTACGTTAGTTTCAGATGTAAACATAGTGACTTGATAACTTTATAGTTTATGATATATTCAAAACTGTAGCTATCATATTTTCTTTATAATACATCAACACAGATAAGCAATGAGCTTATTCATATATGGCTTGATGCTATAATATAAAAATTTAGTCTACATATGAAATTAAATCATAAATCAATCATAAATAATTTCTTTCAAAATTCTCTAAGATCAAGGCCAAGCACATTAAAATGTTACATTCAAGTTTATGGCAACTAAAATCAATCATAGACAAGGAAATATTCCCAATATTATTTAAACTATACTATGTGAGTGACAGGATATATGTTTCAAAAGAGCTATATATTTAAGAGAGGAACAAGTCAGGAATGAAAATACAGTTGTAGTTTGTAGAGATCATTATGAAGTGAAATTTGCATCTTTCTGTGTATGCATCAGCTACATGTGATGAAGACTACATTACTAAAGTCAATCAAATTTTCATCTTGGAGGACCACCAATTACTGTTTAACTTCAATGATATTTGAATATTTTTAGGCTCAATGATTGAAAAATATTGAGGAAGAATATTACCCCCAGTAGATCACATTGTACTGAAACACATCTCACTTTCTTTTGGATGTTATATATTTTGTGTTGGGAATTAGTTTAAGAATTCTCTGAGCTTGCACCAATGGGTTAAGTTTTAATGGTTTTAAGTTTATTTATTTATTTTGAGAGAGACAGAGAGAGAGGAGAGGGGCATAGATAGAGGGAGAAGGAGGATCTGAAGCAGGCTCCAGACTGTCAGCACAGTGCCCAGTGCGGGGCCTGAACTTATGAACCATGAGATCATGACCTGAGACAAAACGAAGTTGGACGCTTAACCAACTGAGTCACCATAATTTGGCTATTGTAAACAATACTGCTATAAACATACAGGGGCATGTGTCCATTTGGATTAGTGTTTTTGTATTCTTTGAGTAAATTCCCAGCAGTGTAATTGCTGGATTGTAGAGTTCTATTTTTTTAATAATTTTTTAATGTTTATTTATTCATGAGACACAGAGAGACAGAGTATGAGTGGGGGAGGGAACAGAGAGAGAGAGGGAGACAGAATCCAAAGCAGGCTCCAGGCTGTGAGCTGTCAGCACAGAGCCTGACATAGGGCCAAAACCTGTGAACTGCAAGATCATGATCTGAGCCAAAGTTGGATGCTTAACTGAGCCACCCAGACCCCAAAGAGTTCTATTTTTAACTTTATGTAGAATCTCCATTCTGTTTTCCATGGTGGCTGTGCCAATTTGCATTTCCACCAATATGAGTGTTCCTTTATCTCCACATCCTTGCCAACACCTCTTGTTTCTTGTGTTGTTGATTTTAGCCATTATAAAAGGTATGAGGTGATACCTCATAGGTTTGATTTGCATTTCCCTGACGGCAAATAATGGTGAACACCTGTTCATATGTCTGTTGGCTGTCTTGAAGTCTTCTTTGGAGAAATGTCTGTTCATGTACTCTGCCCATTTTGTAATTTCATTATTCATTTTTGGGATGTTGAGTTTTATAAGTTTTTATACATTTTGGCTACTAATCCTTTATTGTATATGCCATTTGCAAGCATTTCATAAGTTGCCTTTTGTTTTGTTGATTGTTTTCTTTACTGTGCAGAAAGATTTTGTCTTGATGTAGTCCCAATAGATTATTTTTGCTTTTGTTTCCCTTGTCTCAAAAAACATATCTAGAAAGAATTCGCTATGGCCAATGTTAAGAGGGGTTACTGCCTTTTTTTTCCTCTAGGATTTTTATGGTATGAAGTCTCACATTTAGGACTTTAATATATTTTGAAATTATTTTTGTGTATGGTGTAAGAAAGTGCTTCAGTTTCTTTTGCATGTTGCTGTTCAGTTTTCCCAACAGCATTTGTTGAGGAGATTGTCTTTTTTCCATTGCATATTCTTTCCTGCTTTGTTGAATATTGATTGATCATAGAGTTGTGGGTTTATTTCTGTGATTTCTATTCTGCTTTATTGATATTTAAGTCTATTTTTGTGAAAATGCCATATTGTTTTGATTACTACAGCTTTGTAATATAATTTCAAGTATGGAAATGTGATGAATCCAGCTTTGCTTTGCTTTTCTTTTTAATGTTTTTATTTAATTTTCAGAGAGAGAGATAGAGACATGAGCCAGGGGAGGGGCAGAGATAGAGGGAGGCACAGAATTTGAAGCAAGCTCCAGGTTCTGAGCTGTCAGCACAGAGACCAATGTGGGGCTGAAACTCACGAGCTAAAGATCATGACCTGAGCCAATGTCAGACACTTAACCAACTGAGCCACCCAGGCAACCCTTGCTTTTCTTTTTTAAGATTGCTTTGTCTATTCAGGGTCTTTTGTGGTTCTATAGATATTATAGGTTCGTATGTTCTAGTTCTGTGAAAAATGCTGTTGGTATTTTGAAAAGGATTGCATTAACTATAGATTGCTTTGGGTAGTATTGACATTTTAACAGTATTTGTTCTTCCAATGCATAAGTATGGAATATCTTTCTATTTTTGCATCATCTTCAATTTGGTTCATTCGTGTTTTATAGTTTTCAGGATACATGTCTTTCACTTCTTTGATAAGGTTTATTCTTAGGTATCTTAATATTTTGGTGCAATTACAAATGGGATTATTTTCTTCATTTATCTTTTTTCTGCTTCATTACTGGAATATAGAAATGCAAAAGGTTTCTGTACATTGGTCTGTATTCTGTGACATGACTGATTAGTTTATCAATTTTAGGAGTTTTTTGGGGGGAGATTCCTTGGGGTTTTGTGTATATATATATATATATATAGTATCATGTCATCTGCAAATAGTGAAAATGTTAACTTTCCTTAGCACTTTGGATTCTTTTTCTTCCTTTTTGTTTTCTCATTGCTGTGGCTAGGACTTCCAATACTGTGTTGAATAAAAGTGGTGACAGTGGGCATCTTGTCTTGCTCCTGACTGTGAAAGAAGGGATCTGTTTTTCCCCATTGAGGATGATGTTAGCTGTGGGGTTTTCATATATACTTATTACATTGAGGTACATTTCCCCTAAACCTATTTTGTTGAGAGTCTTTATCATGAATGGATGTTATACTTTTTAAAATTCTTTATCTGCGTCTATTGAAATGATCAGATGGTTCTTATCCTTTCTCTTATTGATGTGATGTATCACGTTGATTGATTTGTGAATATTGAGCCATGCTTGCAGTCCAGGAACAAATCCCACTTGATTGTGGTGAATGATTGTTTAATGTATTGTTGGATTTGGTTTGCTGTATTTTGTTGAGGGTTTTTTGAATCTATGTTCACCAAGGATATTGGCCTGTAGTTGTGTTTTTTATTACAGTCCTTATCTGCTTTTGGTCTTAGGGTAATGCTGGCTTCATAGAATGAATTTGGGAATTTTTCTTCCTTTTAAAATATTTTTGGAATAGTTTGAGAAGAATAAGTAATAACTTTTCATTAAATGTTTGGTAGAATTTTCCTGTGATAACAACTAGTCCTAGACTTTTATTTGTTGGGATGTTTTTGATTACTGATTCAATTTCATTGCTAGTAATTGGTCTGTGCAATTCTTTGATATCTTCCTCTTTCAATTTTTATAGTTTATGTGCTTCTTGGTATTTTTCCATTTCATCTGGGTTGTCCAGTTTCTTGACATGTAGTTTTTCATAATATTGTCTCATGATTGTTTGTATTTCTGTGGTCATGGTTGTTATATCTCCTCTCTCATTTGTGATTTTATTTATTTGAGACCTTTCTCTTTTTTTTCTTGATAAGCCCAGCTAGATGTTTATCAGTTTTATTGGCTTTTGAAAGAACCAACTCATGGTTTCATTGATCTCTTTTATTTTTTTTATTTTTTAGCTAGTATACCATTTATTTCTGTTCTAATCTTTATTATTTCCTTCCTTCTGTTGGTTTTAGGTTTTGTTTTTTGTTCTTTTCCTAGCTCTTCTAAGTGTCACATTAGATCATTTATTTGAGAGTTTCTTGCTTCTTGAGGTAGGCCTATATTTCCATAAATTTTCCTCTTAGAGTTGCTTTTGCTGCATCCCAAATGTTTTGGGACATTATGTTATCATTTTCATTTGTTTTCATGTACTTTTTTGATTTATTTGTTTACTTCCTGGATGACTTATTAATTGTTTAATAGGAGATTATTTAAGTTTCATTATTTGTGGTCTTCCCAGATTTCTTTTCTTATGTTTGACTTCTAGTTTCTTAGCACTGTGTTCAGAAAAGATGAATGGTATGACTTTGATCTTCTTGAATTTATTGAGGCCTGCCTTGTGACCTAATATGTGATTTATTCTGGGGAAAGTTTTGTGTGTACTTGAAAAGAATGTGTATTCTGCTGTTTTAGGTTGGAATAATCTGAATATATCTGGTAAATCCATCTGTTCCAGTGTGTCATTCAATTCCATTCTTTTTTTGTTGATTTTCTGTTTGATCTGTCCATTGATGTCAGCAGGTTGTTAACGTCTCCTACTGTTTCATATTATTATCAATTAGTTCCTTTATGTTTGTTATTAAGTGTTTTATGTACTTCGATGCCCCTATTTTGAGTGCACAATATTTGTGATTGTTATATCTTCTTGTTGAACTCTCCCCTTTATTATTATATAGTGTCCTTTTTGTCTTTTGTTACAGTCTTTGTTTTAAAGACTATTGTTTGCCCAAAATAAGCATTGCTACTCTGGCTTTCTTTTGACACCAGTTTTCATGGTAGATCTTTCTCCATCCCCTCACTTTCAATCTTCAATTATCTTTAGGTCTAAAATGAGTGTTTTGCCAGCAGCATATTGATAGGTCTTCTTTTTTCACCCATTCTGTCAACTTATGTCTGTTTTTTCACCCTATGTCTTCTAATTTGAGCATTTAGACCATTTATATTTAAAGTAATTATTGATTGATATGTATTTTTATTTTTATTACTTGTTTTGTGGTCATTTCTGAATTTTTTTCTTACCCCTTTGTGTCTTTCTCTTTTTTATAGTTTTCTGGTTTTATTTAATGATATATTTGGATTCTTTCTCTTTTAATTCTTATCATACTTATTAATGATTTTTGATATGTTGTTACTATTTGGTCTGTATATAACTTCCTTTGCATATAGTAGTCTATTTTAAGTTGATGGCCACTTAAATTTAAACCTATTATTCACTCTTCTCCTCCTCACATTTTAGGTATAGGGTGTCTTAATTTATATCCTTTTGTTTTATGATTTCCTTGACTGATTTTTCATAGAAGTGTTCATTTTTATTGTTGTTTTGTTTCTTTTTTTTTTTTAATTTTTTTTTTCAACGTTTATTTATTTTTGGGACAGAGAGAGACAGAGCATGAACGGGGGAGGGGCAGAGAGAGAGGGAGACACAGAATCGGAAACAGGCTCCAGGCTCCGAGCCATCAGCCCAGAGCCTGATGCGGGGCTCGAACTCCCGGACCGTGAGATCGTGACCTGGCTGAAGTCGGACGCTTAACCGACTGCGCCACCCAGGCGCCCCTGTTGTTTTGTTTCTTAATTTCATTCTATCACTTTTGGTTTCTCCTTTCCATTCAATGAGTCCCCTTTAATATTTCTTGCAGGGCTAGTTTAATGGTATGAACTCCTTTAGTTTTGATTGTCTGGGGAACTCTTTATCTCACCTTCTATTCTGAATGATAGCCTTGTTGGATAGAGTATTATTGGCTGAAGATTTTTCCCATTCAGTATTTTCAATATATCATGTCACTCCTTGGTGGCTTGCTAACTTTCTGCTGAAAAAGCTGCTGATAGCTTTATGGGTTTTCCCTTTCATGTCACTGTCTTCTTTTTTCTTGCTGCTTTAATTTTTTTTTCTTTATCTCTATATTTTACCAATTTAATTACAATATATCTTAGTGGGAATACGCTTTTGTTGATTTTGTTGTGGCTTCTTTGCACCTCCTGAGCCTGGATATCTGTTTCTTTCTCCAGATTAGGGAGGTTTTCAGCTCTTATCTCTTTAAATAATATCTCTGTGCCCTTTTATCTCTTCTTCTTCTAGGACACCTATAATATGAACGTTATTACATTTGATGGAATCAATGAATTTCTAAGTATATTCTTGTTTTGTAAAATTGTTTTTTTCATATTTGTTCAGCTTGATTACTTTCCATTACTCTGTCTTCGAGGTCATTACTTCATTCTTCTGCATCTTCCATTCTACTCTTCATTCCATCAAATGTTTTTGCATTTTATTTATTAAGTCCTTTACTTCTGCTATTTTATTCTTTATCTCTGTATTAAGATGTCACTGATGTCTTCTATTTCTCAAGTACAGTGAGCATCCCTATGGTAATTGCTTTAAATACTCCATCAGGCATATTAATTATATATGTTTCACTTAGATATCTGGCTGTGGCCTTGTCCTGTTATTTCATTTGGGATAAATTTCTCTTGCCTTGTCATTTTGTCTAAAGTTGTAGCTGCTTCATGATGTTAGGAAAGTCAGGTAAATCTGCTTTTCTTGAAGGTAATGGCTTTATGACAAGAGGTCTTATAGTGCCCTGCTATGTAGTGTCCTCTGGTCTCCGGGGCCTGATACTTCCTGGAGTATCTCCAATGTGTGCTGCATGTGTTTTAGTGTTTTCTCCTGGCTTCTTTATCCATCAGGTTGGTCATATGCAGAGGCTTTCTACCTGTTGGGGCAGTGTTTGTTCCCTAACCTGAATGTGGAGTGTTTTAAGTAGATATGCTCTGATCTTCTTGTGAAATGACACCTGTTGCCATTCCTCCAGAACCAAGTCTCCACAAAACTCCCAAGGCTGGAGATGTGGTGTGAGCAGAGGTTTGGACAGGTCTCCTGGGAAAGAAGCCTCACTGCCTTGTGACTGATAACTGGGAAGGCTGTTTCCACCAGAGTGTGGAGGCCTGAGACTTGGTGTAAACACGTTAGGAAGGAAGTGTCAGTGCTGAGCTGGTTTCCACAGATGGCCCTGTGTTTATGCTGAGGGACAGGGGCAGGAAATGGTGTCTGTAAGTTCCTTTGTTCCTGGAGGGGTCTCTCTATGAATGTTGCTTGTCTGTGACATGCTCTGAAATAAGCAAATATCCTCCCCACCTCGGCCACAAGCACTCTTGATATTACTATCTTTATGCTGTATATCCATGGGTTTATGCCTGTCTTCTTTCCAAAAGCAGTGCAATGCCCTCTGAACTCTATCCCAGCCAAGCCTGTAACCTTTAAAACTCCAGGCTTTAAGCCCCACTGGTTGCCAGTAGTCTTGTAATTTCCACCACCCCTCACTTGCTTTCCAAGCCAATTGCTATGGAAATTAACTTTGCCTTAGAGTTCCCTTGTGTGTTAATCTGTCTCTCACCCTTCTCCACAACATAGCTCCCTTCCCACCATAGCAGCCATGATCTATTTTTCTCCAAAACCACATCTCCATACTCTGTGCCTTCTTCGATGCATCCTCTTCTCTACCTTTAGTTGTGGAGTTTGTTCTGCCAGTCTTCAGGTCAATTCCTGTATTACTTAGTATGATTTGATAATTACCTAGTTGTATTCATGGGAACCAGTGAGCCTATGGTTCTCCTACTCTGTCACAATCATCCAACCTCCCTTCTCTTATATAATTGATTGAAAAAATAATGTATGTGGATTGAACAAAAAAAATGATATCTCCATCCAGTAGGAATAGTAACAAAACATGTGACACATTTTCAGCACTGAGTCATAATGTAGATTTAACTCTGTGTCATTAAACTAAATGAAGCTCATTTATGATATGAAAATTTCATTATGTTCCTTTAACCTATCCCTTAAGAAACATTTCTTCACTTAATATCTCTTCAAGCTTTTTGACATTTTTTTTATTCATAACTATGACAGATTGAAAAAATGTTCCAATATTCTTTCTCACTTGCATAGATCATCATTTTGTACAATGCATTTTTGAAAGGTTGAATTTCCTTGGTAACTAATTGGGATAACATACTATATTGAGATATTTTTTCCCTGAATTAGTATACATTGTAAAATGCTTGTTTCCCTTTCAAATTTCTTGTTTTCATTAAGCTGTGTCTGTTAAATTTCTTTGCTTTGTTACTTGATGAGTCACATATTATAAAATTAACTCTTCTCCTAACAGTCCAATAACTATTATGGTTTATTTCCAGATTTAGGATGATTTATTTTACACACTATTAATTCAGTTTATATGTACTAACAGATCTACAGTGGGATGCCAGTCTAATTTCTATCACTTATCTAGGAATTTCAGGTAGGAAAATAGGAAACTCAAGTTTCTTTTAATTCAGTAAAGAATGACGACAACAAAAGTGTTTCTTTTAGGGAAAAAAAAAACAATAAAGATGACCTCAACTGAAATTGTTACATATCAGACATATGAACAACTTTTAAATATTTATTTATTTATTTTTAGAGAGGGAAAGCACAAGTGGGGGATGGGCAGAGGGAGAGGAAGAGACAGAATCCCAAGCAGGCTCCATGTTCATCACAGAGATGGACACAGGGCTCGATCTCACAACTACAAACTTACTAGCGTTTGTGTAAAGGATTAATATACTACAAAGTGAACTTTTAAAGTCAAATATTGACTTAAAATATAACTTAAATTGGTTCCATATGGTTCTGAAGAACCTGATAAAGTCTCTCTAGCCTATTTTAGAGTATCACAGACAGACACATATAAGGCATTTTATAACTAATGTCTGTAAACCTTACTACAGTCAGAAAAAAAAAACTAATCTAGCTAACAGTGGAGTCTCATGACAAGAATTTCAAATTTTAGCAAGAAAAAAAGCATGATCTGCAAGCCTTGGTGAGGGGGAAATTGTATACTCAAAATGAGCAGATTATTTTTTAAAAGTCAAGACAAATGCGTAACAGCTGATTACAGACATATTTAATTGTGAGTACTATTTTAACCCAAATCTGAAGGAACTAAGTTTTTCCCAGTGCTGGTAACATTTGAATGCCCTAATCAATGATTCCTACCACTTGGTCTCTACAATTATTCTACAATAACATTCTCATGTTTAGGAACAATTATCAAAGGGAATAAGAATTTAAATAGCTGAGATGAATATTTTGCTATCATTTACAAAAAGCAAAATATATCTGGTGTTTGGGATGTTAGTTCTATTGTTGTCTTAAGTAACACACTTAGAATGTTTTATTTGGTTAGAGACATACCCCTAACTACAACTTTGCTCTCTCCCTTTCTCTAAAGCACACTTAATACAGGGGCTATTAGAATGTTTCTACTCAGAAACCTGATTTTTTTTTTGGTGATTTTTGTTTGTTCACATATTATAGTTGTTATTACTTTCTCACTACACACTTCTTGAATGGGAGAATTTAACACTGATTTCAAGTAAAAAGAGATTTATTTAGGAATGTCTGATAGCTAAAATATTCACTTATTCATACCAACTATCCCATTCAGCAATTTTTATTCACTTAAAAATTTAGAAATAATTGCTTACTACCTAAGTAGTTTATAAAACATACACTAATTTTAATCAACAAACTGTGAAGCTAAAGTATATTTTAATAAAAATGTATCTAAATATGTCAAAATTACTAGCTCACATTAATTTTGTCTTTCTCATATATGCTTTTTTCTTAGATAAATTTGAAATACATCAAAAGTGGAAATATTATTAAATATATGCATAGAGAACTATATGCTAAATCATTTTGAAAGTTGAAATAATGTAGGCAATTTGAATTGCCTATATTGTAGTAAAAGTCCACTAACATGTAGGAATATTATACATAAAAAACACCCTCTAATATTTTATTAAGGGCAATTCACTCTTCCTTTAAGAAGACTTGGTCAAAATAGCTGATTTTCTCTTTGAGGGCTAATTGTAGCAGAGGAAGAGATTTTTTTCTCTGGTTGTGTCTGAACTTTCTGAATATAGTTTGGCCTGTTTATTTCAGTCTTTCAATTGCCACTAATTGGGAGTTAAGGAACAATTGCTTTGCAGGGCATAGATCTGCTTTTACCAGTTAGAGGGGATTTTCAAAATAGGCAAATCAAGGCCTGACTTGATTATCCTAAAAAAATCTTAAAATCAAAAGAGTGATATTTAGGAAGTCAAGAAGTGAAATAATGTTATGATAAAAATTTTCCTGACCTCTGCAGAAATGACTCATTTCAATATTTGTTCATTAAATGGGGATTTTCCATTCAAAAGGGAAATCAGGATTGACAACAGGTGTATAATTCCAGTAGTCTCCCTCTCCTGCCTCCTGTAAGATTTGGGGGTTGGGAGGAAGGAACCGTATGTGCAAGCAGTCTAAATCTCCTCTCTGAAATGCTATTTGCAATGAACTCATTAATTTAACACAGGATGGTTTTAGATATTAATGAAATTACTTTATTTATTAAAGTAGGTGCTATTTAATAATGGATTTGTTTCAGTACAGAGTAATTCTACAAATTATCTTTCTCTCTTTCTGTCACATTGTTTCTCTCTGTAACTTTCCTCCACACACTTTTCCATACCTGTGTTTCTCTCTCCTTTATCCTCACATTCTGCCTCTCTTTCTCCTCTTTTCTCTCTTGCTGTAGATTCTGCCTCTCTCCATCTCTCCCAGCATTTTTTCCCACTTCTTGTTCTCTTTCTTTTTTTGACCTACCTCCCCTTTCCCTTTCCCATGTTTCTCCACTGCATCTTTATTGTACTTCTCCCCCATTTTTCACTCCCTTTCTCTCTCTAATTTATCCCCTCTGTGTTCCTTCCCCTCATTTCCCCAATTCTCCCCTTTCTTCACATTGCTTTGTCCAATAATCAGAAAAGTATATGCTATTTTTGACTTTTCTTTTCTTATTTTTTTACATACACACATAATAAAGTACACTGTTCCATATTTACAATTTTCATTTGTTTCAGCTTTGGTCAGGAACAAGACCATTGTAGGGGCTGAAAGGAGGCTGCCCCAGGATGGGCCACTTTGGTCTGAGGGGAAGGCAATCAAGATCTTATGGGTTCAATGGAAACTTTTGTGTCTCCCATAGCTACATAGAAGAATCTAAATTGGGGGTCTTTCCCACAATAAGGGTAATTAGCAGAGGTAAATTTTATCTGATGAACTATCTGTATAGCAGTGTAAACATCTAATTACTAAACATCAATTCTTCTCCTGATTTCCTTGTAAATTGTATTCCTTTCTCTGAAGTCCCAGATGTCTACCCATTTATTCTTAGTTCAGGATGACATGTCTACCTCATTTTTCCCATCTGTGGAATTTCCACATCTGTGTGGATTCCTCATATGTATGCTATTATATTTTATTTTCTCCTGTTAATCTCTCTCAAGTCAATTTGATTATTAGTCCAGCTAGGAATACCTTGAAGGGAACAGGACATTATTGCTCCCTGACTCAATAAAACAATAAAATGGCATATTTTATTATTCAGTGGAGAATTTTTAACTATCTAAAATATATCTTCTCTGTTAGATTCAATTGTATTCATCAACCAAGTTAAAATATTCTTCTAACATCTTTTGCTTAATCCACCCATTGACTCAAGACAACTTAATGCACATCTAAAACACTTTGTTTCTTTTGCACTTAGAAGTGTTAAAACACAGGTAGAAGTAACCTTATAATTCATATAGTACACACCACTATGAACTCCTTCAACTGAATCTTCTCTAAGTTACCAAGTATCCTTTGCTTTTTAAATTCCAATGCTGGAAATCCCATTACCTTATTAAATTTAAATTTTATTAGAAAATTCTTCCTTTAAATGAAATATAATCTGTGTAAACTCCACTCATAGTTTACTGCTGATTTCTCCTAGTACATTAGCAGACTTTTTCAGCATAATTAGTTCTGCATTTCATAATTTTTTTCTGGCAGCCCAACACACACATAGTCTTACTGAATCTTATTATATAAAAGGTAATTGGAAAAAAAAAATTAAAAAAAAAATAAAAATCTGTCTCTCTCTGTCCCAAAAATAAATAAACGTTGAAAAAAAAATTAAAAAAAAATAAAAATCTGTCTCTCTCTGTCCCAAAAATAAATAAACGTTGAAAAAAAAAATTAAAAAAAAAATAAAAATCTGTCTCTCTCTGTCCCAAAAATAAATAAACGTTGAAAAAAAAATTAAAAAAAATAAAATAAAAATCTGTCTCTCTCTGTCCCAAAAATAAATAAACGTTGAAAAAACAAATTAAAAAAAAAATAAAAATCTGTCTCTCTCTGTCCCAAAAATAAATAAACGTTGAAAAAAAAAATTTTAAAAAAAAAAAAAAAAGGTAATTGGAACAAGCTGAACAAGTTTTGAAAAGGTTTTCTTTCATGGCAGTTTATGTTGATGGTTAATTCAAGATTAACAATCACACACATACAAAATTTTAGGGAAGCAGAAAGTAAAAATTTTACCTATATGAACCCCAAAGATTAAGTTTGCCTGAACTCCTTTTCCTGAACACTGCTTATAAATACTCTTTTAGAGCTAGTGGGACTTTTAAATATTATATATTTAGTGATCTAAGTCTATTTAAAACTAACCATAGAAGTGACCACACAGGATTTCCCTCTCAAATGCCCTCTGGTGTCAGCACCAAAGACCAAATTAAGCCATTAAGTCAAAATTAATAATTGTCATTATGTTGGGAATTTTGAGTTCATGGCAGGGACACCAGCTCTGTTACATCTATCTAGTAGCCATGGTACTGACCCCACTTCTCACTTTCAGTGACCAGAAATTGAACCCTAAAGTTTCCTTTTCTTCTGATCAAGGTATAAAAAAAAGTATTTGAAGATCTCTTTTTTTGACCCCACTCTTTTTTTTTCCCAAATTATCTTTCCTTCTTCCTTGTCTAATTTTTTATTGTATAGAACTATATGACTATATATTTCCCAATAGTGCCTTAGGGGAAATAATTATCCTTTATTCTTTTACTAACTCTGTCTTTCATTCTCTTTCTCTCTTTCACATACACATACATAGAGCAATTAACCACTACTATCAGATATAATTTTGGATTTGGTCATTTTTTTAATATTTAAAATTAATTTCTAACTATCTCTAAAAGGTTTTTTCTATCACTTTAATGCATTAAATATTCCATATTTCAAAATTATCTATAGACATTCAGGCTGGATCTGAAATCTTTGAAATAGTTTTTGGAGGTGAAGAAACTACTCTTATTTGGGTCTATTTTCTTTTATTGTCTTTATAGTTCCTGGATGTATTCTAAGAGATCATGTGTATGTATGAATACATCATTAATCAGCTTTTCTACTACTTTATAGACTCCAACTTGCTTTCTGTTATTTCTAAAACCCTGTTATTAAATAAATAAGGAAACTGTTCTCATTAATGGAGATGATTTATGAGCCTGCCACAAGTCTGAAAAACACATAATCACCAACATATTATGAATTTGCATAACACTGTTAGAAGTAGTACTAAAAATTAAACAACTTTCTGGGACTCAAACTCTCTAGAATTATTTTTTACCATTTATTTTTCCATATAAGATGCAGAATTTGTGGAGGCACCTGGGTGGCTCATTTAGTTAAATAGCTGACTCTTGATATTGGCTCAGGTCATGATCTCACTGTCATGATGTCAAGCCCCACATTGGCCTCTGCGATGAGGGTGGGAGTGTGCTTGGGATTCTCTCTCTCCATTTTTGCCCCTCCTCTTTGCTCTCTCGCTCCAAAACTAAACATTTAAAAAAAGATTCAGAATTTGTTTCAACAACTGAAGTGATTAAATATAGTAATTCCTGGGGTGCCTGGGCATCTCAGTCAGTTGAGCATCAGACTCTTGATTTTGGTTCAGGTCATGATCTCACAGGTTGTGAGACAGCCCTGTGTCAGGCTCTGTGCTGGCAAAGCAGAGCCTGGTTGGAATTTTCTGTCTCCCTCTCTCTGCCCCTCCCCTGCTCTCTGTCTCTGTCTCTTGCTCTCAAAAATGAATAAATAAAACTTAAAAAATATGATAATTATTATTTTACTTCCTTTGCATGTTCTCTATTACAAAGTTAATCTATCAATTCCCCAAGATTTCTATTTTTAACAGCATGTCTCAATCTTTTCTAAGCTTACTGGTAAGAATGCTATCTGCTTTGGGGTGCCTGGGTGGCTCAGTCACTTAAGCATCTGACTCTTGGTTTTGGCTCAGGTCATGATCTCACGGTAGTTCATGATTTTCAGCCCTGTAACAGGCTCCATTCTGTGCTGCCGGTGGAGATCCTGCTTGGGATTCTCACTATCCCCTTCTTTCTGCCCCTCTCCCACTCGTGTACTATTTCTTTCTCTCTCAAAATAAATACATTTTTAAAAACTCTATAGAGATCGTGGAAGATGGCATCATAGGAGGACGCTGGGCTCACCTTGTCCTGCTGATTGCTTAGATTCCACCCACATGTGCCTAAATAACTCAAAAAACTACGAGAAGACTAGCAGAATGGTCCCTCTGGAGCAAAGCATAGATGAGAGGCCCACAGAAGAGGGTAGGAAGGGTGGAGAAGTGGTGCCTGCTACAGGGACCAATGGAGGGATCTGGAGCAGTGGAGGGGCAGCCCCCAACCCCCCGGCAAGGCATAGCCCCCGAATTCTGGCATGCAAAAGCAGACAGGACGGACTCTGTGAGTCCTGACAGTCAGTGGGACTTAACATCTGGAAAGTTAAAAGTCAACAGCTCTGCTCTTGAAGAGCAGGAAGGGTGAGAGGACTCCAGGAGGGAGAGGTGTTGAGCCCCGGAAGACAGAGCTCAGCTTGGTGGGGGAAAAAAGGCCCTGGCAAGCGCCATCTCCCTCACCCATCCCCCAGCCGAAATCTCAAAGGGAACCAGTTCCCGTCACTGAACTTGCTTGCACTACGCAAACACCCAATGTTGTGTTTCTGTGGATCCAACCCTCCGACGGGCCTGCCTTCCCCCCAGAGCTGCAGGGCCCTTCCTGCAGGGGACCACTGATGGCAAAGCGAGCTAAGACTACCCCTCCCTCCCCGTGCAACTTACTTATTCACCCCGGCTAATACACCCTTGGCCAGATCCCATCGAAGCAGCACCACAAGCCTGGCAGTGTGCAAGTAGCCCAGACCATGGCCAAACCACTCCACAGTGAGTCCTGCCCCTGGGAGATGGGAACATAAGGTACATGCCAGTCTGACTGTGGCCCCAACAGTGAGCTGGGGGCAGATATTGGGTTTGACTTTGGCCCTGCCCACCAAAATAAGTTACTCCGGACATCAGAGGAGAAGTGCTCTGCAGCTTGGCGCTATGCCAGGGACTATCCAAAATGATGAAATGGAAGAATTCTCCTCAAAAGAAACTCCAGGAAGTAGTGAGAGATAACGGATTGATCAAAACCAATTTAAGCAATATAATGGAACAAAAATGTAGAATAATAGTCATAAAATTAATTGCTGGGCTTGTAAAAGCATAGAGGACACCAAAGATCTATTGCTACAGAGATCAAGGGACAAAGAAATAGTCATAAGAAACTAAAAAATGCTGTAAATGAGGTGCAAAATGAAATGGTGGTGGCCATAGCAAGGACTGAAGAGGCAGAGGAGAGAATAGGTGAATTAGAAGACAATATTATGGAAAAAGAGGAAGCTGAGAAAAAAAGAGATAAAAAAATCCAGGAGTATGAGGGGAGAATTAGAGAACTAAGAGATGTGATCAAATGGAACAATATCTGTATCATAGGTATTCCAGATGAAGAAGAGAGAGAGAAAGGGGATGAAGGTGTACTTGAAGAAATCATAGCTGAGAACTTCCCTGATCTGGGGAAGGAAACAGGCATTGAAATCCAAGAGGCACAGAGAACTCCCTTCAGACATAACTTGAATCCATCTTCTGTATGACATATCATAGTGAAACTGGAAAAATACAAGGATAAAGAGAAAATTCTGAAAGCAGCTAGGGACAAACATGCTCTAACTAACATAAAAAGGGAGACCCATAAAACAAGTGGCAGACCTATTTACTTAACTTGGCAGGCCAGAAAGGAATGGCAGGAAATCTTCAATGTGATGAACAAAAAATATGCAGCCAAGAATCCTTTATCCAGCAAGTCTGTCATTCAGAATAGAAGGATAGACAAAGGTCCTCCCAAACAAACAAAAACTGAAGGAGTTCATGACCACCAAACGAGTTCTACAAGAGATCCTAAGGGGGGTTATGTGAGTGAAATGTTGCAAGGACTGAAAGTACCAGAGAAATCACTACAAGCATGAAACCTACAGACATCAAAATGGCCCTAAACCCATATCTTTCAATAATAACACTGAATGTAAATGGACTAAATGCTCCAACCAAAAGCCATAGTGTACCAGAATGGGAAAAAAAAACACAAGACCCACCTATTTTCTATCTACAAAAGACTCATTTTAGATTTTAGACCTGAGGACACCTTCAAAGTGAAAGTGAGGGGATGGGGAACTATCTATCATGCTACTGGAAGTCAAAAGAAAACTGGAGTAGCCATACTTATATCAGACAAACTAGACTTTAAATTAAAGGCTGTAACAAGAGATGAAGAAGGGCATTATATAATAATTTCAGGGTCTATCCATCAGGAAGAGTTAACAATTATAAATGTCTATGTGCCAAATACGGGAGCCCCCAAATATATAAAACAATCACAATCATAATCAACCTTTTGATAAGAATGTGGTAATTGTAGGGGACTTTGATACCCCACTTACAGCAATGGATAGATCATCTACACATAGGATCAATAAGGAAACAAGGGCCCTGAATGATACATTGGATCAGATGGACTTGACAGATATATTTAGAACTCTGCATCCCAAAGCAACAGAACATACTTTCTTGTCAAGTGCACATGGAAGATTCTCCAAGATAGATCACATACTGGGCCACAATACAGCCCTTAATAACTATTAAAAAACTGAGATCATACCACGTACACTTTCAGACCACAATGCTATAACACTTGTAATCAACCTCAGGAAAAAGTCTGGAAAACATCCAAAAGCATGGAGGTTAAAGAACACCTACTAAAGAATGAATGGGTCAACCAGACAATTAGAGAAGGAATTAAAAAATATATGGAAATAAATGAAAATGAACATACAACAATCCAAATGCTTTGGGATGCAGCGAAGGCAGTCCTGAGAGGAAAATACATTGCAATCTAGGCCTATCTCAAGAAACAAGAAAAATCCCAAATACAAAATTTAACAGCACACCTAAAGGAAATAGAAGCAGAACAGCAAAGTCACCCCAAACCCAGGAGAAGAAGAGAAGTAATAAAGATAAGAGCAGAAATAAACAATACAGAATCTAAAAACAAAAACAAAAACAAAAACAAAAACAGTAGAACAGATCAATGAAACCAAGAGTTGTTGCTGTTTGTTTTTTGAAAAAAAAAATAAAATTGATAAACCTCTAGCCAGGCTTCTCAAAAAAAAAGAGACATGACCGAAATAGATAAAATCATGAATGAAAATGGAATTATTACCACCAATCCCTCAGAAATACAAGCAATTATCAGGGAATACTATGAAAAATTATATGTCAACAAACTGGACAACCTGGAAGAAATGGACACATTCCTAAGCACCCACACACTTCCAAAACTCAAGCACAAAGAAATAGAAACTTGAACAGAGCCATAAGCAGTGAAGAAGTTGAATCAGTTATCAAAAATCTCCCAACAAATAAGAGTCCAGGACCAGATCGCTTCCCAGGGGAATTTTACCAGACATTTAAAGCAGGAATAATACCTATCTTTCTCAAACTGTTACAAAAAATGGAAAGAGAAGGAAAACTTCCAGACTCATTCTATGAAGCCAGTATTACTTTGATTCCTAAGCCAGACAGAATTCTAGCAAAAAAAGAGTACAGGCCAATATCCTTGATGAAAATGGATGCAAAAATTCTCAATAAGATACTAGCAAATCGAATTCAACAGCATATAAAAATAATTATTCACTATGATCAAGTGGGATTCATTCCTGGGTGGCAGGGCTGATTCAACATTTGCAAATCAATCAATGTGATACAATACATTAATAAAAGAAAAGATAAGAACCATAAGATCCTGTCAACCAATGCAGAAAAAAAAAAACCATTTGACAATATTCAGCATCCTTTCTTAGTAAAAACCCTCAAGAAATTCGGGATAGAAGGAACATACTTAAACATCATAAAAGCCATTTTTGAAAAGCCCACAGCTAGTATCATCTTCATGGGAGAAAAACAAAGCTTTCCCCCTGAGATCAGGAACACACCAGGGATGTCCACTCTCACCGCTGTTGTTTAACAAAGTGTTGGAAGTTGTAGCATCAGCAGACAACAAAAGGAAATCAAAGGCATCAAAATTGGCAAAGATGAAGTCAAGCTTTCACTTTTTGTAGATGACATGATATTATACACGGAAAACCGGATAGACTCCACCAAAAGTCTGCTAGAACTGATACATAAATTCAGCAAAGTCGCAGGATACAAAATCAACGTACAGAAATCAGTTGCATTCTTATACACTAATAATGAAGCAACAGAAAAACAAGTAAAGAAACTGATCCCATTCACAATTACACCACAAATCATAAAATACTTATGAATAAACCTAACCAAAGATCTAAAAATCTCTATGCTGAAAAGGATAGAAAGCTTATGAAGGAAATTGAGGAAGATATAAAGAAATGGAAAAACATTCCCTATTCATTGGAAGAATAAATATTGTTAAAATGTCAGTACTACTCAAAGCTATGTACACATTCAATGCAATCCCAGTCAAAATTGCACCAGCATTCTTCTCGAAGGTAGAACAAGCAATCCTAAAATTTGTATGGAACCACAAAAGGCCCAGAATAGCCACAGTAATTTTGAAGAAGACCAAAGCGTTAGGCATCACAATCCCAGACTTTAGCCTCTACTACAAAGCTGTAATCATCAAGACAGCATGCTATTGGCACAAACACAGACAAATAGACCAATGGAATAAAATAGAAACCCCAGAACTAGACCCACAAACGTATGGCCAACTAATCTTTGACAAAGCAGGAAAGAATATCCAATGGAAAAAAGACAGTCTCTTTAACAAATGGTGCTGGGAGAACTAGACAGCAACATGCAGAAGGATGAAACTAGACCACTTTCTTACACCATTCACAAAAGTAAACTCAAAATGGATAAAGGACCTGAATGTGATACAGGAAACCATCAAAACCCTGGAGGAGAAAGCAGGAAAAAACCTCTCTGACCTCAGGCACAGCAATTTCTTACTTGACACATCCCCAAAGGCAAGGGAATTAAAAGCAAAAATGAACTATTGGGACTTCATGAAGATAAAAAGCTTCTGCACTGCAAAGGAAACAATCAACAAAACTAAAAGGCAAACATAAGAATGGGAAAATATATTTGCAAATGACATATGATTCAAAGGGCTAGTATCCAAAATCTGTAAAGAACCCACCAAACTCCACACCCAAAAAACAAATAATCCAGTGAAGAAATGAGCAGAAAACATGAATAGACACTTCTCTAAAGAGGACATCCAGATGGCCACCAGGCACATGAAAAGATACTCAATGTCCCTCTTCATCAGGGAAATACAAATCAAAACCACACTCAGATACCACCTCACGCCATTCAGAGTGGCTAAAATGAAGAAATCAGGAGACTTAGAGGCTGGAGAGGATGTAGAGAAACGGGAACCCTCTTGCACTGTTGGTGGGAATGCAAACTGGTGCAGCCGCTCTGGAAAACAGTGTGGAGATTCTTCAAAAAATTAAAAATAGGTCTTTCCTATGACCCAGCAATAGCACTGCTAGGAATTTACCCCAGGGATACAGGAGTGCTGATGCATAGGGGCACTTGTACCCCAATGTTTATAGCAGCACTCTCAACAATAGCCAAATTATGGAAAGAGCCTAAAGGTCCATCAACGGATGAATGGAGAAAGAAGTTGTGGTTTATATACACAATGGAATACTACATGGCAATGAGAAAGAATGAAATATGGCCTTTTGTAGCAATCTGGATGGAACTAGAGAGTGTTCTGCTAAATGAAATAAGCCATACAGAAAAAGACAGGTACCATATGTTTTCACTCATATGTGGATCCTGAGAAACTTAACAAAAGACTATGGGGGAGGGGAAGTGGAAAAAAAAAGTTAGAGCGCGAGGGAGCCAAAGCATAAGAGACTCTTAAAAACTGAGAATAAACTGAGGGTTCATGGGGGGTGGGAGGGAGGGGAAATTGGGTAATGGGCATTGAGGAGGGCACCTGTTGGGGTGAGCACTGGCTGTTGTACTGAAATCAATTTGAGAATAAATTTCATATTTAAAAAAAACAAAAAACAAAAAAAAATAAATTAAAAATTTAAAAATTAAAAAATAAAATAAAAAATTTATAAAAATTAAAATTAAAACTATGAATGCTTTCTGCTTTGCTGACCCATGTGGCTACGGTAATCAGTAAAAGTAGTTAAAACTGGATTTCTCTAATCAGACTGCCTGAGCTTGAACTCTAGTTCCCTTATTTCCTAGGTTGGTGATCTTGGAAGGTTTAATTAGTATTTCTGGGCTTTAGTTTCCTTACCTAGAAAACAGAATATAAAGAAATGTATTTCACAGGGCTGTTGTGTGTCATATGTTCAAATGCTTATATTAGTACCTGTTATGTAGTAAAGACTTAGTAAACCTTGATCGTCTTTTTATATTCTGTATATACATAGCCATCAGGTGGACTATAAATGTAATGTGTTAGCTATCACTGAATATCAAACAAGTAGTGCCAACCAACTATCAATATGATAGAAATGATTTTATAAAATGTATTTAGAGCAGGTCATTTAATTGTTAGAAAAAATAGCTAAATACATAAATACATTATATTTTTGTCAGAATTTGAATTTACTATTTTATCTTCTAATTAAAATTTAATAAACTATATAGAAAAGAGACTGTTCATTACCATCTATTCTAGGTGCCATCTAATCAGTTTCAGTTTATAGGTTTTAAGTTCTCTAAACTTATAAAAACATATTTAATTGCCCTAAAGAATCTATATATAGGGTATTACCTAAATAAAAATAAATGTTGATGTACATACATTTGCCCTAAATGCTTGATTTATTTATTCTTATTTAATTTTTTTCATGATTATGAAATTCATTTCTTCCCCTAATCTACCCATTACATTTGATTACTTTTATGGTATCCTGGAGCAGTGAATTCTGTAAGTTAAAATTTCCTACTTAATGTCAATTTCAAGGATATTGTATCATATTACAATACTTGAAAAGAAATCAACATCTCTCTGTATCTTTTCTCAGAGCATGAATCATTCATTATGACCTTTTACCCATGATATTTATATTCACAGCTAAGATGAGCTAACCATACATTTCCCGCTATAGAGACATTTTGCTCACACACGAAACCACTAATTGTTGAACTGCAATTTCAGGGTATCTGGAAATATACTGTCGGGGCAAACTCCAGTTAAATTTAAAGTTCAGTACATATAAAATCTTTATTTCCTTCCTCTCAGAGTAATATTTGCATTCAAATTAAGGTTCCAATTTTGTTTCTTGATTTACAGTAATTATTTGCATATCTCCTCATGTCTCATAAAGTTAATCATAACCCTTTTAGCATCTTCCCTTTTCAAAGCAACCACTACTTATGTAATATTTATGAAAAAATGATGCTCCTCAACATGATAGAAGACTATATTTTTACAATGGGTGTCTGCAAAGAATACAAACCACGAAAGCCAAGTTTGATTAGGTTGTTCATCTCATATGCATAGTGAGGGAAGTGTTACTCAGTGTAGCAGTCAAGAGCATATTCATAGGCAGCTGTCACAGTGAGTATAGATAAGAGAAAATCACTAAAATAAACCTTGAAACTTAATTTCCAGTCTTGGTGTCTCTTTGTCTTAACTTTAATTTTTAGTTGAAAAACAGGTGCAGAGAAATATATGTACTTTTATTTGGTAAGTTATTTGTATTATAAATTAAACTAACTGTTTTTATAACACTAGACAGATGATTAATACCCTCCCTTAGTAACTATGGAGTTCTGAGTTCAATCTTTCCTCCTTCACATCCTTAGGAATTATGAAGCCTATTCATGTCTAAACTAATACCTAATTAAGTAGCATATCAGAACATGGAAATGGGCTCTGTAGGTGTTACATTGTCTCTATCAGTATTCTCAGTAAGTTTTTTGCTTTTTTGTTTGTTTCTGTTTCTGTTCTTGACTGTCTTCCCTATCTGCCATTACCCATCTTTAACGAAGGAAATTTTCAAAAAGGTTGTGACAGATATCAAAGATAGGTTGCTTGAGCTCAGACAAGTAATTTAAGTTTTCTGGTTTCCTGAGATCCCTCATCAATAAAGGAAAGAATTGGTCACGAAAGCCTTTCTAGTTTTCTGAGTCTAAAATTTCTACCACTTATGCTACATGGTTACAACATCCGTTTTATAACAAGATTTTAAAAAAATCTTTTAATCTCTTTTGAAAAACAGTATGCTTAATGCCTCTAGAACCAAAAAGCCTGACTGTCTTCATTACCACTTACTAGTTCTGAGATCTTCAGCAAGTTATCTAAACTCTCTGTTCCTCAGTTTTCTCATATATGGAATGGGAAGATAATAGAATCTACATCATATATTTATTGTGCAAATTAAATAAATTAACATATGTAAAGTCTTTGACAGTTAGATGGTGAATTTGTTATGTTATGTAACTGCCAATGACAACAACCTGGAATCCTATTGACCATATTATCATTTTCTGAGCATTTTCCAAAAATATTGTTTTGGATTGAAGAAAGTTGATACTCAGGACAAATGTGTGTGTGTGTGTGTGTGTGTATTAATTTCCTATCACTGATCTAACAAATTGTCACAGGCAAGTCGTTTAACACAATAAAAATCTATATTATAATTCTAGGGGTCAGAAATCTGAACTGAAATGAGTCTTGTTGAGTTAAAATCAAGGTGTCAGCATGGCTCTGTTCATTTCTATAGGTTCTAGGGAATCCCTTTCCAGTTTCTGAGGCCACTCATATTCCCTTGGATTACAGCCATTTTCTTCCATCAAAGCCTGCAGCAGTCAGCGTGTCTAATTTCCCCCATCACTATGGCCTCTTGATCTGTCCCTCACTTCCACATTTAAGGAAACTTTTGATTACATTGGATCCCCCTGGATAATTCAGGATACCTATCATAAAATCATCTGTTAACAACCTTAATTCCACCTGTAAACTTAAGTATCCTTTGCCAACTAAGGTATCATATTCACAGGTTTTAGGAATTATGACATGCACATTAGATATTATTCTTCACAATACAACAGGTATTTTTACATTGAAGCCCACAAAATATGATTTTTTTACTTTTTTTTATTATTTTAGGCATGTTTCTTTTGACATAGATTTCCAGAAGTCAAAATTAAGAGCTCAACTTTGCTTAAATAATATATATATATCATTTAGTAATTGTGTCATCTTCAACAAGTCACTTACCCATGCTATGTCTCAGTTTACTAATCTGTAAAACAGAATTACATAATTAGATAAAATATGTCAATAGAACAAGATCTGACACTCAGTTAAGTGCTATATACATGTTAGCTTTATTACTGAGTTATAACAAATTTTAAAATTGTCTTTATAAAATGTCTAATTTAAGGGAGTGCTTTGGTGGCTCAGTTGGTTAAGCATCCAAATCTTGATTTTGGCTCAGGTCGTGATCTCACAGTTTGTGAGATCAAGCCCCATGTCAGGCTATGCACTGACAGCAGGAACTTGTTTGGGATTCTCTTTCTCCCTCTCTCTCTGCCCCTGTCCCGCTCATTGACACCCTCTCCTCTCTCTCTCTCTCTCAAATAAATAAACTTTAAAAAAATGAATGAATAAAATAAAATGTCTAATTTAATGCAAATACATTATTGACATTAATAGTAATATATTTTGACTGATTTCAGAACTACTAACTATATGCAGAATAAAATACCATTTTTAAAATGGAAATTTTACATGTCACGCAGAATGCCAAATGTGGACTAAAATTAAGGGCATTTATATATTATAGAAAATCCTCTGGTACAATATAGTCCATCCTTATTTTATCCACCACTGCACAGAACATATCTAAATCTTCCCAGTACTTGCACAGTGGTATAGGGCTCATTTCCACTATCCCTGAGTTGTGGTTACTTCACATGTTTTGCTAATTGTTCTTAGCTCTAACATGCACTGGAAGAAAATCTAAATGTTCCCACAAAGTAAAAGGGAAATCCCACCAATGAAATTAAGTGAAGGGAATAAAATGCATTTTTGTCAATGTTGGATCCTTAAGCTAAACTTTGTACGGTGATGCACATGGATTATTCAGTAGAAAAGCTTTTAATTAGTGTTACTTTACACTTACTTGGTAAAGAACAAAAATAATCAAAACAGTCCATCAGGTTTGTTGAATGTGTAACTAAGCAAGTTTTCTTTTTTTTTTTAACGTTTATTTATTTTTGAGACAGAGAGAGACAGAGCATGAACAGGGGAGGCGCAGAGAGAGAGGGAGACACAGAATCTGAAACAGGCTCCAGTCTCTGAGCGGTCAGCACAGAGCCTGACGCGGGGCTTGAACTCACGGACTGTGAGATCATGACCTGAGCCGAAGTCGGACGCCCAACCGACCAAGCCACCCAGGCGCCCCTCTAAGCAAGTTTTCAACAAGCTGAGTTACCATTGTTTATCTACTTGAAAAAATACCTGAAAGTTACTTTAAAATGAGTCACAAAGAATGGCTCATCAAGTTGTTTCAGAAGGAATATACCATACTTTGTTACTTTTATACTTATAATGAATTATTTTTATCAACCCCAAACTTAATTCTTTTTTTCTTTCTAATGCTTGTTTCTCTTTCTGAGGTTCTATTTTTCTCAGTACCTCATTCTTTAAATCCTGGTTGTGGAATGCAAAGTTTCTGGAGGAAGTCTGGAAGAGGACATGTCCACAAGTTGACCTGTGAGCTGCACCCAAGAAATCAAGGCTCCTCATCCCCTCTTCTGTCCTTGAGCAACCCTCTTGCTTTCTCCACTCACAGGAACTTCCCCAAGGGCATATCCTTGAGATAGTGATGTGGTGTTGAGGCTGTCTGTACTCACCTGAGCCCAGTTAAGGCCTCCATGTGAACTTTTAATATTTGGCAGGTTGGTGCAGAGATCTACTCATGTTGAAGCTGCTCAATACAAGCCTTGTATGTAAGCTCTTCTGCTTATTAAAACTGCCAGCTACCAATCTGGAATGGCCTGCCACTTTCTTCGGTCTCTCCCTGCCTTCTGTGTATGAAAGTCTGTTTCAGATTACACCTAGGAAGCTTCTGAGTTTGTGAACTAGCAAAAATGTGTTGAAAATTTGTTAAGTGTTCAACTGTTTCTTATTTTATTTTGAAAAATTTAAGTTTAATTATTTTGAGAAAGAGAGAGAGAGAGCAGGAAAGAGGCATAGAGAAGGGAAGAAAGAAAGAATCCCAAGTGACACAGGGCTAAAACTTACAAATCACGAGATCATGACCTGAACTGATATCAAGAGTAATACGAGTAAAGGGCTAAGCCACACAGATGCCCTAAGCATCCAACTCTTGGTTTTGGTTCAGATCATGATCTCAGTTTGTGAGATCAAGCCCCATGTCGGACTCTGCACTGATAGCCAGAGCCTGCTTTGGATTTTCTTTCTCCCTCTCTCTTAGCCTCTCCCCCACTTATTCTCTCTCTTTCTCTCTCTCTGTCTCTCTCTCCCTCCCTCCCTCCAAATAAATAAACAGGGATGAGTCAACATGGCAGAGAACTATTGGGATCCAAAATTCCCTTGTCCCTCAAACACAGCAGTATTGAAGCCAGAACCCTTGGAATTCCAGGAATCCAGGCTACAGAGTGACAGAAACATCTCTAGTGGCCCACAGAACAACCTGGAGGGCCATAGGTGCATGATTATAAATTGGGAGAGATAAAATGGGCGGCATAGGCACAGATGGGAGGGAATCCCTTCTGCGGAGAGATAAAAGGAAGAGAAAGAGGCTGCAGAAGTGTAGGATTGTATTTGGACAAAAGAAATACCATGGACCAGGGAACGGAAAAAAAAGAGGAAGAACCAATTTCTAACACGATCCAGGGTTGTGGGCTTTCTCTGGACTGGGGCCTGCCACCCTCTACATGCACCTGGGGAAAGGAAGAGCCAACCCCTGGCTTGGTAGCTAGCTCAGAGACACAGTTGGAGAAAACATACCCCTCCCTTGAGTGCTGTGGGAAGGAGTTATATGGCTGTTCCAAGGACAAAAGACCCTGCAGGTGCCCACCAGCCAAAGGATCTTGGTTGCCTTGCTGGGTGGAGTGGCACTACCCTGGAACCAGGGCACATTGGGCAGGATCCTTTAAGTCATTTGGGTTTGAATCCCAGCAGAGGACCTAGAAGACACTGTAGACTGTGGAATGGGACAAATAAGCCCACTTGCACCTGCAAGGCACTGTGAGGATAGCCTGAACAGAGTGGTCTGGAACACCCGGTCCACAGAGGAGACACTGGGGTATTGCCATTTTTCTCCCCATCACTAATATGGTGGGCTTCAGGGAACAAGACAACAGACCCACAGTGGAAGCAGGACCCGCTTATACCAAACCATACCCCTCTATGCCTGGTAACTGCAAATCCATGTGAGAAAGATTGACACTGGCAAAATCCCACAGCCCCTCCTCTAGACCAGTGCAGCCACTGGTTCCAAGGCACCATCAGATATCAGTCCAGCAATTTTGTATTTTCTGATATAATTATTGGTCAATTCTTATTATATATATTCATATATATTTCCTATATATATTTCTCACCATATATGCTTCCCTTTTCTTTCCTTCTCTATTCTGGTTGCTTGTAAGCAGACATTTTTAATCTACTCTTTTTATACCTCTTCTGTATTTCCTCCTTCTTTATTTCTCTCTCTCTCTCTCTCTCTCTCTCTCTCTCAATTAAGCCATATAGATTCTCTGATTCCTTGCCTGGTCATTTTTTCCCCAGCCTTCTCATTTCTCTCTTTGTATGGGATAAGACTTCTACAATTCCCCCCAAGTTTTAAAATTTTTCCAGGGTTACTTCAATGAACAAATCAAAGCACACTTAGTGGAAAGTACAAACCACCACTACAAGTAGGGAGATAAAGCAACCAGTGTCACAACAATAGTGAGCATGTAACACACTCCAAAAATACCTCCTGAAGGGCCAGACCCTGGACAGTGCATGACCCCTTTTTAATATATTAGTGCTCCCAGGTACAGGACACATAACAAACTATTAAATAACATAAAGAAAGAAAACTAGTCAAAAGGACGAAACAGAAGAATTCACCCCAAAATTAATTCCAGGAAGAAATGACAGCTAGAGAGTTACTCAAAACAGATATAAACAACATATATGATCAAGAATTTAGAATAGTAGTCATAAAATTAATAGATGGATTTGAAAGAAAGCATAGAAGACAGCAGAGAATCTATTGCTGCACAGATCAAGGAACTAAGAAATAGTCACAACAAATTAAGAAATACTGTAAATTAGGTGCAAACTAAAAAGATGCAATGACAGCAAGGATGGAGGAAGCAGAGGGAGAATAAGTGAAATAGAAGATAAAAGTATGTAAAATGAAGCTGAGAAAAATAGAGAAAAGAAAATGCTAGACCACAAGGGGAAAATTAGAGAATTAAGTGATTCAATGAAACATAATAAAATCTGTATCATAGGAGTTCCAGAAGAAGAAGAGAAAGAGGCAGAAGGTTTACTTGAACAAATTATAGCTGAGAACCTCCCGAATCTAAGGATGGAAGCAGATATCCAAATCCAGAATGCACAGAGAACTCCCTTCAGATTAAATAAGGTCTTCACCATGAAAGAAAACTGGAAAAATACAAAGATAAAGAGAGAATTTTGAAATCAACAAGGGACAAATGGGTCTTAAACTACAAGGGTACACACATAAGGGTAGTCTAGACCTGTCCACTAAAACCTGGCAGTCCAGAAGAGAGTGGCAGGAAATATTCAATGTGCTGAATAGGAAAAAAATATGCAGCGAAGAATCCTTTGTCCAGCAAGGCTGTAGTTCAAAATATAAGAACACATACAGGCTTTCCCAGACAAACAAAAACTGAAGGAGGTCATGACCACTTAAACCAGCCCTGCAAGAGATCCTAAGGGGCACTCTGTGAGTGCAATGCTGCAAAGACTACAAAGGACCAGAGACATCACCACAAGCATGAAACCTAGAGGTAACACAATGACACTAAATCCATATCTTTCAATAATCACTCTGAATGTAAATGGGCTAAATGCTTCAGTCAAAAGACACAAGGTATCAGAATGGGTATAAAACAAGATGATCAATATGCTGTCTACAAGAGACTCATTTTAGACCTGAAGACACCTCCATATTGAAAGTGAGGGGATGGAGAACTGTCTGTAATGTTACTGGAAGTCAAAGGAAAGCTGGGGTAGCCATACTTACATCAGACAAACTAGACTTTAAACTAAAGGTTGTAACAAAAGATGAAGAAGGGCAATATATCATAATTATGGGGTCTATTATCAAGAAGAGCTAACATTTGTGAATGTTTGCACCCCCAACTGGAACACCCAAATAAATAATTCAATTAATCACAAACATAAGTAATCTTATCTATAAGAATATGATAATTGCAGGTGACTGTAATACTCCACTTATGAGAATGGACACAACATGTAGGAAGAAAATCAGTAACAAAACAATGGCCTTGAATGATACATTGGAGCAGATGAATTTGACAGAAAAATTCAGAACTTTTCATCCCAAAACATCAGAATACACATTCTTCTCGAGTGCACATGGAACATTCTCCAAAACAGATACATACTGGGTCACAATGCAGCCCTCAACAAATATAAAAGAATTGAGATCATACAATGCATATTTTCAGATCACAATGCTATGAAAATTGAAGTAAACTACAAGAAAATATTTGAAAAGCCTCCAAATGCATGGAGGTTAAAGAACATCCCACTAAATAATGAATGGGTCAACTAGGCAATTAAAGACGAAATTATATATATATATATATATATGGAAGCAAATTAAAATGAAAACACAACAGTCCAAATCCTTTGGGATGCAGCAAAGGTAGTCCTAAGAGGAAAATACATTGCAATCTAGGCCTATAGCAATAAACAAGAAAAATCCCAAATACAAAACCTAACCTCATGTCTAAAGGAAATAGAAGCAGAACTGCAAAGAAACCCCAAAGCCAGCAGAAGAGGAGAAATAATAAATATTAGAATAGAAATAAACAGTATAGAATAAAAAAAAACAACCAGTAAAACAGATCAATGAATCTAAGAGCTGTTTTTTTGAAAGAATAAACAATGTTGATAAAACCTTAGCTAGATTTCTCAAATAGAAAAGAGAGAGAACTCAAGCATATAGAATCCCAAATCAAAGAAGAGAGATCACAATCAACACCACAGAAATACAATTATTAGAGAATACCATGAAAAGTTATATGCCACCAATCTGGACAACCTGAAAGAAATGGTAAAATTCCTAGACACACTCACACACACTCACACACACACACACACACACACACACACACACACACACACACTACCATAACTCAAACAGGAATAAATATAAAATTTGAACAGATCCATAACCAGCAAAGAAATTGAATCAGTTTTCAAACATCTCCCAACTAAGAGTTCTGGGCCAGACGGATTATCAAGGGAATTCTACAAGACATTTAAAACAGAGTTAATACTTATCCTACTAAAGTTGTTCCAAAAAAGAGAAAAGGAAGGAAAACTTCCAGACTCATTGTATGAAGCCAGCATTATCTTCATTCCCAAACCAGACAGAGACAGCACTAAAAAGGAGAATTACAGGCCAGTATTCCTGATTAAAATGGATGCAAAACTTTTCAACAAAATGCTAGCAAGTCAAATTCAACATGACATTAAAAGAATTATTCACCATGATCAAATAGGATTTGTTCCTGGACTGCAGGTCTGGTTCAATATCACAAATTGATCAATGTGATATATCACATTAATAGAAGAAAGGATAAGAACCATATGATCCTGGCAATAGATACAGAAAAAGCATTTGACAAGATACAGCATCCTTGCTTAATAATAAACCATCAAGAAAGTCAGGATATAAGGAACATAACTTAACATCATTAAATCCATATATGAAAAGCCCACAGCTAGTATCCTCCTCAATGGGGAAAAACAGAAAGCTTTCCCCCTGAGATCAGGAAAAAGACAGGAATATCCACTCTCACCACTGTTGTTTAACAGTGGAAGTTGGAAGACCTCACATCAGCAGTCAGAAAACAAATTGAAATAAAAGACATCCAAATTGGCAAAGAAGTCAAACTTCCACTTTTTGCAGATGGCATGATACTCTACACTGAAAACCTGAAGACACCAAAAAGCTGCTAGTACTGATACATGAATTCAGCTAAGTTGCAGAATACAAAATCAATGTACAGTAATAAGTTGCATTTCTATACACCAATAATGAAGCAACAGAGAGAGAAATAAAGAAATCAATCTCATTTGCAATTGCACCAAGAAATACAAAATACCTATTAATAAACCCAATCAAAGATGTAAAAGATCTGTATGCTGAAAACTATAGAAAACCTATGAAAGAAATTGAAGAAGACACAAAGAAATGGAAAAAAATTACATGCTCATGGATTGGAAGAAAAATATTGTTAAATTTCAGTACTTCCTAAAGCAATCTACACATTCAATGCAATCCTAATCAAAATTGTACTGACAATCTTCTCAGAGCTAGAACAAGCAATCCTAAAATTTGTATGGAACCATAACAAAAGACCCTGAACAGCCAAAGTAATGTTGAAAAAGAAAACCAAAGCAGGAGGTATCAGAATCCCAGATTTTAGCCTCTACTACAAAGCTGTAATCATCAAGACAGTCTGGTATTGGCACAAAAACAGAAACACATACCAATGTAATAGAATAGAGAGCCCATAATTGGACACACAAATGTATGGCCAACTAATCTTTGACAAAGTAGGAAAGAGTATCCAGGGGAAATGAGACAGTCTCTTTAGCCAATGGCACAGGGAGAACTGGACAACAACATGCAGAAGAATAAAACTGGATCACTTTCTTACATTCAAAAAAATAAACTCAAAATGGATGAAAGACATAAATGTGAGACAGAAACTATCAAAACCCTAGGGAAGAAAGCAGGCAACAACCTCTTTGAACTCAGCCACAACAACCTCTTACTCAACACGTCTCCAAAAGGAAGGGAAATAAAAGCAGAATTGAACTATTGGGACCTCATCAAGGTAAAAAGCTTCTGCACTGCAATGGAAATAATCAACAAAACTAAAAGGAAACTGATGGAATGGGAGAATATATTTGCAAATGACATATCAGATAAAAGGTTAGTATACAAAATCTGTAAAGAACATACCAAGTTCAATACCCTAAAAACAAACAATTCAGTGAAGAAATGGGCAGAAGACATGAATAGAAACTTTTCCAAAGAAGACATCCAGATGGCCAACAGACCCATGAAAAGATGCTCAAAATCACTCATCATCAGGGAAATACAAATCAAAATCACATTGAGATACCACCTCACACAGGTCAGAAGGGCTAAAATTAACAATTCAGGAAACAACAGATGTTTATGAGGATATGGAGAAATGAGGACCCTCTTGCATTGTTAATGGGAATTTAAACTGGTGAAGCTCCTCTGGAAAACAGTGTGGAGTTTCCTCAAAAAGTTAAAAATAGTATTACCCTATGACCCAGCAATAGCACTAGTAGGAATTTATCCAAAGGAGTGCTGATTCATAAGGGCACATACACCCCAATGTTTATATCAGTGTTTTCAACAATAGCCAAATTATGGAAAGAGCCCAAATGTCCATCAACTGATGAATGGAACAAGAAGATGTGGTTTATATATACAATGAAATACTACTTGGCAAGGAGAAAGAATGAAGTCCTGCCATTTGCAGAAACATGAATTGAACTGGAGGGTATTATGCTAAGTGAATAAGTCAGTCAAAGAAAGACAGATATCATATGTTTTCACTCATACGTGGAATTTGAGAAACTTAACAGAAGACCATGGGGGAAGGGAAGGGGGAAAATAGTTTCAGAGAGCCATAAGAGACTCTTAAATACAGAAAACAAACTGAGGGTTTATTGGGTGTAGGGGGACAGGGAGGAATGCGTGATGGGCATTGAGGAAGGCACTTGTTGGGATGAGTAATGAGGGTTTTATGTAAGTCATGAATCATGGGAATCTACTCCCAAAGCCAAGAGCACATTGTATACACTGTATGTTAGCTAACTTGACAATAAATCATATTTAAAAATAAATAAATACATACATACATGCATACATACATAACAAATAAATAATAAATCTGGATAGAAAAATAAATAAATAAACATTAAAAAGAGGGTAATTGCTCTTTAACAACAAAAGCTTTGATGAAGACATAATGACAGAAAAAACTATTCAAATATTCTCTCTACCTCAATGATTTCTAAGCAGCCTGATGTGTTAATATCATTGCTTTAATGGACAGTTATCTACAACTTGCAATCTAGAATTAACCCACATCACTCATTCACTGCTGTGCCATAATTATTGATTAAAATATTGTCTCTGACAACAAAGATAATTCTTTTTTGAGACTTAAAATGCAATGTAAAGACTGGGTGACACCAGAACAGTGTTGCCATCAGGTAAATCCCAACTGACTATGTATGCTTTGATATTTTAAACAGGTAGTTGGTAATGCGATTGACTCATCATTTATAGTGTTATCTGTTACTGAACCCACTTGTTTCTGACCCCAGTAGTTCTTATCTGCACCTGAACAGTGTCGAATTACAGACCTCTACTGAATTAAAAAAATAATCTGTTCCTTTGTGTTCCCTAATTTTATGACCTCTATATTTTCAGTTTCCCTGAAGAGTTTATATCACATTCTGTGGGTGATATTTTAAATTTTTTTTTCAACGTTCATTTATTTTGGGGACAGAGAGAGACAGAGCATGAACGGGGGAGGGGCAGAGAGAGAGGGAGACACAGAATTGGAAACAGGCTCCAGGCTCTGAGCCATCAGCCCAGAGCCTGACACGGGGCTCGAACCCACGGACCGCGAGATCGTGACCTGGCTGAAGTCGGACGCTTAACCGACTGCGCCACCCAGGCGCCCCAACTGTGGGTGATATTTTATCTGTACTTTCCCAGAGGGAAGTACTGCAGAGTACACTGAGTTTATATTGTCTTGAATTCTATTCTGTGGAATAGAATCCTTCTTAATATTTGAAAAGAGAGCTATAATACCAGTGGATATTTGAGAAAGTAATTTATCATGTGGCCACAATAAGTTTAAAAAAGAAAGTCTCCTAATGTATTGTACTAAGTAGAACAAGTCAGAGAAAGACAAATGATGCATGATTTCATTTGTATGTAGAATCTAAAACAAAACAAGACAAAGCAAAACAAAATCCAGCCTCATATACAGGGAACAGATTAGTGGTGCAACAGGTGAAGGAGGTTAGGGTGCTAAATCAGTGAAGGGATGTAAGAAGTATAAACTTTCAGCTATAAAATGAATAAGTCATGTGGCTATAATGTACAGCATGGGGAATATGGTCAATAATATTGTATGAACTTTGTAAGGTGACAGATGGTAACTATACTATGTGGTGAACATTTCACAATGTATATAAATGCTGTATACCTGAAACAAATGTAATATTGTACATCAAATATATTTTAGTAAATTAAAAAAAGAAAACTTCATATATTAATACATAAAAATTGGATTGATTTTGGAGGAGATTTAATAAAGCAAAAATTCCATGAAGTAATTGAGAACTTTCCTTGATTAAAAGTAGAAAATCTAGCATTAACACAAAATGTGAAAAACCATTTTTGCAGTAAATATCTCCATAATATTATTCCCCAAACACATTTCAGGCCCAGTAGGATGCCTCTTGATCAATTGAATTTTGATTCACACCAAGCTCGTGATTATCTGTCATTTTTAAATATATTTTTCCTCCTAATATCCAGTGTTTAGGTGCTAAATATACTTATATTCTTCTTAGAATATTAGCATGTATTATTTGTGTTGGAAAATTATGCTTAAAATAAGCATTTGAAACAGAATTTCAATTAATAATATATAGCATTCTGCTTGTGCTATCACCCAGTAAATTAAAAAAAATGCTTTTAAATGTGATTAAGAGCAAAATAATGCAGGGGTGCTTGGGTGGCTCAGTTGGTTAAGTGTCTGACTTCAGCTTGGTTCATGATCTCACAGTTCATGAGTTCGAGCCCTGCATTGGGCTCTGTGCTGACAGCTCAGAGCCTGGAGCCCGCTTCAGATTCTGCATCTCCCTCTCTCTCTGCCCCTCCCCAGCTTGCACTCTGTCTCTCTCTCTCAAAAATAAATAAAAAATGAGAAACAATTTTAAAAAGTAAAACAATACAGTGAAAAGTTAGAGAAAATATTTAAAAAGAAAAAAAGCACATTTCTTCTCAAGAAAGGAAACTCAGTTTAAGAGATTGAAAAGCTTGACAAAATTAACCATGCTATTAGTGACAGACTCAGAACTAAACTCAATCTGAACAGGCTCTAAATTTAATGATCTTTTTTTTGTATACAACCCTGCAACTTAAGGCAAGTATGGTGTCATGCACAATGAGATTTTATGCAATAGTAATCATTATAAGAATAATAACTATGACACTTTTCTTAACTCTTCACCCCACTTCCTTGGGCAGAAGCATGCAAGTGCACACACACACACACAAACTCACACACACACACATATATACTCCATTATAAAAAGACTTAAACTATTTACTAAATAGTAATTTCCTTGGGAAGACCAAAAAGCTGACTAAAATGTGTAATGATATATCATAATTAAAAGTAATTAGGTAACTAAGTGACAAATAGTAAAGAAATCTTAGTAGAGAGATGATTAACTCTACAGCTATGAATGAATCAACAATTCAGCTTCACATATGTCTAAAAATTAATTAATCAAATATCTCAAGGCACACACTCACTGCAATGCATGAAATTCCAGATATTAGAGGTAACTCTCATTTTATTGGAAGGCCAGATCTCTACGGCAAGGCTTTATGCTCAATAATATATTCCATAGATACCCCTTTCTCTCTGCAAGATAAGTAGGAATAAACATTGTATTTGATTCTTCATGTTTCATTTTTTAGTACATTAAAGAATAATGGAGAAAGTCTAACAGTAAATGTAGGATAGCAAGGCAAACAACAATTTTGAATTCAATACTAACAAAGAGGAACTTATTTTTGGGTCTTTAATTCAGTAGAATTTTCTGGATAAGGACCTCAGTTTTTTCTTTGGCTCATAATGGTAAACTAGCAAAAATTTGTATGTCTGACAAAAATATATTAACTTCAAGAATTTTAGAAAACATTAGGCTATATATATAAAATGTTCTTTTTCTAAGTAAATACCATTTACACTACATACCAGATTAATATTACTCTATGAATGTTTTATATAATTAGAATTTAATTTATATATTTATTTAAAATTTAAAATATACATTCCGAAAAGAGAGATTCTTATAAGTCTAATGATTTATTCTCTTCATTGTGTAATGAATTAAGATTTTAACAATAGAATATTGTTGGGGAGCCTGGGTGGTTCAGTTGGCTAGGAATCCGACTTCGGCTCAGGTCATGATCTTGCAGTTTGTGAGTTCAAGCCCCACGTCGGGCTTTGTGCTGAGAGCTCAGAGCTTGGAGCCTGCTTTGGATTCTGTTTCCTTCTCTCTCTTTGCCCCCCTCCTGCTTGCATTCTGTTTGTCTCTCAAAAAATAAAATAATAGAAGACATTACAAAATGTTTACAAAAATTATTATAATGTGAATGTGCTGCCTCAAATTGTTTTTATCATAAAGTTTAAAGATTCTCTGTAACTTTCTTAATATTTTCCAGTTTAAATTAGCTATTGCAATTTTAGAATCAAATTATAAATCTATAACTTCTATAAGACACAATGCTTGTAAATAAATTTTAATTGTCTCCAGTTGAATATACTCTACACATGCATCTATTACAGTTTGATTGTATGTTATAGAAGATGAGGCAATATTGAGAATAGAGTTATTAATTTCAGGTTGGAGCCAGATCATGGAAGATCTTAAATACAAGTCCAGGAAGTTTAGACTCTGTTTATTAAGTGATGGAACAGATAAAACTACCTAAAGATTGTGATTCACAAATCACTCTAAATTAAGTACAATCACTTTAAAATTTCTACTTCAGGGGCATGTGAGTGGCTCAGCCAATTAAGCCTCTGACTCCTGGTATCGACTCAGGTCATGATCTCATGGTTCCTGAGACTGAGTTCCACATTGGGCTCTGCACTGACAACATGGATTTGGCTTGGGATTCTGTTGCTCCCTCTCTCTTTCTGCCCCTCACCTGATTTCTCTCTCTCTGTCTTTCTCTCCCTCTCAAAATAAACATTAAAAAATGAAAATTTCTACTTTAGACTATTTATTTTATTTTTTTTCCCAGAATTCAGAGTCTTTATTTTTAAACATTTCATTATTTTAATAGTGGTTTCTCCATTTCTTTATTCTTGGCAAGTTAACAAGTTTTATAAATATCATAGCTAAATTTATAAAAATTTAACCTATATACAATAAGTTTCTGATAATAATAGTGTAATTTATCTTTACTTGTTTCATCATACATAACTATGACGCACTAAAGATGACATGAAGATTTAGCAAAAAATATTAAAAATAAATATTTCAGTGAAAAAGAAATGAGCTAATAATAATGCAGATTTTTCTAACAGAAATGTTGTAAAGCACTAGAATTTCATAAATTGAAATATACATTAAAAATCCATTTAAAATCTCTTTATCCAGTACAATTTTAAGTAATTTTTACTAAATAGTATTACCAGAGAAACTCATATTTACATGTATCAAGTATCCTATGTATCAAAAAATATTGTGAAACACATGATTCTATGCTTTGCCTAAAATAAACTACAAGAGCACCTGGGTGAATCAGGCAATTAAGCATTGGACTTCGGTTCCGGTCATGATCTCACAGCTCATGGGTTCAAGCCCCATGTTGGGCTCTGTGCTGATAGCTCAGGGCCTGGAAAATTCTGATTCTGTATCTCCATCTCTCTCTGCCCTCACCTGTTCATGTTTCTCTCTCTCTCTCTCTCTCTCTCTCTCTGTCTTTCTCTCTCAAAAAGAATAAAATAAAACATTAAAATAAACTGCAAAGCATTCAGGATAAAGTAAAAAAATAGCATATTATGAAACAATTTCATTCCTGTGAGAAGAGGCAGCTTTACACAGGCCTATTCAAAACAAATCATTACAAATTTTGCTCCAAAATTTGTATCCATGTTAAGTTTGAGTAGAAATACGATTGATCTTAGATAGCTAAAATACTTTTATGGAAAAAAATAATTTTAAAATGACATATTAAAAACAAAGATAAAACTATTTTGAAAACTTAGATGTTGCCATCCACAGCTACTTTGGAAAAATAATAACCTCTCCTTTCTTTTTTCGTAATTTTTTTTAATGCTTGTTTATTTTTGAGACAGAGAGACAGAGCATGAATGGGGGAGGGTCAGAGAGGGGGAGACACAGAATCTGAAACAGGCTCCAGGCTCTGAGCTGTCAACACAGAGCCCAACGCGGGGCTTGAACTCATGGACCATGAGATCATGACCTGAGCCAAAGTCGGACGCTTAACCGACTGAGCTACCCAGGTGCCTCTGACCTCTCCTTTCTGATCCTCTGCTTTGTCACATTTGCTAGCTAATATGTTGTTAATATATCTCACCTTCTAGACATTCACAGTCATAAGAAACTCAATGGACACCAAAAGGAAATGCATTAACAATATTTGTGTGGCATTTTATATGTTGAAAGAATGCCCTTAAAGATCTTGCAGTGTTTTGCTAGTTTTAAAAAGTTTCATTTGATATAATGAAAGAAGGTGTAAACATTTATCATGGCTTGCTGATTTCAAAGGACAGTAATTCAGGCTAAAAAATTGAATTTAGCAATCTTTTTGATGCCTCACTAGATTCAGACTCTTACTTTGTATTGCCTAACAAATAGTTGAAATCTTCAGTTCAAGAGAGACCTTGGAAACTGTTATGTCACATCTATTTCCTGATTTGTCTGTAAAGATGGCACATTAGATGATTAGTTTGTCAGTTCTAAGGTAATATCATTCTTCAGTAATGCATGTTTTATAACTTCTCCTGTTTTTGGTTTGCAGAGAGTCAGTGCCCAGTAGTACCCAGACATTTAAGCCAGTTTCATTAAAATATTATCTCTGGAATATACATTTTTTTTTAACAGCATCCGTTAATGACATGCAGTGTTCCAATTAATCTAAAGGACTGTTGATCAGCACATTGGCTTTTCTGTATCTGGTTTTTCTATATACATCACCATGAAAAAGTTTCACTTTATGTGAAACAATGAAAATAGTAACACTTATTTTTTTTCCATTTTGGGGACTTATTAATTCCCAAAGACTACTTAAATTGTGGAGAGAAGAAATTAGAAGTTGGAAAGGATCAACACTAATATTGAACTATGATATACACTAATTTTATAGGTCCAGACAAAATGTCTTGCTATTTGAACTTGGTGATTTGCATACACAATGAAATATTAATATAGAAAAGCTCCAGTTGTCTTGTGTGGAAACATTCCTACACAGATTTAAACAAGTTAATAATTCTTCATATAAATGTTCACCCAAACAAAAAAGACCATTTTCATGAGCTCTAAATATACACAATTTGACTTCCTAAAGTAAGTTACATCTTAATATTGGCATTTGCAAACCTCACAGAGGACATTACATGATGAGCTGCAAGAATATAAAAACACCCAGGAAGAAAATACTGGAAAGATTTTGATATCAGATCACATTACCCTGTATCATTGTCTAGTTTGGAAAATTCAGAAATATCAAATGTACATTTTGTTTATTGTGAAAGTACCTAACCTTTATTTAAGATGTCACTCTCACCTTATTCCTTAAATTATTATTATTTGGTGAACTTAAAAACGTATAAAGCAGCTAGGCTAGTTAAAAAAAAACACACCATATATCGTTATGAGATAAAATTCAGAAAAATCTATCATAAGAGTTTGATATTGACCTCATACAACTATTACTAATTTATAACTTATTTTGGGAAACCTAAAAACAGAACTAAAGCTAGCATATTTTGTAATGTTTTGAAGGTACTTATTTTTGTTTCAGAAATTCCAAATTAATAAAAATTCACTACCTGAAATTCAAACACAGCTTTTTATTGTTTTGTAACTTTTAAAGATATTTATTTGGAAGTAAAAATCACAAAATTCCAAAAATACTATAAGCTAATCCAATCTTATAAGCATTTGAGCTTTCCTTTGTTGGTACTACATATGTATGGCCATTTCAATAATTATATTAGGTTCACTCTACTTCCCATGTCCATGGGAAAATCAATTCATAAAAATAACAATTATTCATAAAAAATAAACAATCCGTCATTTGAATGAAAGTGTTTGTGTTTGATGAGCTCGTTAATTGGTACCTTCAAATACAATTTGTATAAGATATTACATGTTTGTCCTTTTTTCCCAAATATTGAAAATGCATACTTACATGGCAATTTTATACATCCATAATTGTCTTCAATATAGCTGTTGAACAAAAGAAGTGATTCAAATTTAAATAATATAAAAACCAGTTAATTTACATTACAGGGCTGGAACTAGGTTGAGGTGAGGTACCTAGGGCACAAAATTTAGAGGTGCTCACTCTCAAATTCATGCAAATTACTCTGATAGAGAAATCTTGTCTCACTGTGGTCCAGACCTGACATATTAAAGCTTACATATAGAAAATTAATCATTTTTATTACTTTAGTTAAAAATATTATTTTGATTTTATCAGAGTAAATACTCATACTTGACTCAACAAAATGAGTATTATAGGTAGGTATTTTCACTTAATATAATCAGTACACTTGGCACAAATATACCAGTATGTTCTTGTATACCAACCACTGAGATACAGATGCACATAGGAGTAAAGAGTATTTTGTCAAAAATAATGATTTATTGCCACAAAATACAAATCCTTCTGTTTCATGGTCCATGAAAGTGGAGTTTCAAATCTTAAAGATGAACTGAGTGCTCAAAATTTGAATAAAAGGAAACAATTTGTGTCAAAGGAGGATGGAACCAAAAGGAAGATTGATCAGACTCAAGTACCACTGATTAAAAAGGATAGATCCATTCTTTTTATAATCTTGAGCATTATAATGCTTTAATCATCATAAATGTTATAATTAAAGAGGAAGAATAGTATTTATAACTGCAAGGAAAATATCTTATATAGAAAGCAAAGGCAGTTAATTAGGCCCACCTATAAAATATTTCTGTAAGTGGAAGGGACATTATAGATCATAAGAGAAAACAGACTTGGAAACAGGGTTCATAAACGACTAGTCAAACCTCCTGACTGCTACCTCATTCGGTGACTTTTTTATAAGACATTAACTTACCTCCGTGATCCACATCACTCAATTCACTTTTGTTTTACCAGTGATAACACCAAGAAGCATACATAAAGATACACACACACACACACACACACACACACACACACACACTTCAAATAAATAACCTGGACACATCTTGAAGTTTCACTTAAAATGTTCCACTTTATTTGACTGTAGGATTCTAATATAGCCATTGTTAGATATTTATCTTATGCCCAAAAAAATGTTTAGAGCAAACATGTGCTAACTCAAGCAAATGACATATCCCAGAGGCACAATAGCAATTTCTCTCTTCCTTCATAGGATTACTAAAACTCCATTAAGTTGATATATTTTTAAGGCTCATTTAGGTCTATCTATACAAAGATAGTTGATTTTATATTTATTTCTGAAATTTGTAAACACATAAGGACTTTGCATGTTCATTCAATATGAAATAGTGAAACTAGCTAAATCAGAGTAATTAAGCTTATCTCTAGAGGTTGTTTTGAAATAATTAGTAGAATATGTATGTTGAGAAGCAATTATGGAAACCAAATGATTCTGGATCTATTAAAATGGGGAGTCTAATCATTTTATTATTGCCAAAGCTAAAAGTAAAGTGGTTTCAATTAATTAGAATATGGAGATGTATAGTAATAATTCCCCCATTAGTACATTTGACAATTCAGCAATTCATGTGTTATTTCCTTGTCAGTTTTTTTTTGTTTTATGGGTATTTGACCATTTAAAACTAATTATATATTTTTGTTTTGTGGAATTTGCAGGCAGTTGCCAATAGAGAAACACAATGCAAGTATTGGGTGGGATGTGAAGAATGAAGAGTGAGACAAATTATTTTATATTTGTAGACCTCTCTGGGACTCAGTTTCCTTATCTATTAAAATCAATGCTACATTAGGCTTTGTGGTTGTATAATAAGTTGCCACACACTTAGCAGCTTAAAACTATTCATTTATTATCTCACAATTGAATAAGTTAGAAGTTTAAGCAAGCCTGATTGGGTTCTTTGCCTACGGTATCATCAGGCTGATATTAACGTGTTTGCCAGGCTTGCTTTTATCTGGAATCTCTGAGAAGGAATTTGCTTCCAAACTCATTCAGGTTTTTCAAAACAATTAGTAATAAGACTAAGGTCCCATTTTCTTGATGATGTCAACAGGGATTACTCTTAGTTTTTAGAGGCCACGCTTAGGTCCTTGGTCCATGATCCCCTCCATCTCTGCAGTGAAAATACTTCTCACATTTTGAATCTGTCTGACATCCTCTTCTGCTACTAGCTAGAGAAAATTCTCTGCTTTTAAAAAGGCTTATGTAATTAAATCAGGCTCACCCAGATAATCACTTTTTTGATTAACTCTAAGTCAACTGATTAGTAAATTTAACTGCATCTGCAAAATTCCTTTTGCCACTTAATGTAACATAATCACAAGCATCTCATCATATTCACAGTCCCAGAGTTTAGGACATATATCTTGAGAGACGTGCATTTTGGAATTCTGTCTATCACAACTGTGTTGGATGAAGATGATCAATTCCGTTCTAAATATTCTGATTTTAACATACTGGTCTCTGGATGTAAAGTAGACCCTAGATAATTCATTATGTGTACCATTAATTTTTCTGGGGCTTTTCATTTTATTTTTATCTCATGTAAAAAAGAAAAAGAAAGAACAAAATATACCATCATGTGTTCTCTGGCTAAGTTGAGAGATTTAGTACAACAGATAACTCTGCACTAGAGGTAGGAATAGTATATGCCTTCCATTACTAATGAACAGCAATTTCAGTAAACTCCAGTGTGGAAACAAATATTTAAGAAAAGACAGAGAGGAAAGAAGAAGCATCCCATTTACATTAAACATGGTGTTAGTTACACTCATCTATGGGGGTCTCCTGATTTTGTCTTACATATTTCTGTATACTGTATATAAATCACCTGCTAGGTGTAATGAATAACACTTTGGCAGAAGAATGCTAAACTTCCTGTTGACTCCCAGCATTTATTTGTGTGTGTGTGTGTGTGTGTGTGTGTGTGTTATTGGAACAATAAAAGATAATTGGCATCTGTTTTATAAAACAGATAAAAGTGGTAAAGAAATAACTAAAGTGAATAAAGTTGTCTTTTCTGTTGACAATGTATTATATTTGATGTTTAAAATATTAATTGAGGGGCGCCTGGGTGGCGCAGTCGATTAAGCGTCCGACTTCAGCCAGGTCACGATCTCGCAGTCCGTGAGTTCGAGCCCCGCGTCAGGCTCTGGGCTGATGGCCCGGAGCCTGGAGCCTGTTTCTGATTCTGTGTCTCCCTCTCTCTCTGCCCCTCCCCCGTTCATGCTCTGTCTCTCTCTGTCCCAAAAATAAATAAAAACTTTGAAAAAAAATTTTTAAAATATTAATTGAAAACCATCAGTACTTGGGTGCTTGGGTGGCTCAGACAGTTAAGCATCTGAGTCTTGATTTCAGCTCAGTTCATGATCTCTCAGTTCCTGAGATCACACCCCACATCGGGCTCCATGCTCACAGTGCACAGCCTGCTTGGGATTCTCTCTCTCCCTCTTTCTCTGCCCCTACCCTGCTCACACGTGTGCTCTCCCTCAAATAAAAAAAATTAACATTTTTTTAAAAAGAAGGGACACTTGGGTGGCTTAGCCTGTTAAGCAGCCGACTTCAACTCGGGTCATGGTCTCATAGTTAGTATGTTTGAGCCCACTGTTGGGCTCTGTGCTGACAGCTCAGAGCCTGAAGCCTGCTTCAGATTCTGTATCTTCCTCTCTCTCTGCCCCTCCCCTGCTTTCACATTGTTTGTCTCTTTCAAAAATAAATATTTAAAAACTTAAAAAAAGCACATCAGTACTAGTTAAGAACATGGCAGCTTAAAAACCTATATTCGTCTATTACAATAAATTTAGGTCAAGGTGTGTGTGTGTGTGTGTGTGTGTGTGTGTGTGTGTGTGCATGTGCATGGGTGTTGAGGGTGGAGTGTACTTATACGTTAATGTGTACCACTGGGTGCTTTTTGTAGAAATTTAGAAGCCAGTCAGAAAATAAAATAAATATCAGGTTCACCCTGCCTCTGTCTAAAAATCAGCTATTTAAAAAACTGCTAAAATCAGTTTAATAATTGATTATGTTTTAAAATTATTCAGTGAAAATAGTTCGGTAGTACACGTAATTTTATACTTCCACTTGCTCTAATAATTTATTTTATTTTAAAGGTAGAAACTCACAATGTACATTGTGAATTATTACTTGGGAAATGTACAGTATTCCCATTAGCACTTTAATGCTGAAAATGCTTTTCTAGCAAAATCATTCTTGATTTTCCTTAAAGAGACTTCTTAGAAAAAAATAATTAAAAAAAAGAGCATTGTTAAACTGATAGTAGGCAGAGGGGAGGTGGGTGGGAGGTTGGGAAAAATGGGTGAAGGGGAGTGGGAGATACAGGCTTCCAGTTATGGAGTGAGAAAGTCATGAGAATAAAAGACATAGCAAAAGGAATACAATTAAAGGTGTGGTAATAGTGTTGTATTAGGACAGATCATAGCTACACTTCTGGTGAACATAGCCATAGCATAATGTACACACTTGTTGAATCCATGTTACATACCTGAATCTAATGTAACATTGTTTGTCAACTCTACTCAAAAAAGAGTTTAAGTAAGGAAAAAAAATCAATTTTAATACTTGTTCCAACAGTAGTTTTGTGTTTGATTTTTATATAGGGATTTCCCTCTCTGCCCCTCCCCTTCTCACGCTCTGTCTCTCTCTGTCTCAAAAATAAGTAAACATTAAACTAAAAAAAAGGGAGGGACACCTGGGTGGCTCAGTTGGTTAAGCATCTGACCTAGGCTCAGGTCATGATCTCACGGTCCGTGGGTTCGAGCCCCGCATCGGGCTCTGTGCTGACAGCTCGAAGCCTGGAGCCTGCTTCAGATTATGAGTCTCCCTCTCTCTCTCTGCCCCTCCCCTGCTTATGCTCTGTCTCTCTCTGTATCAAAAATAAACATTAATTAAAAAAAAAATTAAATAGGGATTTCATGTGTCTGTTAGCCATCTGTATGTCTTCTTTGGAAAAATGTCTTTTCATGTCTTCTGCCCATTTCTTCACTGGATTATTTCATAAAAATTTTGTCATTTTCTATGAATCTAACCAAGGGTATGGTTCTTCATTGATTTAATGAGTTCTTTTTGACTACATTAAACAAACAAACAAATATTTCTTGAGCGTATGTGCTGAAAACTGAATTAATTATTGAGGATAAAAAACTAACAAAGCTACTGTATCTGCCTTTGAAAAGCTGAGTCTCGAGAGTAAGGTTATTAATGAGCAATGTTTCAAATATGTGGATAAGGATTCATCTAATGGACATATGTTTGTGTTCAGTAAATATCATCCCTGTTTGTACATCCAAATCACCTGTGAAGTGGATGAAAAATAATGAGAGCTAAGCTTCAATTCACACCTACTCTATAATAATCTCATGGGAGAGATTCTGACCTCCAAATGCAATTTTAATGCACATACATTCTTGTGAATCACTAGACAGTGATCAAATAAAAGGTCACTTTTATCAAAATCGTTAATATACTGAGTCATTGAGGAATCACCCTTTTAAAGGACAAATTGAAAATGCTGAAGAATCTTCAATATATAATTGCTTATTAGATAGCTTAACTGCCCATGCTGAAAATAGAACACAAAGATTTAAATATGCTAATTTTTTAAAAAGAAGAGTCAAATATATCTCTACATTTTTGTGGTAAGTTAATGTCAACTTCTAGAGCTATCTGTGAGCTAAAACTATTTTCTCTACTACAAATAAAAGCTGCTATATAAAAAGTACTTAATAATGATAAATTATCTATTAGGTCAATTTATAACTGACAAGATATGTACAATAAATTTCTGGAAGTAAAATTACAGATTTAGGTACACATTACCAAAATTTACTTCTAAAAGCTGTTCATTTACATACTGCCACAAGTTTCTTTTGGAGTTTCTCAGTAGAAGAAAGCAATTAACAACAAATATTAGTAGGACTATATTTACCTTTGCAGTATTTGTTATTTTCCTCATGTTATTGTTTTGAATGAAATGTCGAAAACAATTTAAAACAAATAGCCATTTAAGCTTATTACTGAATTTAATGGAATCTTCTCCAGTATTTCTCTCTGAATTATGCTGGCTGTTGGGTCAGTGCACAGAGAGATTTATATTCAATAAGGTTCATTATAGCATTGCTTATAATAGCATAAAATTGAAACATGCAACAATGTTAGATACCTAAATGCATTATGGAATATCTATATAATGTAATGTGTAAAGACATCAAACTTTTTGTTTTAAAAAATAATATTTAATAAAATTAAAAACAATGATTTCTATTTTACAAAATAAAAATCATTGAAATATATACATAGATAATATTGGAAAATATGCACTAAAATTACATCATTGAGTTGGTTAGATTGTAGGCAATTTTTAAAAATTTTCTTCTTTATTTATTCTTGATCTTCCATTATGATCCTTCATTCCTTAGCCAATTGTCTCAAAGTATTTTTCATCATATTTTCTTATTCAAAGATTATACACATATTGCATTTCAGGAATGTGCCTATTCTGGGAATACAAAAACCATCCTCTCAAACCACTGAGAGTGGGTAGAATAAGATTTTATGTAATTATCATAAGAAGGAAGTTGGTCAAGGAAGGCTTCATACAGGAGCTTGAGCTGAGTCACAAACATGTCCCTGGAATTTAATCATGTTAAGAGAATGTCAAAGAGCAGACCTCCACTAGAAAAAACACAAATGAATTTGCAAAGACTAAAAACAGCATCTTTTGTAATAGAAAACTGCAAACAACTTGATATCCCTGCAGCATAAACTATGACATAGGGAGGGATAGGTGAAATCTAAGGCTGAAAAGTAAGCTGTGACCACATCATGGACTAGATATATGATGAATGCTAGTCAAGCAGCTATTGCATTTGCCCATGTGAAAGATGTAGAGTACCCTAAAATAGGAGAGTGGAGTAGAGACAGGAAGCAGTAAATGCTACTATTTGTGTGTAAGAGTATGGAATGTATAATTTTTAAATATTTGTATTTAAATACCAGCTCTAGTAATTATTAACCTCTGTGACATGTGGCAAGGTACTAAATGGTCCTAATGCTAAGCTTCGTTTTTCATATAAGTGACCAAGAAAAATAGTTCCTGTAATATAAGAATTAAATGAGGTATTCTTAGGGGTGCCTGAGTGGCTCAGTCAGTTAAGTGTCCGACTTCGGTTCAGGTCATGATCTTGCGGTTAGTGAATTTGAGCCCCTCCTCAGGATCTGTGCTGACAGCTTGGAGCCTGCTTAGGATTCAGTGTCTCCTTCTCGCTCTGCCCCTCCTCCACCTGTGTGCATGCTCTCTCTCTCTCTCCAAAATAAATAAAATTTAAACAAATGAGGTATTCTTAAAGTTCTTGGCACATGCCTGGCATATAGTAAATTTTCAAAAAATATTACCTGCTTTTATTTGCATTATTTTAATAATATTTCAAATTTAAAGTTAAAAAATTATTGAATCATTGGAATGGGGGAGGGGGCAGGGGAGAAGAAAACATAGGATATTACCTACATTTTTAACTTGAGTGATTTGAGTGAATGGTGACTTCCATCAGCTGGTAATAGATAATGGGCCAGATTTGGGAAAATGGAGTTGGAGGGGATTGATCCCATTTGGGGAATGTTGAGTTTGAGGTTCAATAGGCCACTGATAGGAAGATATACATAAGGTAGTTTTATATACCTGTCAAAATTGCAAAGAGAGTCCAGGGCTATATATGGGAATTATAGCTCATGAGGATATAGGCCATATATGAAAAAAAGGAGAGTATAAAGTTATGAGAACAAAAGATGAAGAATGTAACTCTAAGAAAAACTAAACTTAAGCCATGGACAGATGATGCAGTATACACACACACACACACACACACACACACACACACACACATACACACACACACACACCACACAAAGAAATTAACATCATCAAATTGGAAAGGAATTTCAGCATGGAAGCCAAGGATTAGAAACTCAAAAAGAATAAATGAATGAGAAAAGGTGTCAAGTGACACAGAAAGGTATGCAAATGAAAAAATAGCCTTTGAGTTTAGCAAATAGGAAGCCACTGCTAACCAGATGAGGAATGTGGGTAGTGAGCTAGAGGCTAGATAACAATGTTTTGAGGAATGAATGGGAATTGAGAAAGTGTAGATTAGATGGTAAATGTAATTTTCCCAGTTGATAAGGATTTGCAAAAAATAGTGTTCTAAAAATATCAAAACTCCCTTAGTCTGGTATTTATTGCTTCCACAATTTTGTCTATAACATAGCCCTAATATATCTTCCTAAATTTATCTTTAAGGCAACTAAAAACCCTATTCCAAAGAAAGGACCTGGGCTTTAGCTCATTTAATTCTTACTGGTTGGTAATTTTATTTCCTCTCTATTTTCCCAGATTTTACTTTTAGGACCAAAACATGTTCAATCTCCTCCATGAGTCTCTTCATTCTACTCTAGTTCACTGTGGCTTCTGCCTCTGATTTTAAGGATGTTAGTAGTTGCTTTTATTTTATCTGGGATGCTTGGAATATTCTCAGTTATTATAACTGAGCTAAAGAAATGTTTCCCTACTCCTGAAGATGTCCATTCACTTTATAAAAATATGCAAAATAAGTAATACATTTTTGTAAACCATCATCAACTAATATGGAAATATTTTATGGTAATGTTGGGGTCCCAGCATCCTGATATAAGAAGATCTAGCAAAGATATGAAAGATAAACTAACCAAAACAAAACTTCTCTTAAAAACAAGAACACTTTTTTCTCAGAATATTTTTCTTTGAAGGAATGTCACAGTGAGATGCTATTTTTTTTAATGCCTAAAGGCAGTATGTGGGTCTCTGCTTTCTTTGAATATGGACAATTTTAAAGTCAATAAAAACATCAAGTTTTTCCTTTGAGACATTTTAAGTGAAACATAACAAGAATCAAAATATCTGAGGCAAATATTTAAAAATATCTCTAAAATTAATGCAGAAAAATCATATAATATAAATTTTCTGGAAATTTTTTCCAGAAACAAATGTTTGAAAGGTTATACAACCTAGTCATTTACTTGAAGTTTTTATTTTTACAAGATTTATATAGATTCATATTAAGAAACAAGATATTGGAGAGAAAGATAACATCCAAGCTTGTTTCCATTTTTAATAAAGTCACAGGTAGCATTCTTTTATTTTTATCATCTTCTTTCTGCTATTAAAAATATTTGTTTTCCTGACTTATCTCTGCAATTACACTTCTACTTCACTGACTATGGCTTAGTCATTTTTGTTGTCCTCATAGCAGCGTCTTAACCAAAAGAAGTCCTTGATATAATGGTAATAAATTGTTCAGATTTATGGAAGCATCAAATTGCATGGCGTGGTCCAGAAACAAGTAGTAAGTGTGACAAAAATATGGGATACATGGAACATTAAAAGATAAAGATGACCAAGTAGACCTGTTTAAAATTGTGAGATCTCAAGGGGCGCAGTCGGTTAAGCGTCCAACTTCAGCCAGGTCACGATCTCGCGGTCCCTGAGTTTGAGCCCCGCGTCAGGCTCTGGGCTGATGGCTCAGAGCCTGGAGCCTGTTTCCGATTCTGTGTCTCCCTCTCTCTCTGCCCCTCCCCTGTTCATGCTCTGTCTCTCTCTGTCCCAAAAATAAATAAACGTTGAAAAAAAAAATTAAAAAAAAATAAATAAAATTGTGAGATCTCTTTAAAAATGCAATAATTAAGGTTTCATCCTTTTTACAATATACAAAGACTTTTTTCTTTAACACATTTGCATACAACCTCATAGCATAACTCATTATCTGTGTTATATATTAACCAGAACTTTGTATGTTGGCATTCTTGTTCACCCACGTTTGGAGGTAGCTGGTCTTTTTCAACTAACCCAAAGCAATGAAGTAGATAGATGTGACTCATACTTACTAAAGTTTTAGCTTTGTGCATTTTACTGTACTCAAATTCTTGGATACTGACAATATGCTATTATGTATTAACTACTCTATTTATAGAACATGGTAGATAGTGGAGTTTACTATGATTTCAAATGAGATTAAATATTTCTCAAAACTCCTACTTTAAGGATGTAAATGTGTTAATGATTATTTTAATATCCTTAATGATGTTAATGAAATTGGTAGCCCCTGCTGACAATAAGTACTTCAAAAAATATCAGAAGGTATATTATTGTAGGCAGAATCATCTTTATTTATAGGTATTTCACTTAATACAGATTACATACATTTTATGCACTGACACTACATCAAACACAGCCAGTGTTAGTAGCTACATGTATTCCAGTTTAAAGATGCTCTATAATATTCATTCTAATGCATTCACAAAAAAAGCCATTTATTCTTTCTTAAAATCATAGCCACAAATAAAGCAAAAACAAAAATTTTAAAGTAATTGTGAGTGCTCTTATATTTTAAATTCTCACAATTTTGATGTTACACAGCTTTTCTTCAGTTGCTGTTCTTAGTACTCCACTCAAAAACAGAAATGCTAATAACTTGTACACATTGCCCATTCTGAAAAATGGACCTCTCCTCATAAATATTTCCATGATTTATGTCAATCCATAGTACACATTAGGCTGCTTATAAAAATGTATGTGTATATACATACATAAGAGGATGTTTGTACTTGCATATGATTATATGAAATTCCTATCTTAGCCTTTTAGTGGAAACATAAACCCACAAAGTTTCAGATATATGAAACTGAAAATATGACATAGCCAAAAGCACTAACAGAGAACTACTTATTTCTTTTTATTATATCATGGATATTAAAATTAAATAGAGTGTCAATGCAAAATAAAGAGGATTACTTTAATGGATTTTTATATGCATATCATTAGACCAACTGAGTAGAAGTTGAATATTACTGAAGGTAAACATATTAGCATTTTTTTGTGAAAAACTAGAATCTATACTGGAATCTGGATAGGAAAAGAAATTAACTATTTTAAAGATTTTATTTTAATTCCAGTTATCATATAGTGTTATATTAGTATCAGGTGTAAAATATAGTAATTCAACAATTCTATAGATTACCCAGTTCTCGTCACAACAAATGCACTCTTGGATTCCCATCACCTATTTCACCAATCGCCCACACACCTCCCCATTGGTAAGTATAAGTTTGTTCTATATAATTAGAGACATGTTTCTTGGTTTCTCTCTCTCTCTCTCTCTTCTCTCTCTGCTTTCCCTTTCCTCATTTGTTTTGTTAAATTCCTCACATTATTGAAATCATATGGTATTTGTCTTTCTTTGATTGACTTGTTTCACTTAGCATGAAACTCTCTAGCTTCATCCATGTCCTTGCAAATGGCAATATTTCATTCTTTTTTACGGATGTGTATATATATATATATATATATATATATATATATATACATACACTACATATATACATACATATGTATATATACACTACACATATATATGTATATATATACATACTCTACCATATATGCACATACACTATATATGTGTGTGTGTATATATATATATACACACATACATATATATACATACATGTATATATACATACACTACTTTTTCTTTATTCATCTATCAGTGTAAACTTCAACTGCTTCCATATTGTGGCTATTGCAAATAATGCTGCTATAAACATAAGGATTACTGGTCTTGTGTTCTTTGGGAAAATACCCAGTCGTGCAATCACCGGATCATAAGGTAGTTGTTTTTAACTTTTAGGGAAAATTCCCTACTCTTTTCCACAGTGGCAGCATCAATGTGAATTCCCAACAAAAGTGCTTACTCTTTTCTCCACATCCTCAACACCTGTTGTTTCTTGTGTGGTTGATTTTAGCCATTTTGACAGATGAGAGGTGATATCTCATGGTAGTTTTGATTTGTATTTCCCTGATAATGAGTGATGTTGAGCATCTTTTCATGTGTCTGTTGGTCATTTCTACGTCTTCTTTGGAAAAATGTTCATGTGTTCTCACCATTTTTAACTGGATTATCTGTTTTTCGGGTGTTGAGTTTGTATGTTCTTTATATATTTTGGGTAATAACCTTTATCAGATATGCTATATGCAAATATTTTCCCCCATTTCATAGGCTATCTTTTGTTTTGTTGATCATTTCCTTCGTTGTGCAGAAGCTTATTTTTTTAAATGTAGTCCCAATAGTTTATCTTTGCTTTGGTTTCCCATGCCTCAAGAGACCTCTCTAGAAACATGTTGCTACAGTAAATATCAGAGAAGTTACTGCCTGTGTTCTCTTCTAGGACTTCTATGGTTCAGATCTCACATTTAGGGCTTTACTATAAAGTGAATTTATTTTTATGTATGGTGTAAGAAAGTGATCCAGATTCATTCTTTTGCTTGTTGCTGTCCACAGTTTTCCCAACACCATTTGTTGAAGAGACTATCTTTTTCCCATTGAATATCCTTTCCTGCTTTGTCAAAGATTAATTGACCATATAATTGTGGGTTTATTTCTGGGTTTTCTATTATGTTCCATTGGTCTATGTGTCTTTTTTTTTTTTTTTGCAAGTATCATACAATTTTGATTACCACAGCATTGTCATATCACTCGACATCTGGCATTGTGATGCCCCCAGGTTTGCTTTCCATTTTCAAAATGGCTTTGGATATTTTGGGGTCTTTTGTGATTTCATACAAATTTCAGGATTGTCTTCTCTAGTCGTGCAAAAAAAGTTGTTGATATTTTGATTGGTATTGCATTATGTATAGATTACTTTGGGTAGTATAGACATTTAAACAATATTTTTCTTCCAATCCATGAGCATGGTATATTTTTCCATTTCTTTGTGTCATCTATTTTTTTCATAAGTGTTTTATGGTTTTAAGAATACAGTTCTTTTATCTCTTTGTTCAGGTTTATTCCTAGGTGTCTTATTCTTTTTGGTCCATTTGTAAATGGGACTTTTCTTATTTTCTTTTTCTGTTGCATTATTATTGGAGTGTAGAAAAGCAAACAGATTTTTGCACATTGATTTTGTATCCTGTGACTGTATTGCATTGGTGTATCAGTTCCAGGAATTTTTGGTGGAATCTTTGGATTTTGGAAATATAGTATCATGCCACCTGAAAATAGTGAAATTTTTACTTTTTCCTTAATAATTTGGATGTCATTTATTTCTTTTTGTTATTGGATTGCTGTGGCCTGGACTTCTAGTATTATGTTGAAAACAAGTGGTGAGATTAGATATCCTTTGTCTTATTCCTGACCTTAGGGGAAAGCTCTCAGGTTTTTTTTTTTTTTTTTCCATTAAGGATGATGTTAGTTATGGGTTTTTCATATATGTTTTTTATTATGTTGAGGCATGTTAAATCTAACCTTACTTTGTTGAGGATTTTTATCATGAATTGATGTTGTACTTTTTCAAATGTTTTATCTTCATCTATGGAAATGATCAGATGGTTCTTATACTGTCTCTTATTGATGCTATGTATCATGTTGATTGATTTGTGAATATTGAAGCACACTTGCAACCCAGGAATAAATTCCACTTGATTGTGGTGTATGATTTTTTAATGTATTGTTGAATTCTGTGTGCTAGAATTTTTTGAGGATTCTCACATCAATATTCATCAATGATATTGGTCTGTAGTTTTTTTTTTGTGTGAGGTCTTTACCTGGTTTAGGTATCAAGGTAATGCTGGCCTCATAGAATGAATTTGGAAGTTGTCCTTCCTTTTCTATTTTTTAGGATACTTTGAGAATAATAGGTATCAACTTTTACTGAAACTGGGACAAAGACCTTTTAAAAAGTAGCACATACAAGACAATAAAATCAACACGTGACATGATTTCCAAAGAAAAAAAGGTAAATTCCACGGCTTGAATTTATTAAGGAAGTAACCATACTTAAATACAATATTGTAACTTACATGACATTTTCATTACCAGTAAAATAGTTACATTCACAGTCATAAGTAGTGTTTAAAAATTTAGATACTAATTATGTCAATGAGATTGGAGGTATAAAAGATTCTGTATTGAGTAAATAGGAACACTAGATTTTAACAGAAGCTTGTTTAAAATATTACCTATATATCAAATATCTAAGAATTGTACTAACATTAAATGCTAAACAGAGCATAAACCTCTTCTAAATGTGTTTACATCAAAAAACACTTCAAATAATACATTAATTTAATGTACATACATAATAAACCAAATCCTACTCACACTTTGCAAGGTAAAATGACACACAAGGAAGCATTTGAATGAAAATCCAGGAAGCATGTGCTGTGTTATGATTATAAAGGTCCTTTATACTCCCTTTTGTCCCAAGAAATCACTTAAAAATATGTTAAGAGTATCAGTATGTCGTAAGCAGCTTAAAGAATATCACAGAAAATTGGGACGTCATTCTTTCTTCAATAAAATTTAAGATACCCCCAATTCAAAGCAGTTAGTCCTTTGTGTAGTAAATGAATTAATTGACATACTGAGAAAAATTGGTTAATTTTAAAGGACAAATTATTCAAAGCTATGAAACGTATTCAGTAATTTAATGCCAGAGAAATAAAATAAATGTCATTGTTTAGGTGTGACTCGTGTGCCTTATATTTTCCTAGGTAGTTTAACAATTGAGATAAAAACTTTTTAAATATCCTATCTAAATCTTGTTTCTACTCTCATATGACTAGAGTTATATCAGGGAGTATAAAAAAGTTTACATTCTACTTTCAAAATATCAAGAATTAAAAATAAATTGTCCTTTTAGTAAATACGAATAGAAAAAACTTTTTTTCAGTATTTAAAGAAAAAGGAAACATAATTACAACAAAATAATTTTGTAATAAAGTGGAACAACATGATTGCAATCAACCTAAATTCCCAATAAGATTATTTAATATCATCCAACTTTTAAGCAGAGTGATAGGTAGGTAATTATAATTATTTTTCAGCAACACTATATTAGTGATTTTTTTTTAGAAAAAGTAAAGTTTTTTCTTGTTTGTTTTTGGTCTTTAAAAATTCTCTTGCCCTGGATACCTTTCCTTTCAGATAGGGCAAGTAATTCCATGTTTCATGATACATTAGCCATCAGTTTCTACAAAACAGCATTGTATTACATTATTGCTGTTGACATTTAGAGTAAGTAAATGGAGAAACACCTTGATAAAACTTTTATCACTGCACTGTTGCTTCCACAAATTTTAAATTTTTATGGCAAGATTACAGTTAAAGTAAGCATAAGGTTCATTGGAACATCATTTTTACAATATCTTTGTTTTGCTTGCCTTTAATAATGGGAAATTCAGATTACAAAATCAATGATCTTGGCCAATTTTGAAACCATAAATTATTGGAGTTTTTTTGGAAGAGGAATGGAATTATGTTGTTCCAATAAAGTTATATCTCACTGCAGATTTCAATAGTTGATATCCTGGAATCAGTCTAGGACAAGAAAAATAACAAGTTATCAAAATCAGATGGCTATGTTCTAGGAGCCTTAGTTTCCAAGCATGCTAAATACCTAAAATTCACATTAATAAAATATAGATGCACAAAATCAAAGTTATTAAATTAACAAATAGCACCAATTCTATTCCAAGCTAACTTAGACTCTTGCTATCATTTTGAATCCATGTATAATACCTACAAGTGGTTACATCCATGAATTATCTTATAACTATATAAATCTTCCACCATTCTTTTTACATCATTCCTAAAACAGAAATTGGTTAGAATTTTTTTTAATAAAGTACCTGAAGTACATGTGTAAGACAGTGACTTAAAAAATGGTATTTTCGTTTTTATTCTCCTCTATTTTTCAAGTGTATATTGTCTTCACAATATTTTAATGGAATAAGTATTCTAAGCAAGGACTTCTTTTATACGAGAATTATCAAAATTTATTCTAAATTGGTTATATTTAATGTTTTCTAGTCATACCAATGAAATGCTATCTGTATGCTCTGAAAGATGTTAATTGAAGGTAAACTGTAAAATGATCTTTTAAATTTCATGTTTTTCATTTCTGCTACAATATATACAAAAATGCCTTTCAGAATATATGTAAATATTTATACTAAAGAAGAGCATCATATTTCCAAGTAATAAATGGTTTTATAAAAAAGATACATTTCTTATGAATGTTCTATAATTTTTCAGAACATCTGAGTGGAAAAATTATAGAAAATATTTTATTCCTTTTTGAAAACAAGAAATTTCTGGTAAATCTCCTTATATTTTACAGTCTACTACAACCATCTCATTTCTTTATTTTCATTTTCTACTAGGGGAATAGTGAGCTAAATGTGAATATCACCCTAAAGTCTCCTTTTGAAAATATATTTTCCACTTTGTTTAAAATTAATTGGAACATTTTTGCCTTCTGCTAACAATATTTTATTTCATTGTCATAATTTCCTTAAGGAAATTGAATGAATTCTTGTTCTTTTGGTTGACACTTTTCCCCACTTTATGTGATATTTCTTTAAAAAGAAGACATCTATTGTACTTGAAGTTTTAAATATATTAGTTCTTTTTCAGTACTTATTTAGCATTCTGCAACATCAGTAAATGCCTAACCTGGCATTAATCAGAAATTGAAGAATGTATATAGAAAGAATGAAAATTATTGCAAATTTAACACAAAATGTAAGAATTCAAAATATTTTAATATCATATTACTCTGCCTAAGTTCATCAGTTAATGTCCAGCAGATATTGAGTAATTTAGTAATGTCAACCAATGACAGAAAATAGATAATTTGTCTATTTTTTAAGATGTGAAAAAATAGAATAAGCCATCAGATAATTCATTGATTGTAAGATGGTCCCTTTAGTTAATAAAATCTAGTGATAAACAGGAATTAGCATTTACTTTTTGTATTTTGCCTATCTCATGAAGTTATTTGTCCTGTTAAGATCTCTTAACTAAATAAAAGAAAATGGCATATTGGAAAAAGTTATTAATTTAACTTTTTAAGAATTACAAAATATCAAAAAATAAAAATAAAAATAAAAGAAGGATGATATTTGGAAAATATTTCAATTTTTTTCTTCATCAATCATCTATCCCATTGCTTACTGCATGTTCATATTCTCAAGTAAAATAAGTCTAGCTCATAAAACATCTCTAGGCCTTCAAAAACCATTGAAACAAGAATTCACTCTTTTAACAAACTTCATGAGACAATCTACTAAAAGTGATAATCTGCAAATATAATTCAAAAACCCCACCCTCTGTATTTACACATTTTTAAATGAGTCACAAATTTAGTTCTGGGAAAAGTGCCATTAATATACACAATACACACACACACACACACACACACACACACAAGATACACAACACAATGTGTTCTTCATAAAAGAAAATGTTCTGTTATTTCTGTTGAGGAGAATGTTTATAAAATACAATAATAGCAATAAAATTGTAAAACAATAGCACCTTTATGCATGATTAAATAGAAACCAAAGTATACTCTGAGGAGATGTTAGGCGTCTGTTGTGTTTGTCACTCATCTAAAATTCACCTAGGTAGGAAAAGATGGGGCTCATTTGAACTGTAGAAGTAAACACTACCCAGTAAAACCGAAACATAACAAACTCTGTACACAGAGAATAGGGTACTATTTTACTGTCTTAAATATCATAATTATGTTCCTATTGTAACAAAAATGCACCCACAACTGGATTAGTATCTTAGCTTCACTGTGTGATAAAGAAAGATTAATGTTATTGTGTAATTTAACTATCCTTATTCTTGAAAGACCTGGATTCTTAAAAACATTTCCTAAAGTATGGTGAATTATTATTATCTTTGTTATTTTGAATTCTGATAGTCTTCATTTATTATCTCAAACTTTGGTGAAAAGAAACCCATTTTGACTTTCAAATTACAACCATTTTATTAAGACTGAATAGGTTTTCAAAAACCTTTATTTACTGAAACTGGGACAAAGACCTTTTAAAAAGTAGCACATACAAGACAATAAAATCAACACGTGACATGATTTCCAAAGAAAAAAAGGTAAATTCCACGGCTTGAATTTATTAAGGAAGTAACCATACTTAAATCATTCAATTTACTTATGAATTTCTAGATACATTAGTAGTCATTTCTCACAGAGTACAGATAACTCACTGTGTAAGCTCTTGTTTTCTTAAGTTTATTGGGTTTTAAATTATTATACATACTCCAATTATTATATATACTCCATTGTCTTAATAGGCCAATACTTTCCTTCAGGCCCATTAAAGAAAGCAGACATATTTCATTTTCCAAAAGTAATTATCTTTTTTTAAATTTTTTTTTTTTTTTTTTCAACGTTTATTTATTTTTGGGACAGAGAGAGACAGAGCATGAACGGGGGAGGGGCAGAGAGAGAGGGAGACACAGAATTGGAAACAGGCTCCAGGCTCTGAGCCATCAGCCCAGAGCCCGACGCGGGGCTCGAACTCCCGGACCACGAGATCGTGACCTGGCTGAAGTCGGACGCTTAACCGACTGCGCCACCCAGGCGCCCCAGTAATTATCTTTTAAGAATGTCTCCTGAGGGCTTTCAATACCTTGTACAAATATATAAATACTTAAATGGATATCCAAGATAGAGATCTCATATATATTCCATTTTCTGGCTTGAATATGAGAATGAGTAGCATGTCTTTATTTATCTAATCCTATTCTTGTTACATTGTGTAAAGATTTTAGGAAACAACATAATGTTTGTTTCCTAATATAAACATAACATCCTCTTTTCCTTGTGGGAGTTTGGGAGCATAGTGAACAGGGAGAATATATTGATGCTATTTTATTATCTTGAGCAGACACATTTTCCCAAGTGAAGCTAGGATTCCAAATACCATTAAGTACTAAGACCTTCTTAACAGATTCTAAAAAGCTTTACTGTGATGTGTCTAACACTGATTGTTCTGATCCTTATACACAAAATAGTACAAAAGACAGTGCCAGGATCCTTTATTTTAGAGTCTTTCCAGTATATTCTCTAGCATGAAGTGTCATAGTCCCATTTGCAAACAATATTGTCTCTGTTATAATCATCATTCTGCCCCCACTTTCTTTTTTTTAATTTTATTTTTTATTTTTAAAAATTTACATCCAAATTAGTTAGCATATAGTGAAACAATGATTTCAGGAGTAGATTCCTTAATGCCCTGTACTCATTTAGCCCATCTCCCCTCCCACAACTCCTCCAGCAACCATCAGTTTGTTCTCCAGATTTAGGAGTCTCTTCTGTTTTGTCCCCCTCCCTGTTTTTATCTTGTTTTTGTTTCCCTTCCCTATGTTCATCTGTTTTGTCTCTTAAAGTCCTCATATTAGTGGAGTCATATGATTTTTGTCTTTCTCTGACTTACAAATTTCACTTAGCTTAGTACCCTCCAGTTCCATCCATGTAGTTGCAAATGGCAAGATTTCATTCTTTTTGATTGCTGAGTAATACTCCATTGTGTGTGTGTGTGTGTGTGTGTGTGTGTGTGTATCATTATTTTTGATTGCTGAGCAATACTCCATTGTGTGTGTCTGTGTGTGTGTATACATATATATATATGTATACACACATATATATATATGTATATATATGTATACACACACCACATTTTCTTAATCTGCCTCCACTTTATTACTATCAGGAGTCATTTTATCTGATTTTCTACCAAGCATAAAATGACACTATATATCTATTTGGATACTTCTGCCAAATAAGATCATTTTGACTGTTGGAATCAATATATTCTATTTCAACTGAAAATAATTTTAAAAATTTAAATAAAGTTAGAAAAGTTAGTTAGAAACTTGGATTGCCTACCGGTCTGGTGTGTATAGACGCAGGAGTCTTGAAAGTTGTCACTGAATAGCTGTATCCAGAAACACTGTAAGGATCAGAACTGCTGGAGGAACACTTGGAGATGGAATCACAAGCCACAAAAGTGTTATCAAGAGGAAGTTCCTGGATGATGTGGTGCTTCAAATTCAGGGGAGTTTCAGGCTGGATCTGGAAGGCAGGCTGTGGAGAGGCAGATTTGTAATGCCAGGCCAAATCAGGGATGTCAGGCTTGAAGGTAGTAGGTATAGTGCCCCAATTGTACTTGCCCATGGTTTGTTCTTCCAGTTGAATGGGAAAGTCTAGTGTGGCACTGTTTCCATCATTCTCAGAATCATCTGCCTTAGTTTCTTCAATAGTGGCAAAGTTAAGCAGCAAGCTCTTAGGGGCATTCTTCTTCTTCTTCTTCTTCTTCTTCTTCTTCTTCTTCCTCTTCTTCTTCATCATCATCATTATCATCTGTTTGTTTTCTGGATTTGGAGTAACCCATTCAGAATTCTGCTTGTTTTTATGAGCAGTCTTAAGGTGTGGTGATTGGCAGCATCTTACTACAGCAGTAATGAAAATAACAATGATGACAGTTATGGTGCCAGCAATAATAGCAACCGTGATCTTGACATAGTCACTGGTTGGTGAGGATGCATCAGTTGTCTCAGTATTTGGGGTCACTGGTATTTCAATGTTTTTGTGCACCAGTTCATGAATCAGTGTAGCATTGGTCACTGACTCATTCACAAATAGATTAACAATTACAACATTGAAGAGAGAATCAGGTTGTCCTAAGTCCTCAGCTTTGACTACCAGTCTGTGTAAACCAAGGTCTGTAACAACACATTTCTCCTTCAGTGTTATGTTGCCTGTTGTTTGGTCAATTACAAATAGACCTTTTGTGTTTCCTCCTACAATGTTGTAATGAAGCTCTGCATTCATGCCAGTGTCATCATCAATAGCAACTACTGTGAAGACCACTGTGCCTGGATTAGTGGATGGTAGAACCAATTCATAGGAGTTGTTGGAAGAAGGGACAACAAAAACTGGTTTGTTGTCATTGACATCAACCACATTTATTGTCACTTTGGCAGTTGAAGAATGTGATACCTTACCACCATCCTCAGCCTTTACATAGAAAGTATAAGATTCTTGCTTTTCTCTGTCAAACGAAATATTTGGTTGGATAACACCAATTTGTGGATCAATGGTGAAGTCATCATTCACATATAAAATAGAGAGGGTGACTGTAGAATTTTCTCCATAATCAGGATCAGTTACAGTGATTAGTCCTGCTGTGCCATGTCTTGGAAGGTTTTCTGGGACACAGAAGTTGTACTCATTGTGAGTAAAAATTGGACTGTTATCATTCTGATCAAGAATGGTCAGTAAGACTGTGGCATTGGTCATGAAGGATGGTATCCCATTATATTTTGCCAGAACTGTGGAGGAATATTTTTCTTGTTTCTCTCTATCTAGTTTCTTCCCTGCAGTTAGAATGCCTGTACGATGATCCAGGTTGAATTCAGATGGAGCGTCAACACCTAGAAGATAATTGATTTCAGCATTGTGCCCACTGTCTGCATCCACTGCACTTAGTTTTGTCAACTTGGTGCCAGGAGAGTTATTCTCAGGAACAGAAAGACTTATAAAAGGCTGGATGAAAACCGGAGCATTGTCATTTTCATCTTTGCCTTTGACAAGGAGCATGGATGATTGATTCAAAGGAGGTTTTCCAGCATCTACAGCTAGCAATTTAATGGCATATTCTCTTGTGGACTCATAGTCAAGATATGCAGCAGTCTCCAGGAGGAACTGATTACTGAACACTGGCCTTAATCTGAAAGGGACTTCATGATCTGTGAAGCATGTCACCCTGCCATTATGGTCAGCATCTTTATCTGTCACAGTTATGAGAGCAATTTTGGTGTGAAGTGGAGCATTTTCTGAAAGAATCACAGTACCATTGATTGGATTAATGATGTATCTTATGTCAATTGATGGGACATTGTCATTGATATCTGTAACATTTACTAGAACCATTGCTCTTGCTGGCATCAATCCACCATCACTTGCTAAAACCTGTAACTTATGGTTTGGTGATTCTTCCCTATCCAGTGGTTCTTTGATTGTGATAAGTCCGGTGTTGTTGTTCAGGTGAAATAGTTTCTTGGTGATGTTGGAGACTAGATTGCTGAAATAGAAGTGAATCTTGGCATTTTCACCTATGTCGGCATCTGTGGCATGGAGTTGTGTTACTGAAGTACCTACAGGAGCATTTTCTGGTATACTGACTTCAATCTCATTCTCCTTGAATACTGGGTGGTTGTCATTTGTGTCAGCAACATTTATTTGCAAAATAGCATACTGGATCTTCGAGGAAAGCCACCATCTTCAACCTTTACTTTCATTACATATGTGTCCTTCTCTTCTCTATCTAACTCCTTTTGAACAATTATCTGTGGCGTCTTGTCTCCTTCTGGTGTTTCAATGACATCAAGCCCAAACATACTTTGACCCTAGAAAACATACAATGAAACGTATTTAACTTATGTTATATAATGAGACCAGCTTTCAAATTATTAAAGTCACATGACATAGAATCAGCTCAGAAATAGGTGCCAGAAGACTTATATTCTAAGTCCCAACTCTGTCTATAACTAGTATTGTGACCACAAGCAAGTTGCTTAACATCTACAGGCATTTTTAAAATTAGACAGTTGTGCTATAAGTTGTTCTGAGAGTTTTTCAGTTCATAGCATTTTATGGCAATAAATGTAATTCACTTATGTAAAGTATTAAAATCTTCAAAAGGAAAAAGTATAAAAAGATGTCAGTGTTTCACATCGTGAATGAAGTTATAAGTGAATTAATCATGGTTACTCCAAATGTTATTCCAAAAGTAACAATCAAGTATAACGTATTCATCCAAGACAAGAACATATATCTAAAAGTACAGCTAAAACCTTTGATAGAAGGAGAAAATACACAAAGTCTGATAGGAATAAAACTTTGTGTAAAATACACAATATTTCCATTTGCTTCTATAGAAACAGGTATTAAAAACAAAATGTTATTGGAAATTAACAACACAATGTTATTTAATTAACTTTATTATTTTTTAATGAGAAAGCACAATGGACTGAAAATCACATGTCAAAATTTCAATTTGGAAAATATAGCTTGGAACAGCACTATTTTCTCTGTATGTCCATGGAGTCAGAATATGGGAACGTTTAAAAAGCAGTCTTCTCTGGTTCTGGCTACCTCTTAACCTTAAAAGAGGAAGTGCGAGTAATATAAAATTGTGAAATATTTAATGTGCATGACCTCTCTTAAGGGCTGCTTATGACTACATGAAGAATCTCATATTCTGAACAAGTTTTTTAAATACTCAAATATCCTAATTTTGATAAAGTCCAATTTATCAATTTTTTAAATCTCTTCCCTGAACTACAATAAAATGAGCCTTACACAGATAAATAGTTATTTTGCTAAATGATTGAGTAGTACTGCTGATTGGCTCTCAGGGGCAGTCCTATCCAGTTATTTCTAGCATTTTGACAGAAATGAGTAAGACGAAAAGATACTGGAGGCTGTGAAGAGAAGATCAGAAGAGGACCTTAAGATTCTTATTATGTGGGTAATTTATAAATGTTTACAAACACACATACACACACACATAACTCAATATAATTTTTAATTCTTCAATAGAATTGTTTTACACAAAAGTTGCTGGCATGTGGCAGGGATCAGTTATTGATCTCTCATTTATGTGCTCTGCAAACAAAGAACAGGTTAATATATGAGGGTTTTGTTTCATAATTTTGTCATAACAGTGTATAAAATATTATCCTAAAAGTTAGAAACTAATGAATGATATTAGATTTCCAGGGGTGACTAGAATATATAGTAAAATTATATGATTATATTTTTGTAATTACCAAAGTGCTTTAATTGTCTCCATATAACTGTGTACAATACTCAAATATATCTATCTTCTACCTTTTGAACTGCTTGAAGATATTTCTGCAATTTTTTTTTCTTTTGTGCTGAGATTTACTTACATTTTTATTCAAATCCAGAAACATAATATATATTGTTGGAAGAATTAGATGTTCATTATTAAATTTAAAGTGGCCATTCAGAATGGTATCAGTTTGGGTCCTCTTTGCTGCCATCTTTTTCTCTCTTTTATCTGCTTTAATGAATTAAAAAAAATAATAGGAGGTAACTGATGTGTATCGGTCATCTTGTTTTTAATTCAAACAACAAGAATGAACATTTTATTAATATTTTATTCATATAAACCAATAAACAACCTACCTTTTGTTTGAATAAAGTGTTTAACAATGGAAACATTTTTCATGTCATATCAATTTATAAGTGTGAAAATTATCAAACTGAAATCTATTATTATACTGCATATTTTAACAAAAAATATAATTTTGTGACAATAATGTCAAATGCAAATGCAATACTTACTATTATAATTTTATCAAATAAACTCAGTTATTAAAGATAATTTTATTTTGTAAACGTATTTGAAAAAATTTTAAGAAGGTTCAAACCTAAAATGTGTTATTTATGAGTAGAAAAAAGTTTCTAAATTGCAAGTCATAAAAAGCCATGGCACTTAATACTATTTTGCTAATTATTGTCAAACTTCAATATTTAGTGGTAAATACAGTCACAACATTCTTCTAGGCATTGGGGATATGGTAGTGAGTAATCATAGTTTATAAATGTAACAAAAATTAAGTTCTACTTAAAATGAGAAAAAACTGATGACAATCTAAGTATTTAATGTTATTTATACTAACAGATTTAGATTACTACAGAATAATTGCATTTTTAATAAGAGCTATAGAGGGAGAATATAAAGTATTATTAAAGGTTATATAAGTGAAAACTAGCATATATAATATAGAAAGAACAAGAAAATACTATATTAGAAATAATAAGTAAATACACTTAAGTTTTTTTTTTAATTTTTTTAATGTTTATTTTATTTATTTTTGAGAGACAGAGAGAGACAGCATGAGCGGGAGAGGGCAGAGAGAGAGAGGGAGACCCAGAATATGAAGCAGACTCCAGGCTCCAAGCTGTCAGCACAGAGCCCAACTCAGGGCTGGAACTCACGAGCCATGAGATCATGACCTGAGCTGAAGTTGGACGCTCAACCAACTGAGCCACCCAGGCACCCCTTAAGTTTTTAGTTTAAGAACCAATTATCCAATTTATGACCATAATACATCTGGGGAAAATGTACTAGTTTTAATTTTTAATTTTACATATTTATGTTTGTGCAGTGTGTGCCATTTGTTTAGAGTTTAATCTTATGCCTTGGCTTGAATTTTGAATTAACCTTTGCTTTCTCAAGCAAATGAAGGCAAAATGTATAGGTTGAAAAATCCAAGAATAGCGTCTTTGTTGTCTTTTAATTATTTTATATGAAGTGACAGGAATGTTAAAATATTTTTTTTAATTTCAAGGTGATAAGAGAATATACATGCCAGGTAATGAGCAGTGTCCATATTGCCCTTCTGCCTTCTACAACTATTCTTTCCAACATGGTAGTGATTAGCCAAAGTATTTATTTATTTTTTGAATTTCACTTTCAAATATTTTTATTTTTTATTTTATTTTTTTAATTTACATCCAAATTAGTTAGCATATAGTGCAACAATGATTTCAAGAGTAGATTCCTTAGTGCCCCTTACCATTTAGCCCATCCTCCCTCCCACAACTCCTCCAGTAACCCTCAGTTTGTTCTCCAGATTTATGAGTCTCTTCTGTTTTGTCCCCCTCCCTGTTTTTATATTATTTTTATTTCCCTTTCCTTGTGTTAATCTGTTTTGTCTCTTTAAGTCCTCATATGAGTGAAGTCATATGATTTTGTCTTTCTCTGACTAATTTCACTTAGCATAATAGCCACAAGTCTTTAAATATAATTTTTAATTAATTAAAATTAGATAAAATCTAAATATCAGTTCCTCAATCTCACTAGCCACATTTTAAGTTTTCATAGCCATATGTAAGTAGTGGTTACTTCATTGGACAGCACAGATATAGAAAATTTACATTATTGCATGAAGTTCTATTGGACTGTACTGTTCTAAGAAGTTATAATGTTTTTCTTTAACAAAAATTTATGCTCAGGTGATTGCATGTGCATCTCCCCCAGATATTTATAGCTCTACAAATGCTTTGCTGATTTAAATATTTAAATTTCATGCTGTCCAAGTAATTGAAAAATATTTGGCCAGATATTGAAGTTTGGTGCCAAAATATGGCGCTAATATGAGCTTACTATCATTATTGAGTGAGTATTCAAAGGCTGTTCCTCTACCTTATCTCCTTCAGGAATAGATAATGAATAACACACGGACCCATTACTACTGCTACCTTGATGGTATTTATTGAATTGAGACTCATACCCATGTGAGCAATGAAAAAGCTGAAGCCTTTCACCATATCTTAGACCATGACCTGAGAATAGTGGGATAAGTGAAAAAGGCAAATAAAGATGGATAGCTACTTAATTTATTATCATACTAACATTAACAGAGATATATTTTATGCACAAAAAAGTAAAAACTTTGGGATAACTTACTTGTATTATCTTGAATCCCAAACCTACTTAAAATTATTTCCCCTTGTTTACAGGGACAAATTCTCCCAAGTGTCCTCCTTTTGGTGAGAGCACTAAATATCATTCATATGTGTTTTTCTCATTAATTTACTTAAAGCTTAATAAATATAAAAGAGGAGTGCCTGACTGTCTCAGGCAGTTAAGTGTCCAACTTCAGCTCAGTCAGTTAAGTGTCCAACTTCAACCATGATCACATGGTTCATGGGTTCGAGCCCCACTTCGGGCTCTGTGCTGACAACACTGAACCTTCTTGGAATTTTCTGTCTCCCTCTATCTCTGCCCCTCTACCTCCCCCCCTTGTCTCTCAAAATAAACAAACAAATTTTTTTCTTTAATACAATATAAAGAAAAAACTGAGGCAAACTATAAAATACTCCATTAAAGTTTTTTCACTATTATTTTATAAAACAACTATTTTTTTTTTCTGTTTGGGATATAATAAGCTAAAGTTTCAATCTCTGGTAAAAATTTACAAAGTATTAGTAAACCTTCATTTTCAGAAGAAATGATGACAAGTTTTGTGAGGTAAGTGTCCAGTGCATTATTTATAAAATTTAAAACTTTACATCTGTTAAACATACATATGTCCAAATAATAAAAATTAAAAACACAAAATCACAGAGAAGAAAACAGCATATTATATGAATTGAATGAAACACATCATATGTTGATTTGGATTCTCATATCTTTTTTAAAAAATGTTTTATTTAATTTTGAGACAGAGAGAGACAGAGCATGAGCAGAGGAGGGGCAGAGACAGACAGAGACACAGAATCCAAAGCAGGCTCCAGGCTCTGAGCTGTTAGCACAGAGCCCAACATGGGGCTCGAACTCACAAACCATGAGATCATGACCTGAGCCAAAGTCATATGCTTAACCAACTCAGCCACCCAGGCACCCCGGATTCTCATATCTTAAATGAAATTGAAATCAAGTACCCTAAACTGCCAATTCCAGTTCAAGTTTAAAAAAATGTGGACAAAATCCTACAGGAGAAAACAGGCAGCAATTTCTTTGACCTAAGCTGCAGCAACTTCTTACTAGACATGACTCTGGAGGCAAGGGAAACAAAGGCAAACAAACAAACAAACAAACTATTGCAACCTCATTAAGATAAAAAGCTTCTGCACAGGGAATGAAACAATCAGCAAAACTAAAAGTCGGCATACAGAATTGGATAAAGAGTTAGTATCTAAAATCTATAAAGGACTTATCAAGCTCAACACTCCCTAAAAACAAATAATCTAGTGAAGAAATGGGCAGAAGACATGAATAGACACCTTTCCAAAGAAGACATCGAGATGGCTAACAGACATGTGAAAAGATTCTCAACATCACTCATAATAAGGGAAATACAAATCAAAACCACAATGAGTACCACCTCACACTTGTCAGAATGACCAAAATTAACAACTCAGGATATAACAGATGTTGGCAAGGATGCAGAGAAAGGGGAAGCTTTTTTCACTGTTGGTGGGAATGAAAACTGGTGCAATCACTCTGGAAAGGTGGAGGTTCTTCAAAAAATTAAAAATAAAACTACCCTAAGAATCAGCAATTGCACTAGTAGGTATTTATCCAAAGGATAAAAAAATGATGATTCAAAAAGGCACATTCACCACAATGTTTATATCAGCTTTATCAACAATAGCCAAAGTATGGAAATACCCAAAATGTCCATCAACTGATGAATGGAAAGAAAATGTGGTATATATACACAATGGAGTATGACTTGTGATCAAAAAGAATAAAATCTTGCCATTTGCAGCAACATGGATGGAACTAGAGCATGGTATGCTAAACAATATAAGTACATCAGAGAAAGACAAATATAGAATTTCACTCATGTGTAATTTAAGAAGGAAAACAGATGAACATAGGGGAAGGGAAGAAAAAATAGGTAAAAACAGAAAGGAAGGTAAACCATAAAAGACTTAAATACAGATAACAAACTGAGGGTTGCTGGAGGGGAGGTGGGGGGGATGGGCTAAATGGTGATGGGCATTAAGAAGGGCACTTGTCCAGATGATCACTGAGTGTTACATGTAAGTGATGAATCACGGGGTTCTACTTTTGAAACCAATAGTACATGGTATGTTAACTAATTTGAATTTAAATAAATATTTTTTTTAAATTAAGGACTTTTTAATAACTTCATGTAATGTGAAAGGCTTAAAATTATTTGTTAGTAATATTTCTTCCTAAATTCAAAAATAAGCTTTGAGTTTGCAAATGCAGGATGACTGCTGAAATTTGCAAGATGTTAATCTCATCTGATATTTAATTCTTTAATTATTTTAATTCTTTTATGCATTTAATTATTTAATTCTTAACAGGGATTTGTAAAACCAAAGAAGAAAAGGTGGATAGGAAACTTCAAGGGGAAGTATACATGCTTTTTAAATAAATGAATAAAATATATTTTCCCCTAATTAAAAGCTATATTTTTGTCTATTGTTCCAGAAAAGAATTAACCAAACTATTGTACTAAAATTTAAAATTTTTGACATATTCATGTGCAAGAAACGACTTCTTTGGTGTTGGAAGGCAATAACACAGGACTTCCAGAGTAAGAGATGTGGTGCACTTGTCAGAAAATGCATACAGTGACAGTAAGTACAAAAATAAGACCCTTCTGCAATGTTGGTGGGAATGCAAGCTGGCAAGCCTACTCTGGAAAACAGTATGGAGATTCCAAAAAAAAAAAAAAAAAAAAAAAAACTAAAACTAAAACTAGAGCAACCCTATAATCCAGCAATCACACTATTAGGTATTTACCCAAAGAATGCAAAAACACTAATTAAAAGGGATACATGCACCTCACCTTTATAGAAGCATTATATACAACAGCCAAATTATGGAAAGAGCCCAGCTGTCCTCTGACTGATGAGTGGACAGAGAAGATGTAGTGTTAGACAATGGAATATTACTCAGCCATAAAAATAAAGAATGAAATCTTGCCACTTGCAATGACATGGATGGAGCCAGACAGTATTATGCCACACAAAATAAGTCATTCAGAGAAAGAAAATACCACATGATTTCAGTCATATGTAAAATCAGATAAACAATACAATGATAGGGAAACAGAGACAAAGAAACAAATCAAGAAACAGACTCTTAACTATGGAGATCGAACCTACAGTTACCAGAGGGGAAGTGGGTAAAGGATGGGGTTAAAAAGGTGGAGGGGATTAAGCAGTGCACTTGTGATAAGCACCAGGTGCTGTACGTGTTAAATCACAAAATTGTACACCTAAAATTAATATAACACTGCATATTAACTAACTGTAATTTAAATTAAAATTTAAAAAATAAAAAAAATAGTTCTGAAGGAACTGTATTCTAACACTGATTAAATAAAAGATGCTTTAGGTCAAGGAATATTGAGGGAAAGACTAAAAGTTTATTTCCGAACTTTACCACTACATTATTTATCCAAAGCTAACTTAATATTTTTTTAAAACCAGTATTTTTCATACTCTTACTGATACATCTTTGGGCAAGAGAAATACAAGGACATAGTTTCAAATGGATACAACCACAAAGATATAGATATTTTAGAAAACGGTAGGGAAATAAATTTAATATTCTCAAAACAAATACAATGGTAACTATAGTAGATGTACTTTAATTCAATTAAAATGCCTTGGTTTGCTATAGGTTGCCTAGAATTAACATTCAATATTGCAGTATCATTTATATTTTATGCTCTATTTTCTAGAACATTAAATGTATTACCTGTAAAATGACCTGGCTGTTAGTCATATGTTTCACAATAAGTCACCAAGATTCTCTTTACTATAAAGGTATATTATGGAAAGGAGAGCCGTGTGTTATATTTATTTATTTTTTATTTTTTTATTATTTTTTTATATATGAAATTTATTGACAAATTGGTTTCCATACAACACCCAGTGCTCATCCCAAAAGGTGCCCTCCTCAATACCCATCACCCACCCTCTCCTCCTTCCCACCCCCCATCAACCCTCAGTTTGTTCTCAGTTTTTAACAGTCTCTTATGCTTTGGCTCTCTCCCACTCTAACCTCTTTTTTTTTTTCCATCCCCTCACCCATGGGTTCCTGTTAAGTTTCTCAGCATCCACATAAGAGTGAAAACATATGGTATCTGTCTTTCTCTGTATGGCTTATTTCACTTAGCAACACACTCTCCAGTTCCATCCACGTTGCTACAAAAGGCCATATTTCATTTTTTCTCATTGCCACGTAGTATTCCATTGTGTATATAAACCACAATTTCTTTATCCATTCATCAGTTGATGGACATTTAGGCTCTTTCCATAATTTGGCTATTGTTGAGAGTGCTGCTATGAACATTGGGGTACAATTGGCCTTATGCATCAGTACTCCTGTATCCCTTGGATAAATTCCTAGCAGTGCTATTGCTGGGTCATAGGGTAGGTCTCTTTTTAATTTTCTGAGGAACCTCCACACTGCTTTCCAGAGCGGCTGCACCAATTTGCATTCCCACCAACAGTGCAAGAGGGTTCCCGTTTCTCCACATCCTCTCCAGCATCTATAGTCTCCTGATTTGTTCATTTTGGCCACTCTGACTGGCGTGAGGTGATACCTGAGTGTGGTTTTGATTTGTATTTCCCTGATAAGGAGCGACGCTGAACATCTTTTCATGTGCCTGTTGGACATCTGGATGTCTTCTTTAGAGAAGTGTCTATTCATGTTTTCTGCCCATTTCTTCCCTGGGTTATTTGTTTTTCGGGTGTGGAGTTTGGTGAGTTCTTTATAGATTTTGGATACTAGCCCTTTGTCCGATATGTCATTTGCGAATATCTTTTCCCATTCCGTTGGTTGCCTTTTAGTTTTGTTGGTTGTTTCCTTTGCTGTGCAGAAGCTTTTTATCTTCATAAGGTCCCAGTAATTCACTTTTGCTTTTAATTCCCTTGCCTTTGGGGATGTGTCGAGTAAGAGATTGCTACGGCTGAGGTCAGACAGGTCTTTTCCTGCTTTCTCCTCTAAGGTTTTGATGGTTTCCTGTCTCACAACTAGGACCTTTATCCATTTTGAGTTTATTTTTGTGAATGGTGTGAGAAAGTGGTCTAGTTTCAACCTTCTGCATGTTGCTGTCCAGTTCCCCAGCACCATTTGTTAAAGAGACTGTTTTTTTTTCCATTGGATGTTCTTTCCTGCTTTGTCAAAGATGAGTTGGCCATACGTTTGTGGGTCTAGTTCTGGGGTTTCTATTCTATTCCATTGGTCTATGTGTCTGTTTTTGTGCCAATACCATGCTGTCTTGATGATGACAGCTTTGGAGTAGAGGCTAAAGTCTGGGATTGTGATGCCTCCTGCTTTGGTCTTCTTCAAAATTCCTTTGGCTATTCGGGGCCTTTTGTGGTTCCATATGAATTTTAGGATTGCTTGTTCTAGTTTCGAGAAGAATGCTGGTGCAATTTTGATTGGGATTGCATTGAATGTGTAGATAGCTTTGGGTAGTACTGACATTTTGACAATATTTATTTTTCCAATCCATGAGCAGGGAATGTCTTTCCATTTCTTTAATTCTTCTTCAATTTCCTTCATAAGCTTTCTATAGTTTTCAGCATACAGATCCTTTACATCTTTGGTTAGATTTATTCCTAGGTATTTTATGCTTCTTGGTGCAATTGTGAATGGGATCAGTTTCTTTATTTGTCTTTCTGTTGCTTCATTGTTAGTGTATAAGAATGCAACTGATTTCTGTACATTGATTTTGTATCCTGCAACTTTGCTGAATTCCTGTATCAGTTCTAGCAGACTTTTGGTGGAGTCTATCGGATTTTCCATGTATAATATCATGTCATCTGCAAAAAGCGAAAGCTTGACTTCATCTTTGCCAATTTTGATGCCTTTGATTACCTTTTGTTGTCTGATTGCTGATGCTAGAACTTCCAGCACTATGTTAAACAGCAGCGGTGAGAGTGGGCATCCCTGTCGTGTTCCTGATCTCAGGGAGACAGCTCTCAGTTTTTCCCCGTTGAGGATGATGTCAGCTGTGGGCTTTTCATAAATGGCTTTTATGATCTTTAAGTATGTTCCTTCTATCCCGACTTTCTCAAGGGTTTTCATTAAGAAAGGGTGTTGGATTTTGTCAAAGGCCTTTTCTGCATCGATTGACAGGATCATATGGTTCTTCTCTTTTTTTGTTATTAATGTGATGTATCACGTTGATTGATTTGCGAATGTTGAACCAGCCCTGCATCCCAGGAATGAATCCCACTTGATCATAGTGAATAATTCTTCTTTTATGCCATTGAATTCGATTTGCTAGTATCTTATTGAAAATTTTTGCATCCATATACATCAGGGATATTGGCCTGTAGTTCTCTTTTTTTACTGGGTCTCTGTCTGGTTTAGGAATCAAAGTAATACTGGCTTCATAGAATGAGTCTGGAAGTTTTCCTTCCCTTTCTATTTCTTGGAATAGCTTGAGAAGGATAGGTATTATCTCTGCTTTAAACGTCTGGTAGAACTCCCCTGGGAAGCCATCTGGTCCTGGACTCTTATTTGTTGGGAGATTTTTGATAACCGATTCAATTTCTTTGCTGGTTATGGGTCTGTTCAAGCTTTCTATTTCTTCCTGATTGAGTTTTGGAAGAGTGTGGGTGTTCAGGAATTTGTCCATTTCTTCCAGGTTGTCCAATTTGTTGGCATATAATTTTTCATAGTATTCCCTGATAATTGTTTGTATCTTTGAGGGATTGGTTGTAATAATTCCATTTTCATTCATGATTTTGTCTATTTGGTTCATCTCCCTTTTCTTTTTGAGAAGCCTGGCTAGAGGTTTGTCAATTTTGTTTATTTTTTCAAAAAACCAACTCTTGGTTTCGTTGATCTGCTCTACAGTTTTTTTAGATGCTATATTGTTTATTTCTGCTCTGATCTTTATTATTTCTCTTCTTCTGCTGGGTTTAGGCTGCCTTTGCTGTTCAGCTTCTAGTTCCTTTAGGTGTGCTGTTAGATTTTGTATTTGGGATTTTTCTTGTTGCTTGAGATAGGCCTGGATTGCAATGTATTTTCTTCTCAGGACTGCCTTCGCTGCGTCCCAAAGTGTTTGGATTGTTGTATTTTTGTTTGTTTCCATATATTTTTTAATTTCTTCTCTAATTGCCTGGTTGACCCACTCATTCGTTAGTAGGGTGTTCTTTAACCTCCATGCTTTTGGAGGTTTTCCAGACTTTTTCCTGTGGTTGATTTCAAGCTTCATAGCATTGTGGTCTGAAAGTATGCATGGTATAATTTCAATTCTTGTAAACTTATGAAGGGCTGTTTTGTGACCCAGTATATGATCTATCTTGGAGAATGTTCCATGTGCACTTGAGAAGAAAGTATATTCTGTTGCTTTGGGATGCAGAGTTCTAAATATATCTGTCAAGTCCATCTGATCCAATGTCTCATTCAGGGCCCTTGTTTCTTTATTGACCGTGTGTCTAGATGATCTATCCATTTCTGTAAGTGGGGTGTTAAACTCCACCACAATCACCACATTCTTATCAATAAGGTTGCTTATGTTTATGAGTAATTGTTTTATATATTTGGGGGCTCCGGTATTCGGTGCATAGACATTTATAATTGTTAGCTCTTCCTGATGGATAGACCCTGTAACTATTATATAATGTCCTTCTTCATCTCTGTTACAGCCTTTAATTTAAAGTCTAGTTTGTCTGATATAAGTATGGCTACTCCAGCCTTCTTTTGGCTTCCAGTAGCATGATAAATAGTTCTCCATCCCCTCACTCTCAATCTAAAGGTGTCCTCAGGTCTAAAATGAGTCTCTTGTAGACAGCAAATAGATGGGTCTTGTTTTTTTATCCATTCTGATACCCTATGTCTTTTGGTTGGCACATTTAATCCATTTACAATCAGTGTTATTATAGAAAGATACGGGTTTAGAGTCATTGTGATGTCTGTATGTTTTATGCTTGTAGTGATGTCTCTGGGACTTTGTCTCACAGGGTCCCCCTTAGGATCTCTTGTAGGGCTGGTTTAGTGGTGACAAATTCCTTCAGTTTTTGTTTGTTTGGGAGGACCTTTATCTCTCCTTCTATTCTAAATGACAGACTTGCTGGATAAAGGATTCTCGGCTGCATATTTTTTCTGTCTAGCACCCGGAAAATCTCGTGCCAATTCTTTCTGACCTGCCAAGTTTCAAAAGAGAGATCAGTCACGAGTCTTATAGGTCTCCCTTTATATGTGAGGGCACGTTTACCCCTTGCTGCTTTCAGAATTTTTTCTTTATCCTTGTATTTTGCCAGTTTCACTATGATATGTCGTGCAGAAGATCGATTCAAGTTACGTCTGAAGGGAGTTCTCTGTGCCTCTTGGATTTCAGTGCTTTTTTCCTTCCCCAGTTCAGGGAAGTTCTCAGCTATTATTTCTTCAAGTACCCCTTCAGCACCTTTCCCTCTCTCTTCCTCCTCTGGGATACCAATTATGCGTATATTATTTCTTTTTAGTGTATCACTTAGTTCTCTAATTTTCCCCTCATACTCCTGGATTTTTTTCTCTCTCTTTTTCTCAGCTTCCTCTTTTTCCATAACTTTATCTTCTAGTTCACCTATTCTCTCCTCTGCCTCTTCAAGCCGAGCTGTGGTGGTTTCCATTTTGTTATGCATTTCGTTTAAAGCGTTTTTCAGTTCCTCGTGACTGTTCCTTAGTCCCTTGATCTCTGTAGCAAGAGATTCTCTGCTGTCCTGTATACTGTTTTCAAGCCCAGCGATTAATTTTATGACTATTATTCTAAATTCACTTTCTGTTATATTATTTAAATCCTTTTTGATCAGTTCATTAGCTGTTGTTATTTCCTGGAGATTCTTCTGAGGGGAATTCTTCCGCTTGGTCATTTTGGATAGTCCCTGGAGTGGTGAGGACCTGCAGGGCACTTCCCCTGTGCTGTGGTGTATAACTGGAGTTGGTGGGCGGGGCCGCAGTCAGACCTGATGTCTGCCCCCAGCCCACCGCTGGGGCCACAGTCAGACTGGTGTGTGCCTTCTCTTCCCCTCTCCTAGGGGCGGGATTCACTGTGGGGTGGTGTGGCCCATCTGGGCTACTTGCACACTGCCAGGCTTGTGATGCTGGGGATCTGGCGTATTAGCTGGGGTGGGTAGGTAAGGTGCACAGGGGCAGGAGGGGCAGGCTTAGCTCGCTTCTCCTTAGGTGATCCACTTCAGGAGGGGCCCTGTGGCAGTGGGAGAGAGTCAGATCCGCTGCCGGAGGTTTGGCTCCGCAGAAGCACAGAGTTAGGTGTTTGCGCGGAGGGAGCAAGTTCCCTGGCAGGAACTGGTTCTCTTTGGGATTTTGGATGGGGGATGGGCGGGGGAGATGGTGCTTGCGAGCGCCTTTGTTCCCCACCAAACTGAGCTCTGTCATCCGGGGGCTCAGCAGCTCTCCCTCCCTTTGTCCTCCAGCTTTCCCGCTCTCCGAGCAGAGCTGTTAACTTATGACCTCCCAGACGCTAAGTCGTGCTTGTTGTGGGAACACAGTCAGTCAGGCCCCTCCGGTTTTGCAAGCAGACTCAGGGGCTCTGCTTGGCCAGCGAGCCGCTCCTCTGCCCCTGGTCCCTCCCGCCAGTCCGTGGAGCGTGCACCGCCTCGCCGCCCTTCCTACCCTCTTCCGTGGGCCTCTCATCTGCGTTTGGCTCTGGCGACTCCATTCTGCTAATCCTCTGGTGGTTTTCTGGGTTATTTAGGTGGAATCTAAGTGATCAGCAGGATGTGCGGTGAGCCCAGTGTCCTCCTAAGCCGCCATCTTGCAAACTACCCAGCCGAGAGCCATGTGTTTTAGAAAACATCCACTCTCTTTGGAAGAAATGAACTTACATTAAAATGTTAATAACAGTGATAATAATTTTGGCAAAGCTATGCACAGGGTTTAAGACATCACACTTTTTAAAATATTATTTACTGAAATTTAGCAAAACCTCCTTAGTAGACTAAGGATATTTGTAACATAAGTTTCTTCTTATAGAATTTTTTTTCTCTATTTCATCAGATTACAACAATAGGAGTATTCTGTTTCTTTTTCCTCTTTAAAAAAATGTAAGCACTCAGGGAAAGGAAAGAAAATACATGACAGTTTGAAAATAAGAATATCTATAAAAATCAGTCAAAGGATTCACAAAATAAAAGATGTACACATAGTGTCATATATACCTAAAACGTGGGGATGAGAAAAGTAAAGAATGGAGTCAAACTTAAGTGAACATAAACTTAATATAAACTTTTATATGCAGAAGATGTTATATACAAATCTAATGGTAGTCACAAATAAAAAAATCAGTAATAGATAAAGCAAAGAATAAAAAGAAAAGAAAACAAATATATCACTAAAGAAAAGAAAAATATGAAAGAGAGCAAGAGAAAAAAGGATCAGAGAAAATTATAAAAACAATTTCAAAACAAGTAACAAGATGTCAATATATACATACCTATCAAGAATGACTTTGAATGTAAATAGATTAAATGTTCCAATAAAAAGATATATGGTGATGGAATGGATAAAAAACAAGACCCATCTATATGCTGCCTATAAGAGACTCATTTCAGGCCTAAAGATGCCTGCAGATAAAAAATAAAGGATGAAGAAATATTTATCAAATAGATGTTAAAAGTAAACTGGGATATGGGTGCCTGGTTGGCTTGATTTTAGCTCAGGTCATGATCCCAGGTCATGGGATGCAGCCCTACATCAGTCTGTGCACTGAGCATGTAGCTGCTTGAGACTCTCTCCCCACTCTTTCTGCCCATCTCCTATGCTAACACTCTCTCTATATATCTAAAAAAAAAAGTAAGCCAGGAGAGCAAAACTTATAACTGAAAAAATAAGAGTTTAAAACAAAACCTGTAGAGAAACAAAAAACAGTACTATATACTACTACTACTATTACTACTACTACTACTAATAATAATAAAGGACAAAACCCAACAAGAAAATAAAACAATTGTAAATATTTATGCATCCAACAAGGAAGCACCCAAATACACAGAACAGTTAATAACAAACATAAAGGAACGAATTGATAGTAATATAATTACAGTATGTGCCTTTAACACCCCACTTACATCAATGGAAAGATCATCCATGCAGAAAATCAACAAGAAAACAGTGGCATTGAATGATACACTGGACCAGATGGGTTTAACAGATATATTCAGGACACCCAATCATAAAGCAACAGAATACACATTTTTTCAAGTGGGCATGGAACATTCTCTCGAATAGATCACAAATTAGGCAACAAGACAAGTCTGAACAAATTCAAAAACATTGATGTTTTACCATGCATCTTTTCTCACTACAATGTAATGAAACTAAAAATCAATAACAAGAATAAATATGAAAAGACCACAGATACACGAAAGTTAAATAACATACTACTAAACACAGAAAGGGTCAACTATAAAATAAAATAAGAAACTAAAAAGTACATGGAGAAAACTGAAAATGAAAACACCATGGTCGTAAAACTCTGGGATGTAGCAAAAGCAGCTCTAAGAGGGAAGGTTATGGAAATACAGGCCTACCTCAAGAACCTAAACTTACAACTAAAAGAGGTAGAAAAACAACAACGAGCAAAGCCTAAACCCAGCAGAAGAAAGGAAAAAAATAAATATTAAAGCAGAAATAAATTAGGTAGAAAAAAATAGAACTGATCTATAAAACCAGGAGCCGGTTTCTTAAAAAAAAAACAACAACAAAATTTATAAACCTCTAGGCAGACACATCAAAACAAATTTTAAAACGAGAGAGGGAGGGGTTCAAGATCTAGGAATCTAGGAGCATCATGGAAGCTCTCAGCTTGTCTTATGCCTGAATCACAGCTAGATCAGCATCAAACCATTTTGCACACCTAGAAAACTGATCTTAGGATTAACACAGCAATCTATACAACCTGAGCCACAGAACATGGCAGATACACAGCACAGAGAGGTGACCTGGAGGAAGAGAAAAGCCATGGATGAAAGGGAGCTGTTTTTGTGGAGAGAGGACAAAGAAGGGTGGGGGGTGTGGCACATAGGGAGTGTGCAGGAAAAGCACTCATCCCAAAAGTAGCTGGAGAGAAAGAGACAGAGTAAAAACACTCACAAGGGACTGAACAAGAAATCTGTTCCCCAAAACTATTGATAGGGAGAACGGAGAGTGTTTCAATACCATTAGGATTCAATAAACAGTAGAACACAGAGTCTAAAATTCTGGAGCCCAGTGCCAGATGGTGTTCTGGTGAGGACATAGGGTGAATCTCCAGGAGCAGGCAGTGGGGTCTGAGGCATCCATATGCCACATGAGGAGAATCAGTTCCCCTGCTTGGATAGCATTTGGTAGAGGCTTACAGCCTCCCTACAGAAAAATGTCCAAGCAGACCTGAGAGAGCAGACATGTTTGCTGGCATTGGGATAAAGACACCAGAGTATGTTGAAACCTGGCACTGTCTGCCACTGCACGATCACATGAACACTTTCTGGGACAAGTCAGTACATGGCCATTGCTCAGCAAGACAATCCCCCAGAGAGCTGGAGTGGATCCAAGCCCCGGGGTTCTCTGAAGTGAGGGGTTTTGAACCACAGTCCCATCTGAGATAAAACTCTGGGGTCAGGTGCCACCTGGGAGGCTGATGGTGTGGACATAGACAGGATAGAGGCAAGGAGTGAATCAGAAACATGAGACAAAGAGGGGTGCTTGAATTCATGAGGGTGAGAGTGCAAAATTCCCATGCCAGGGACTAGGAAGCTGGGTGAGGTAATTTCTAACCCTCCTTCACACACATGTGCATGCTCACAGCACCAAGCCACCACATTGAGACAAACAGAGCCACCTAGTGGAGAAAGAAGCATATACACTAAGCCCTGCCCAATTGTACTTTCCAAGCACATCCCTTAGAAGACAGCACAAGTCTCTCATCTGGCTTAAGTACAGACTACAGAATACTTCATAGTTAGAGTTCTAGGGGAAACTGGATGTAACTTCATTTGGGTTTCATTCTGTATCTTGGTTAATTTGTTTTTCTTTTCTGTCTTTACTTTTCTCCTTTCTTTTATTTTTCAATAAAAGAAATTTTCTTACAAAGAGAAAAAATTGTATTTATTTTTTTCAAAAGAATGTTTTAATGTTTTAAACACACACCACAAAAAAGAGAAGCACAGGTTCATCTCTGATGAACATAAATGCAAAAATCCTCAACAAAATACTAGCAAGCCAAATCTAAAAGTACATTAGAAAAGTATTCAGCAGGATGAAGTGTGATTTATTCCTGGGTTGCAAGCCTGGTTCTAGACATGCAAATCAATCAACATTATACCTGACATGCACAATAGAAGGAAAAAAGCATATAATCCTCTTAATAGATGCAGAAAAAGCACTTGACAAAGTAAAACATCCATTTTGATAAAAACCCTCAACAAAGTGGTTTTATAGGGAACATACCTCAACATAATAAAGACCATATTAAAAACACTCACAGTTAATATCATCCTTACTGAGGAAAACCTAAGAGCTTTCCCTCTATGGTCAGGAAAAAGACAGTAATCTCACTCTCCCCACTTTTATTCAACAAAGGACTGGAAGTCCTAGCTACAGCAATAAGAGAACAAAAAGCAAAAAAAAAGCATCCAAATTGGTAAGGAAGAAGTAACATTTTCGCTATTTACAGATGACATGATGCTATATATAGGAAACCCCAAAGATTCAATCAAAAAAAACTATTGGAAATGATGAATGAATTCAGTAAATTTGAGGGATAGAAAATTAATGTACAGAAATCTGTTGGCATTTCTATACACCAATGATGAAGCAGCAAAAAGTGAAGTCAAGAAAACAATCACATTTTCAATTGCTTCCCCCATAATAAAGTACCTAGGAATAAACTTAACCAATAGGTGAAAGACGTGTACTGTGAATGCTATAAAACACTGATGAAAAGAAAGAAAAAAAAGAAATTGAATAAGATAGAAAGAACTGGAAAAAATATTCCATGCTCATGGACTGGAAGAATAAAGCAATCCAAAGCAATACTATCCAAAGCAATCTACACATTTAATGCCACCCCTATCAAAATCCCAACAGCATTTTTCACATGGGAACAAGCAATCCTAAAATTTGTATGGAACGACATAAGACCCCCAATAGCCAAAGCAATCTTGAAAAAGAAATACTAACTAAAGGTATCACAATTATAAGCTTCAATTTATTCTAACAAGACTGCAGTAATGAAAATATGGTACTGGCACAAAAACAGACACATAGGTCAATATAACAGAGTAGAAATAAATCCACACTTATATGGTCAGTGTATCTTTGACAAAGTAGGAAATAATATGCAATGAGAAAATGACAGCCTCTTAAACAAGTTGTGCTGGGAAATCTGGACAGTGACATTCAAAAGAATGAATTGGACCGCTATTTTACACCATATACAAAAACAAAAAATAATAAAAATGGATTAAAGACCTAAATGAGAGAACTGAAACCATAATAATCCTAGGAGAGACCATATTCCATAATTCTCTGATATCCACTGTAACAACATTTTTCCAGATATGTCTCCTGAGGCAAGGGGAAAATAACAAAAATACATTATTGGGAGTACATAAAAATAAAAACATGCTCATTTAAGGAAACAATAAAATTAAAAGGCAACCTACTGAATGGGAGAAGATATTTGCAAAGGTTATATGTAATAAAAGGTTATAGTTTCCAAAATATATGAAGAGCTAATACAATTCGACAACCAAAATAACAAATAATCCAATTAAAAATGGGAAGAAGACATGAATAGACATGTCTTCAAAGAAGATATACAGATGGCAAAGAGACACATGGAAAGATGCTCAACATCACTCATCAGCAGGGAAATGCAAATCAAAACTACAGTGAGATATCACTTCACACTTATCAGTATGGATAAAATCAAAAACAGAAGAGGGGCACCTGGGTGTCTCAGTTGGTTAAGAATCTAACTCTTGATTTCAGCTCAGGTCCTGATCTCAAGGTCCCTGAGTTCGAGCCCCACATCCTCCTCCCCGCTGACAGTGCACAGTCTGCTTGGGATTCTCTCACTCTCCCTCTTACTCTCTGCCCCTCCCTCCCCCAGTCTCAAAAATAAACTTAAAAAATAAAAACAAAAAATAACAAGTTTTGGTGAGGATGTGGAGAAAAAGGAATTCCCTTACAATGTTAGTAGGAATGCAAAGTGGTGCAGGCATTGTAGAGAACAGTATGGCAGTTCCTCAAAATATTAGAAATAACTACCTTATGATTAAGTAATCACATTGTTGAGTATTTACCCCCAAAATACAAAACAAACACACACACAGAAGCTAATACACACACACACAGACACACACACACACACACACAGACGCAATGTAATACTATCCAGCCATAAAAGATGAAATCTTGCCATTTGCAACAACATGGATGAAGCTACAGAGTATAATGCTAAGCACAATAAGTCAGATACAGATAAATACCATATGATTTCACTCACGTGTGGAATTTAAGAAACCAAACAAACAAAAGAGAGAGAGAGGCCAAGAAACATACTCTTAACTGTAGAGAACTGGTGGGTACTAGAGTGCAAATGTCTGGCCGTATGGGAAAAATAGTTGATGGGGATTAATGAGTGCACTTGTGATGGCACTGGGTGATGTATGAAATTGTTGAATCACTATATTGTGTATTTGAAACTAATATAACACTGCATGTTAACTATATTGGGATTAAAATTAAAACAAAAAAAAAGTAGGCACTCAGGAAGGTTCTTGAAAATGAGAGTATTTTTATAGTAAGTTCTGTCTTAAAGTGTACTTCTCCCTTCGGGATTTTTTGATGGTAAACAACAAATAATATTTCCTTTTTTATGCCCATGAGTCACTGCCAATGTATTGTGTCCCTATCTGGGACAATAATCAAACCACTTGAGTATATTATTTGGAATAAACACTCAGATTGAAATGTTTTAAAGTGTTAACTTAAATTCATGTTATGAGCAAGAACAAACACATTTAATTCAATATATGACAGTGGTTATACCCATGAGAACAGATGGATATTGGAACAAATACATTCATCAGGTGTCCACTTTTCCAATCCGTTATTCACTTAGTTTTTCAAAACCAGATTTTGGCTTCAGACAAGGAAAACACTTCTCCAAAACCATCGAAAAAGGAAAATTTTAAACAAATGATCGAATATGAGATATACATGTGAAATAAAAGACATAATATAATTTACTTTATTAACTCATTATAAGGAAAGCAAACACTTTTTATGAATATGTATTTATTTAAGGGTTAAATTGTAGTGTAGGGCTAACGCTTAGCTTGAAAATAACAGCTTTGTGTTGATACTGAAGGTTAAGAGATAACAGCCTTGCTTTACTCTTGTAAACTATGACTCATACTCTTGTAAATTAGGCTTGACCAATTAAGGAAACAAAAGTTCAAAGAAAAGAGCATCAGAGGCAGGGTCAAGGAGATCCACTGGTTGCAACTTAGAGGCAGAAAGTCTAAAATAAACACCTCATTAGGCAACTGTTTCTAACTCGTCTGGCAACTGTTTCTGACTCATCTGGAAACTTTCCTTGTTCTGTTCCCAGGTGGTGATAAAACGATGTGATCAGTTATAAAAACTCTGTACCTTGGCTGTTCGGGGCTGCACTCTTATCAAGAGTGTTGGTCCCAATCGGTCAGCCTTGACTCTCATTGTAATAAACTTGGTTGTGACTGTCACTGGTGCCTGTAGCATTCTGTTTCAGGAGTTGTGTGGATGCAACAGTATAATAATTAAAGATTCTCTTTCTTACTACTTCCATTTGCTGTTTGCTTGCTCTCCCTCTCTCTGTCTGTCTCTCTGCAGTTTCTAACACTTGCAAAGACTAAGCAAGTCTTATAACATAGAAAAGCTCTTTAATACTTGTCAAGTATTTAAAATAGAAATTAGACTTGAGGGGCACTTGGGTGGCTCAGTCAGTAAAGTTTCTGACTTTGGCTCAGACCATGATCTCACAGTCCATGAGTTTGAGCCCCTCATCGGCTCTGTGCTGAGAGCTCAGAGCTTGGAACCAAGTTCGGATTCTGTGTTGCCCTCTTTCTACCCCTCACCTTGCTCTCTCTCTCTCTCTCTCTCTCTCTCTCTGTCTTCCTCTCTCAAACTAAATAAACATTTTTTAAAAAAAAATTTTAAAAGAATTGGACTTGATCCCAGAGATTTTAATGTTTTACATTTCATTTGAAAGTACTTTCATTGGATCCTGGGAAGATGGCGGCGTAGGAGGACGCTGGGCTCACCAAGAGTCCTGCTGATCACTTACATTCTACCTACACCTGCCTAAATAACCCAGAAAACCACCAGAAGACAGGAGGAATGGAGTATCCGGAGCCAAGCGCAGACAAGAGGCCCAAGGAAGAGGGTAGGAAGGGCAGTGAGGCGGTGTGTGCTACACGGACTGGCGGGAGGGAGCCCGGGCAGAGGGGCAGCACGCCGGCCAAGAAGAGCCCCCGAGTCTAGCTTGCAAAAGCACAGGGGCCGGATGGAGTGTATTCGGACTTAACATCTGTAAGGTTATAAGTTAACAGCTCTGCTCAGAGAGCGGGAAGGCTGGAGGACAACGGGAGGGAGAGATGCTGAGCCCTGGGATGGCACAGCTCAGTTTGTTGGGGAACAAAGGCACTCACCAGCGCCATCTCCATTGCCCATTCCCAGCCAAAATCCCAAGGGAACCGGTTCCTGCCAAGGAACTTGCTTGCACCGCGCAAACACCCAATGCTGCGCTACTGCGGATCCATCCCTCCAGTAGGTCTGACTCCCTCCCAGTGCCACAGGGCCCCTCACGAAGCGGATCTCCAAAGGAAAAGCGAGATGAGCCTGCCCCTCCCGCCCCTGTGCACCTTGCCAATCCACCCCAGCTAATACGCCAGATCCCCAGCACCACAAGCCTGGCAGTGTGCAAGTAGCCCAGATGGGCCATGCCACCCCACAGTGAATCCCGCCCCTAGGAGAGGGGAAGAATAGGCAGACACCAGTCTGACTGTGGGCCCAGTGGTGGGCTGGGGGCAGACATCAGGTCTGACTAAGGCCATGCCCACCAATGCAAGTTATTCAAGAGAGCACAGGGGAAGTGCCCCGCAGTCCTGCACCATTCCAGGGACTATCTGAAATGACAAAACAGAAGAATTGCCCTCAGAAAAATGTCCAGGAAATAACAACAGCTAATGAACTGATCAAAAATGATTTAAACAATATAACAGAAAGTGAATTTAGAATAATAGTCATAAAATTAATCACTGGGCTTGAAAAGAGTATAAAGAACAGCAGAGAATCTCTTGCTACAGAGATCAAGGGACTAAGGAACAGCCAGGAGGAGATAAAAAATGCTATCAATGAACTGCAAAATAAAATGGAGACAACTACAGCTCCGATTGAAGAGGCAGAGGAGAGAATAGGTGAACTAGAAGATAAAATTATGGAAAAAGAAGAAGCTGAGAAAAAGAGAGATAAAAAAAATCCAGGAGTATGAGGGGAAAATTAGAGAACTAAGTGCTGCACTAAAGAGAAATAATCTACGCATAATTGGTATTCCAGAGGAGGAAGAGAGAGGGAAAGGTGCTGAAGGTGTACTTGAAGAAATCATAGCTGAGAACTTCCCTGATCTGGGGAAGGAAAAAGGCATTGAAATCCAAGAGGCACAGAGAAGTCCCTTCAGACATAACTTGAATCAATCTTCTGCATGACATATCATAGTGAAACTGGCAAAACACAAGAATAAAGAGAAAATTCTGAAAGCAGCTAGGGATAAATGTGCTCTAACATATAAAGGGAGACCTATAAGACTCATGACCTAGCTCTCTACTGAAACTTGGCAAGTCTGAAAGGAATAGCAGGAGATCTTCAATGTGATGAACAGAAAAAATATGCAGCTGAGAATCCTTTATCCAGCAAGTCTGTCATTTAGAATAGAAGGAGAGATAAAGGTCTTCCCAAGCAAACAAAAACTGAAGGAATTTGTCACCACTAAACCAGCCCTACAAGGGATCCTAAGGGGGATCCTGTGAGACAAAGTACCAGAGACATCGCTACAAGCATGAAAACTATGGACATCACAATGACTCCAAACCCATATCTTTCTATAATAACACTCAATGTAAATGGACTAAATGTGCCAACCAAAAGATATAGGGTATCAGAATGGATAAAAAAACAAGACCCATCTATTTGCTGTCTACAAGAGACTCATTTTAGACCTGAGGACACATTCAGATTGAGAGTGAGAGGATGGAGAACTATTTATCATGCCACTGGAAGTCAAAAGAAATCTGGAGTAGCCATACTTATATCAGACAAACTAGACTTTAAATTAAAGGCTGTAACAAGAGATGAAGAAGGGCATTATATAATAATTACAGGGTCTATCCACCAGGAAGAGCTAACAATTATAAATGTGTATATGCCGAATACAGGAGCCCCTAAATATATAAAACAATTACTCACAAACATAAGCAACCTTATTGATAAGAATGTGGTGATTGCAGTGGAGTTTAACACCCCACTTACAGAAATGGATAGATCATCTAGACACACGGTCAATAAAGAAACAACGGCCCTGAATGAAACATTGGATCAGATGGACTTGATAGATATATTTAGAACTCTGCATCCCAAAACAACAGAATATACTTTCTTCTCATGTGCACATGGAACAACCTCCAAGATAGATCACATACTGGGTCACAAAACAGCCCTTCATAAGTATACAAGAATTGAGATCATACCATGCACACTTTCAGACCAGAATGCTATGAAGCTTGAAATAAACCACAGGAAAAAGTCTGGAAAACCTCCAAAAGCATGAGGGTTAAAAAACACCCTACTAAAGGATGAATGAGTCAACCAGACAATTAGAGAAGAAATTAAGAAATATATGGAAACAAATGCAAATGAAAATACAACAATCCAAACGCTTTGGGATGCAGCGAAGGCAGTCCTGAGAGGAAAATACATTGCAATCCAGGCCTATCTCAAGAAACAAGAAAACCCCAACTACAAAATCTAACAGCACACCTAAAGGAAATAGAAGCAGAACAGCAAATACACCCCAAACCCAGAAGCAGAAGAGAAATAATAAAGATCAGAGCAGAAATGAACAATATAGAATCTAAAAAAACTGTAGAGCAGATCAATGAAACCACGAGTTGTTTTTTTGAAAAAATAAACAAAATTGACAAACCTCTAGCCAGGCTTCTCAAAAAGAAAAGGGAGATGAACCAAATAGACAAAATCATGAATGAAAATGGAATTATTACAACCAATCCCTCAGAGATACAAGCAATTATCAGGGAATACTATGAAAAGTTATATGCCAACAAACTGGACAACCTGGAAGAAATGCACAAATTCCACAAACACCCACACGCTTCCAAAACTCAATCAGGAGGAAATAGAAAGCTTGAACAGACCCATAACCAACGAGGAAATGGAATCAGTCATCAAAAATCTCCCAACAAATAAGAGTCCAGGACCAGATGGCTTCCCAGGGGAGTTCTACCAGACGTTTAAAGCAGAGATAATACCTATCCTTCTCAAGCTATTCCAAGAAATAGAAAGGGAAGGAAAACTTCCAGACTCATTCTATGAAGCCAGTATTACTTTGATTCCTAAACCAGACAGAGACCCAGCAAAAAAAGACAACTACAGGCCAATATCCCTGATGAAAATGGATGCAAAAATTCTCAATAAGATACTAGCAAATCGAATTCAACAGCATATAAAAATAATTACTCACTATGATCAAGTGGGATTCATTCCTGGGATGCAGGGCTGGTTCAACATTCGTGAATCAATCAACGTGATACATCACATTAATGAAATAAAAGATAAAAACCATATGATCCTGTCAAACGATGCAGAAAAGACCTTTGACAAAATTCAGCAACATTTCTTAATAAAAACCCTCGAGAAAGTCGGGATAGAAGGAACATACTTAAACATCATAAAAGCCATTTATGAAAAGCCCACAGCTAACGTCATCCTCAATGGGGAAAAACTGAGAGCTTTTTCCCTGAGATCAGGAACACTCTCACCGCTGTTGTTTAACATAGTTTTGGAAGTTCTAGCATCAGCAATCAGACAACAAAAGGAAATCAATGGCATCAAAATTGGCAAAGATGAAGGTAAGCTTTCACTTTTTGCAGATGACATGATATTATACATGGAAAATCCGATAGACTCCACCAGAAGTCTGCTAGAACTGATACATGAATTTAGAAAAGTTGCAGGATACAAAATCAATGTACAGAAATCAGTTGCATTCTTATACACTAACAATGAAGCAACAGAAAGACAATAAAGAAACTGATCCCATTCACAATTGCACCAAGAAGCATAAAATACTTAGGAATAAATCTAACCAAAGATGTACAAGATCTGTATGCTGAAAAGTATAGAAAGGTTATGAAGGAAATTGAAGAAGATATAAAGAAATGGAAAAACTTTCTGTGCTCATGGATTGGAAGAATAAATATTGTCAAAATGTCAATACTACCTAAAGTTATCTACACATTCAATGCAATCCCAATCAAAATTGCACCAGCATGCTTCTCAAAACTAGAACAATCCTAAAATTCTGATGGAACCACAAAAGGCCCCGAATAGCCAAAGTAATTTTGAAGAAGAAGACCAAAGCAGGAGGCATCACGATCCCAGACTTTAGCCTCTACTACAAAGCTGTAATCATCAAGACAGCATGGTATTGGCACAAATGCAGACACATAGACCACTGGAATAGAATAGAAACCCAGAACTAGGCCCACAAATGTATGGCCAAATAATCTTTGACAAAGCAGGAAAGAACATCCAATGGAAAAAAGACAGTCTCTTTAACAAATGGTGCTGGGGAACTGGACAGCAACATGCAGAGGATTGAAACTAAACCACTTTCTTACACCATTCACAAAAATAAACTCAAAATGGATAAAGGACCTGAACGGGAGACAGGAAACCATCAAAACCCTAGAGAAGAAAGCAGGAAAAGACCTCTCTGACCTCAGCCGTAGCAATCTCTTACTCGACACATCCCCAAAGGCAAGGGAATTAAAAGCAAAAATGAATTACTGGGACCTCATGAAGATAAAAAGCTTCTGCACAGCAAAGGAAACAACCAACAAAACTAAAAGGCAACCAATGGAATGGGAAAAGATATTTGCAAATGACATATCGGACAAAGGGCTAGTATCCAAAATCTATAAAGAACTCACCAAACTCCACACCCGAAAAACAAATAACCCAGTGAAGAAATGGACAGAAAACATGAATAGACACTTCTCTAAAGAAGACATCCGGATGGCCAACAGGCACATGAAAAGATGCTCAACGTCGCTCCTCATTAGGGAAATACAAATCAAAACCACACTCAGGTATCACCTCACGCCAGTCAGAGTGGCCAAAATGAACAAATCAGGAGACTATAGATGCTGGAGAGGATGTGGAGAAACGGGAACCCTCTTGCACTGTTGGTGGGAATGCAAATTGGTGCAGCCACTCTGGGAAACAGTGTGGAGGTTCCTCAGAAAATTAAAAATAGACCTACCCTATGACCCAGCAATAGCACTGCTAGGAATTTACCCAAGTGATACAGGAGTACTGATGCATAGGGGCACTTGTACCCCAATGTTTATAGCAGCACTCTCAACAATAGCCAAATTGTGGAAAGAGCCTAAATGTCCATCAACTGATGAATGGATAAAGAAATTGTGGTTTATATACACAATGGAGTACTACGTGGCAATGAGAAAGAATGAAATATGGCCCTTTGTAGCAACTTGGATGGAACTGGAGAGTGTGTTGCTAAGTGAAATAAGCCATACAGAGAAAGACACATACCATATGGTTTCACTCTTATGTGGATCCTGAGAAACTTAACAGAAACCCATGGGGGAGGGGAAGGAAAACAAAAGAGGTTAGAGTGGGAGAGAGCCAAAGCATAAGAGACTCTTAAAAACTGAGAACAAACTGAGGGTTGATGGGGGGTGGGAGGGAGGGGAGGGTGGGTGATGGGTATTGAGGAGGGCACCTTTTGGGATGAGCACTGGGTGTTGTATGGAAACCAATTTGAGAATATACTTCATATATTAAAAAAAATAATATAAATTTAAAAAAAAGAAACTACTTTAAGAAATACATTTTCAAGTATGTGATTTTAAGCAGTGTTTTGTTTTTTGTTTGTTTTTTGTTTTTTGAGAGAGAGAGAGAAAATGGAGAGAGGAAGTGTGGCCAAGGTGCCCTAGGAGAGGGAGAGAGAGAATCTTAAGCAGACTTCACGCTCAATGCTGTGCTCAATGTCCCAACAATGAAATCAATGAACTGAGCTGAAATCAAGAGTTGGTCGCTTAAGTGATTGAACCACCCAGGTGTCCCAATCACTATTTGTTTTAACTGAAAAGACATGCATTTGTTGATGGTTTTCTTTTATGTGCAAAAGCTTTTTTATTTTAATATTTTATTTTAAATATTTTTAAATATTTATTTTAAATAATATAAAATTGTATTTATACAAATATGAAAAATTAACATAAAAATTTATTTTAAAATATTTTTTTATTTTAATAGCCCTATAGTTTAATATCCTTATAGTTTTTTATTTAATATCCCTATAGTTTCTTTTGGCTTTTCTGTCCCTTGCATTAGGAGACAAATTTAGAAAAATTTTGCTATGGCTGATGTCATAGAAATTACTGCTTATGTTCTTTTCTATGCTTTTTATGGTTTCAGGTCTCACATTTAGCTCTTTAATATATTTTTAGCTTATTTTTGTGTTTGGTGCTATAAAACAGTCCAGTTTTGTTGTTGTTGTTGTTTTTGTTGTTGTTGTATGTAGTTGTCCAGTTTACCCAGTGCAATTTATTGAAGAAACTGTATTTTCCCCATTATATATTTTTGCCTGCTCTGTCATACATTGATGGACCATGTAAGCGTGAGTTTATTTCTGGCCTCTGTCTTTAGTTCTATTGATCTATGTGTCTATTTTTGTGTCAATGCCATATGGTTTTGATCACTACAGCTTGGTAGTATTGTTTGAAATTAAAATGTAACCTAATGAATGGGAGAATATATTTGCTAATGTTATATTTGATAAGGGGTTAATATACAAAACATATAAAACATTATACAACTCAATTTCAAAAAAACCCAAAATGACTAAAAAATGGGTAGACGATCTGAATAGACATTTTTCAAAAGAAGACACACAGATGACCACAGATGCATCAAAAAATGCTGAACATCACTCATCATTAGGGAAGTCCAAATAAAAACCACAATGAGATACCAGCTCACACCTGTGAGGATGGCGAAAATGAAAAACAAGAGGATGCCTTGGTGGCTCAGTCGGTTATGCATCCTACTTTGGCTCAGGTCATTACCTAGCAGTTTGTGTGTCAAGCCCCGCATTGGGCTTTATGCTGACGGCTGGGAGCCTGGAGACTGCTTCTGATTGTGTGTCTCCATCTCTGCCCCTACCCCACTCACACTCAGTCTCTGTCTCTCTCAAAAATAAACAATAAAAAAAAAACACTAAACAACAGGTGTTGGCAAGGATGTTGAGAAAGGGGAACATTCTTGCACTTTTGGTGAGAATGGAAATTCATGCAGCCACTCTGGAAAAAAATATGGAGGTTCTTTAAAAAGTTAAAAATACAACTCCTCTACAATCCAGCAATTGTACTATTGGGTATTTACCCAAAAAATACAAAAATACTAATTCAAAGGGATACATGCACCCCGATGTTTAGAGCAGCATTGTCTACAATAGCCATATCATGGAAACAGACCAAGTGTCCATCAAGTGTTGAATGGGTAAAGAAGATGTTGTACATATATACAATGGAATAGTACTCAGCCACAAAAGACTGCAATCTTGCCATTTGCAAGGACATGGATGGAACTAGAGAACATTATGCTAAGCACATTAGTCATTCAGAGAAAGACATACCATATTATTTAACTCATATGTGGAACTTAAAAAAGAAAGAAAGAAACTAACATAAAACAAATGAGCAAAGGCAAAAAAAAGAGAGAGAGAGGCAAACCAAGAAACAGATTCTTTTTTTTAATTTTTTTTATATATGAAATTTATTGACAAATTGGTTTCCATACAACACCCAGTGCTCATCCCAAAAGGTGCCCTCCTCAATACCCATCACCCACCCTCTCCTCCCTCCCACCCCCCATCAACCCTCAGTTTGTTCTCAGTTTTTAAGAGTCTCTTATGCTTTGGCTCTCTCCCACTCTAACCTCTTTTTTTTTTTCCTTCCCCTCCCCCATGGGTTCCTGTTAAGTTTCTCAGGATCCACATAAGAGTGAAACCATATGGTATCTGTCTTTCTCTGTATGGCTTATTTCACTTAGCATCACACTCTCACCAAGAAACAGATTCTTAACTATAGAGAACAAACTGATGGTTATTTGAAGGGAGGTGGGTGGGGGAATGGGTTAAACAGGTGATGGGGTTTAAGGACTGCGCTTGTTGTGATGAGCAAAAGGTATTTTATGGATATGTTGAATCACTATTTTGTACACCTGAAATTAATATTACACTGTATGTTACCTGGAATTTAAATAAAAAATAAAAAATAAAACAAAAACTAGTTTTGGCAAAGATATGGATTAAAGAGAGCTCTTGTACACTATTGGTGAGAATGTAAATTGGTGCAGCCGCTACAGAAAACAGTATGGAGCTTCTTCAAAAAAATAAAAATAGAAATATCATAAGATCCAATAATTTCATGACTGGGTATTTACCCCCCAAATGAGAATGCTAATTTGTAAAGATACATACACTCCTATATTTATTGCAGCAATACTTACAATAGCCAAGATATATATGCAACCCAAGTGTTCATTGGTAGTTGAATGGATAGAGAAATGTGGTGCATATTCATGCTCTCTCTTTCTCTTTCTCTGTCACACACGCACACACACACACACACACACAAATATTAGCCATAAAAAGTGATGAGATCTTGCCATTTGTGACAACATGAATGAACCTATAAGATATTATGCTAAGTGAAATAGGTCATACAGAGAAAGGCAAATACATATTTTACTCATATGTGGAATCTAAAAAACAAAACACTTTTGCTGCATCCCAAAGTTTTTGGACCATCGTGTTTTCATTTTCATTTGTTTCCATGTAATTTTTTATTTTTCTTCTTTATTTTTTGTAAATGTTTACTGATTTATTTTGAGAGAGAGAAAGAGAGACAGAGAGAGAGACAGAGAGAGACAGTGTCTGCCCAAGCATGGGAGGGGCAGAGACCGAAGGAGAGAGAGAATCCCAAGCAGGATCCATGCTGTCAGCACAGAGCCTGACTTGGGGCCAGATCTCACTAACTGTGAGATTATGACCTGAGCTGAAAGCAAGAGTTGGATGCTTAACTGATTGAGCCATGCAGGTGCCTTCTTTCTTTCTTTAGTTTCTTGGTTAACTCATTCATTCTTTAGTAGGATGTTCTTTAACTTCCATGTATGAGCGTTCTTTCCAATTTTTTTCTTGTGGTAACTTCAGGTTCCATAGCATTGTGGTCAGGAAATATGCATGGTATGACTTCAATTTTTTTGTATTTGTTGAGGCCTGATTTGTGACTCAGCATGTGGTCTCTTCTGGGAAATGTCCCATGTGCACTCTAAAAGAATGTCTATTCTGGTGCTTTAGAATGAAATGTTCTGAAGTTTTCTGTTAACTCAAACTGGTCCAGTGTGTCATTCAAAGCCATTGTTTCCTTGTTGATTTTCTGCTTAATCTGTCCATTGCTATAAGTATGGTATTAATGCCCCCTAGTATAACTGTACAATTATCAATGAATTTCTTTATTTTTCTTATTGTTTTATGTGTTTAGTTACCCTCACATTGGCGTCATAAATATGTATAATTGTTAGATCTTCTTGGTGGATAAACCCCTTTATTGTGATCTAGTGCCCTTCTTTGCCTCAGTTTGCAGTCTTTGGCTTATCATCTAGTTTATGTAAGTATGCTACTCGGGTTTTCTTTTGTCATCCATTAGCATGGTAAATGTTTCTCCATCCTCCACTTTTAATCTTTAGGTGTCTTTAGGTCTAAAATGAGCCTCATTTAGGCAGCATACAGATGGGTCATATATATATATATATATATATATATATACACACACATATATGTACATGTACATGTACATATATACACACATACATATACGCATATATAATCTACATATAAAATATAATATATATTTATATATATATATACACATATAATCTCTCTCTCTCTCTCTCTCTCTTTCTCTCTCTCTCTATATATATATAAAATCTCCATCCTGTATCTTATATATATAGATGTATCCATTTATATTCCATGTAATGTATCCATTACATTACATCCATTTAGTCTATTTACATTCAAAGTGATTATTGATAGATATGAATTTAGTGCCATTTTATTACCCGTTACTTCATTGTTTAAGGAGATTTTCTGTTACTTTCTAGTCCTTGTCATTTTGATCTTTCTTTCCCACTCCAGGGTTCCCCTTTAATATTTCTTGCAGCGCTGGTTTAGGGGGCACTAACACCTTTAGTTTTTGTTTGTCTAGGAAATTCATTATCTCTCTTTCTGTTCTGTGTGATAGCCTTGCTGGATAAAATATTCTTGGCTGCACAGTTGTCCCATTCAGCATGTTAAATGTATCATGCCGCTCCCTCCTGGCCTGCCTACTTTAGGTAGATAAGTCTGCTGCTAACCTTATTAGTCTTCCCTTATAAATTAGTAATTTGTTTTCTGTTGCTGATTTTAGGATTTTTTTTCTTTACCTTTGTATTTTGAAATTTTTACTTCAGTATGTCTTGGTGATGGCCTGTTTTTGTTGATTTTGATGGGAGTTCTCTATGCCTTCTGGACTTGGATGTCTGTTTACTTCTCCAGATTAGTGAAGTTTTCAGCTATAATTTGCTCAAATAAACTTCCTGTCCCTTTTCCCTCTCTTCTTCTGTGATTCCTATGATACAATGGTATTATGCTTTATGGAGATGCTGAGTTCTATACGTCTACATTAGTGATCCAAGATTTTTCTTTCCCTCTTCTCTTTAGTTTCATTATTTTCCATAATTTTATCTTCTATATTACTTACTTTTTCCTTCTTCCATCCTTGTGGTCATTACATTCAGTCAGCTTTGTATCCTGGTTATAGCGTGTTAATTGAAGCCTGACTAATTTTTAAGTCTTTTATAATAATTCTGCAGTAAGAGACTCCCTGGTGTCTTCTATGCTTTTGTCAAACCAGATAGGATCCTTATGATGGTTGTTTTAAATTATCGATCAGGCATATCATTTATATATCTTCCAATTAGATCCATGGCTATGACCTTTTTCTTTCTTTTGGGATGAATTCCCCCATCTTGGCACTTTGTCTAGGTCTCTGTCTTTTTCTGTGTGCTAAGAAAACCTGTTATGTTTCCTGCTCCTGAGAGTAATGGCTTTATTAAGAAGTCACATACTATCCAGGGTCTGGTGCTTAAGGAAATATTTCTTGGGTATGCTGTGTGCACTCTTCTGCTGTGTTTTGGCTGCTTTTCCCCCTCAATTCTCTAAAGACTTTCTCTTTGCCTTCAGTGGGGATTGTTTCGACCTTGTTTAGAGTGTGGTGAGTTTTAACTAGGTGTCTTCCAGTCTGCTTGTTAAAAGAGGCCAGACCCTATTTCTACTATAGCTGAAGATTTGCAGCACTCTATGGTCAGTAGAAATTAGGTGCAGTGGGTTTGTGCTGGTCTTCTGGGGGAGGTGCCCATTGCTCTGACACTCAGGCACACTTGCTCTACTAAGGAAGCACCTGCAGAGTACATGGGGGTGGGGCTTGGTGTAAGCAGTGGAGGACCCCACTTGTTAGTACTTTTATGCTCACTGAAGTTGGCCCATGCTCATGGGTAGGGGAGAAACATGGCACCAGCTTTCTCCTTTATCCCTGGAGAGGGAAGTTCATTCCCACTGCTGTCTGGGAAGCCTTCATGGCAGAGTGGACTATCTCCTTTCATGTGTCCTAGGAGTCCTTTAGATCCCTGCCTTCACCCAGGCTGTGTCCGTGTCGTCTGCCTACCAATCAGCAGAGTGCACCTGTTTTTTATCTCAGGCATGCTGGCTGAGTTTCAAAACTCAAAACTTTAGGGACCCAGGGCAATGTAGATCCATGCTTGTCCTCTGGGGGAGGGTCTCACTGCACTGGAGCCAGTGCTTGTTTGTCACAGGAGGGGAGTCTTACCAACATGCAGGAACTTGAAGTTTAGAATAAAGCATAGCAAAAAGCCAGTGTGCAGGTTAGCTGCCCTCTGTAGGTGTCTCTGCCCCTATGTTAAGGAATAGGGCAGCAATATGGCACTTGCTGACTCTTTTGTCCCCTGAAGGCAATACCTCCTCTCCCAGATACACTTCAAGAAGAGTGAAACGTCTCTCCCAGTGCATCCTAGGGGATCATCAGATGATACTGTCTGCTCCCAGGCCTCTGCCCTCCTTCACAGGAGCACTGCTGCACCTGCCAACCTCTGCATTATCCACAGCACGAATTTCTAAAATTTCAATGTTTGAGCTCCATTGCTTATGAAAACACAATAATCAGCCCCTCACTTTTTCCCAGTCAATGATTTTGGGGAAGTGTTTTTCTTGTGCAATCTTCTGTTCACTGCTGTCTGTCACCCTTTCACTGTCTTTCCACTCTTTTCATGATCAGCACTCCCTCCTCTCCACAGCACCCATGATTCTTTTCTCCCCCAAATCACATCTCTGTACCTCCTACCTTTCACAATGTGGCCTCTTGTCTCCTTTTAGCTATGCAGTTTGTTCTTTCAGTCCTCAGTTTGTTCTGAGGACTGAGAGAAATCATTCTGATTTGATATTTATCTAGCTTTGTTCATGGGATGAGGCAAGCATAGGGTCCTCCTATAACTCTGACATCTTAACTTCCACGAACCTAGACTTTGAAGTCATGTTTTGCTTGTTGAATTCTAATTGTAATAATTCTTATAAATGTTTTTTTTTAAATATTTTTTTTTCAACGTTTATTTATTTTTAGGACAGAGAGAAACAGAGCATGAACGGGGGAGGGGCAGAGAGAGAGGGAGACACAGAATCGGAAACAGGCTCCAGGCTCCGAGCCATCAGCCCAGAGCCTGACGCGGGGCTCGATCTCACGGACCGCGAGATCGTGACCTGGCTGAAGTAGGACGCTTAACCGACTGCGCCACCCAGGCGCCCCTAATTGTAATAATTCTAATAATATCACAAGTTCTCAAAAATTTTACATTGAAGTATATATTTTTGAAATATAGTAAAACCTTATCAATTATAGTAAACTGGTAAATATCTAGTAAGTACTGATTGTAGCTTCTGAAAAATACATTTTTCTCTGATCAAAATTGTTTATGATTTTTGGCAAACTTCCAAGAGGTGGAAGAAGAACACTTAAAATAAAGTCAAGGAACCTGATAATAAGCAAGTTGCATTTCACAACATCATTATTCTAAAATCAACCACTAGATTATTAAACTAACTGAACACTAAACCACATTTTGTATTTAACTTGATTCGTGTTATCACCAGAATTATTTAGGAATTGTAGCAGCAATTGCTATTAAATCTATTAACTAAATACTTCAATTTAATTCAATTATTTTTATTAGGGACTATGTTAAATTATTAAAATAATTTCTAAGAATTAAAGGCAAATTTCAAAATAAAAGTACCTGAAATGTGTTTACTAATCAATTGAATTCCTTCACTTTTCATAAATAATGTGATATAAAGGATAAGTAATCCTGATATGCACAATTGGCTTTCAATATAGAATTCTTCATCATATCTAGTACAATGAGGCAATCCATGTTGAAGATTTTTCAGGAAAACCTTTAAATATATCTTTAGGAAATGATTAACTCTACTAGAATAAGACATGGGAACTTAAATTACCATCAGAATATACATTGTTTACATACAGATTAGACAAATAGAGATGTAGACATAGATATATAAATATATTTTCTGATGGTGACTTATGTTCCCATGTTTATATTTTAAAAATGTATTTATAAGTGTACATGTATCTATAAATATTTATAAATATATGTAAAATATATGTAAAATATATGTAAAATATATGTAAAATATATGTATATGTATATGTATGTGTGTATCTATCTTTCCATCTATCCATCTATCTATATGCAATCTCCAAACCCTTAGGTGAAAAACCCAGGCAAATCCATAAATAAAATGAAAACATATGACCCCAATATAATTAACTGATTATTGGTGACATCATATTTTTTATGTTAGTGAATTAGTGAATTAATAAACAAACAATAAAAGAGTACAAATTTGGTACTGTATCAATGGTATCAATTATTCTCAAAGTAGTATAATGAAGAAAAATGTAAACTGTTCTGTTTAAAAGTATTTATGAAGAATATGTCAATACAGGTAAAGTCACCATTCTTCTACAGAAACCACTGAAGGCTCTTGATCTAAAACCTAATTCTTATTTTGGAAAGATGCTCAAGAGGTTCTGTAGCTCATTCTGTCTTTAGACTATACTTAAATTACCTCTATATAAATAGATATTTAGGAAAAACTGTAGAAAAGGAGAAACTGGGTAAGATATTTAGCTTCTTGAAAACTTAGTTGTTTAGAACCTTAGCCAGAAGTCTAATACCTCCTACTTTTTATAATTCAGTGCATGGAAACAACGTAGAGGTGATCTTCACATATTTAAATATTAAGGAAATATATCCAAAATAAAATAATTTTAATGTAATTATGTATGTTTCCCTGCCATTATCTTACATATTTAGTTTTAAGAAACACTATACAAGGGGAACAATGCCAGCTTAGAAAAGGATTCACCCTATATAAATTTGATGTTACCATGCCTGCTGTAAGATAATTCACAGGCTAATCATTTCCCAGTTGAGCTAACACATCCTGAAAGTTGTTTAGCTAAAATAAATGAAGAGTTCAGCTTGAGTTTGTGCAATAGTTGACTTCATCGATATTATGCAAGAAGTAGCAACTCTGTGGCTCAAGGTAGTCCAGACATTCAGTAAGAAGAGAGAATGTATACTTGCAAAGAAGGAGCTAGTCTAGATGTTTTGGGTTTTATATATTGTTACTGTATATTTTAATTGCCCATCTTTAATTATTAAGAAAGGTCTCTTTTGTGTTCAGAAGTTGTCCTTATTTGGAAGATACATTATACAGTCATGTTCTTTAAATACAACACAAAGAGAAAACCACATGAGAATAAAATAGAGATTAAAAAACACACAAAGTTACATACAAGCCATACAAAGATAACCCTTTCTTTAATCTACAAGTTGAATCTGAACTCTACACATCAAACATTTGTGCACTGTTTCTGTGAAAATCATTGGAGAAAGGAACATTTAAAATAACTACAAATATGGCCTAAGCAATCATCAAAATAAGTAGTTTTCTTTTTTTCAGTTTTTACTTAAATTCCAGTTTGTTAACATAGTGTGTAAGTTTACTTTCAGGTGTACAATATAGTGATTCAACACTTCCATATAACACCTGGTGCTCATCACAAGTACATTCTTTAATCCCCATAACCTATTTAATATATCCACCCAGCCACCTCCCCTCTCGTAATCATCAGTTTTCTCTATAGTCAAGAGTCTCTTTGTTTACACAGTTATATTTTAAAACAACACTGATAACTGCAACTAGGAAGACAAATCCAGTTATTTGTAAAACAGAAATTTCTAAACATCTGTGAAAACATAGAGGTTTGCATTCAGTTATTTGTGATAAAAAAGCAATTTAAAAATATTTCTTTTTTAATGTTTTATTTATTTTTGAGAGAGGGACCGAGAGAGAAACAGAGTACGAGCAGGGGAGGGGAAGAAAGAAAGGGAGACACAGAATCCACGAAACAGGCTCCAGGCTCTGAGCTGTCAGCACAGAGCCCGACATGGGGCTAGAACCCAGAAACATGAGATCATTACCTGAGCTGAAGTCAGATGCTTGGCTGACTGAGCCACCCAGACACCCTAAAAAATCTTTCAATATCACACTAGCAGACAACACAAAAGCTCTTGTCAGTAAAAAGAATTTGTGATAAATCATTTTGGCAGTGCACTACAAATATGCGTGAATCACCTATCATTAACTCATTGGAGCAATCACAACTTTAAGAAAGCTTAACAGCTGTAGCAGATAAAACAATTGTCAAGGAACTGTGTAGCAAAGCATGGAGATACTTTGGAATAACTCCTGAGGTTATGTAAGGCAATAGTTCACGTTTACTTATAGTTTTATGAAATGTAAGACATGATGCCTTAAGATCCAAAAAATACACAAGTAATTGCTTCACCAAATCCAGAGTTGTTTGGCAATATCAGATTTTTTTGGTACAATGATAATTTACAGCCATCAATACCCAAATAAGGTCAACCACTATTTTGTGGGGTATGTAGAATATTATCTCAGATAGGAGTTAATATTTTGCCTCATACAGTTACCAATTTATATTATAAAAGATCAAACATAGTTGAAATGATATTACTATTTACAAAACATCAAAAAAAAAACAAGTGGAGTAAAATTATAAAGTACTTTAAACTAGGTAAATTTTGATAGTATAATTATATTTGTGTAGACAAATATACCTCCAGAAGTCATATCTATTTGATAAATAATAAAAAAATCTGATTTCTAAGAGTAATTAAAACCTCATTTTTATTAATATGGTTATTTTACACGTAAACTGGTTTTCTATACAAGGCTTCTAGCTTTATAAAAATTGGTACATTATTTAATTTAGATATTTGATTTTAAGCATTGTTTGAAGGACTAAAGCAAAACTCCAGGAACCTGAATATGCCTGAAAATTCATGGTGTGATTTCTGGAAAAAAACTGATTTCAGAGAAGTGTTTAGAATCATAAAAGCTGCATATGTTTAAGCTAGGTGAGCCTATGTAGAAGCCAGCCAACAATATTCCAATTAAGCACCATATATATTTCCCCAATGAGGAAATTATTTTTTCCAGTACCATGCATACTTCTAGTAAAAGATACATTTCTATGCCATTTTAATGGTTTCCTTAAAAGGCTTAAAAATGATAGAAGGGTCACCACTAGTTTTTCAATTTAGAGAGTTCTAGACTGGGTTTGGAATCTAGAATAATGATGTATTTGAGAAGTGACATGGTGCTGAACGAAATGGTATGGCTATCTGTAGCTTATCTACTAGGAATCACTTTTTTTCAAAGTAAAATCAAAAGGTTTAAATGTCTCTTGAAACAGGCAAAATTTGTTAAATACTCAAATCCTCAGAAAAAAATGATATGACACCACTAAATGAAGTAGAGAATGTAATAATCATCATCAGAATGTTAAATATTTTTTAATGTTTATTTATTTCTGAGACAGAGAAAGACAGAGCATGAGTGGGGGAGGGGCAGAGAGAGAGGGAGACACAGAATCAGAAGCAGGCTCCAGGCTCTGAGCTGTCAGCACAGAGCCCAATGCAGGGCTCGAATTCACAAACCGTGAGATCATGACCTGCGCCGGAGTCGGTCGCTCAACCGATTGAGCCACCCAGGTGCCCCATCATCAGAATTTTATACTTTTTGTGTATTCAGTCAACAAAGGTAGCCTTCATTTCATGTTTGCTTATTGAAATATATTTAAATTGGCTTGAATACATTAACTAATAATAATGATGATTAATATTAATATTCAGTAGTTTGTAATGATGATTTGTATTTTCCAGCTTTTTGATAGCTATATGCAGTCTCATATTCATCCATATAATGATGAATTCCATGATTTAAAGCACTATGTTTGAATACAATCTATACAGTTCTCTACTTCTAAATTTATTTATAATAGATTAGATTGTTTTTAATTTTTTAAATTATTGTGTCCCTGGATTGTGTAAGGCATCAATTTATTCTTCAGTTAATCATTTACTGAATTATTTTCATTACTGACAGCAAAGCTCTTCCTTGTCTCTGGTCAAGGTATTTTTTTTTTTTTAATATAAAATTATACATTTATTTTAGTGTGTATCACACCTCTTTACGGGTCTCAATTTGTACTCTTTGACATCTACTGACACTTATGTCCAGTTACAGGTCTAGAATCAAGGGGAGATAATGTAAAAAGTCCTGGAGAGGATCAGAAGATTTTTGTGAAGGCACCTGGATGGCTCAGTTGGTTGAGTGTCTTACTATTGCTTTTCGCTCAGGTCATGATTTCAGGGTAGTGCGACTGAGCCCTGCATTGGGCTCCACGCTGGCCATGGAGCTTGATTAAGATTCTCTCTCTCCCTCTGCCCCTCTCCCTATATGTTTTATTTTTATTTATTTATTTTTTAATATGAAATTTATTTTCAAATTGGTTTAGGAGGGCATCTGTTGGGATGAGCACTGGGTGTTGTATGGCCAAGATATTTTAAATGGATGCTTCTAACCAAACTCCTGTCCTCAGAGAATATCTTAGCCACCTCTTAAGCTAGAAAAATATACAAAACTCCATGAAAGCCTGGTTATAGCAAATATCTTGTTTGAAAAATGATATTTAAAATATTAGGTTAGAAAAATTAAAAATAAAAAAATTCAAATTTTATATTGCAAATCTCTCTAACAGAATCCCCTGCAGAAGTAACCATGATTGAATTACAGGAAAATAAATACAAAATGGAAAACCTTTTTTATCATTAAAAAAGAAAAGACAGGACAGGGAATTTTGTATTTTTAAATGGCATATGAATGAGATGCAAATAAAGCAATGTCAGATGGTAAAAGCTGTATATGAGAAGATATTCACATTAGCAGTATAATAGTAATATGGGGAGCCAGGAGGAGACAAAGACAAATGAAGAAAAAAACTTTTGATTCAAGATATAAGCTGAAGAAGGCAAATAGAAGTTTGTTTTAAAATGAACTAGATCAAAAGTAAGTGTGAAACCAATGGCATTGATTGAGGAGAACAATACCGGCATATTTTTTATCTGTGTACATATAAAAATATGCATGATAAATAAGTTCAAGATGTAAAATAAGATTTTTAAAGGGTAAAAAGCATATTCTCAAAAAAAATTGGGGAAGCCTACAATTAAACTATAGAGCAAAACCAATAACTAGTGTTTATGGAATACTTTTCTTTGAGGCCTTCAGCAAATTTTATATACCTTTATTATTTTTTAATTTTTGTAATATCTCTTCTTGTTTGATAAGTATAGTTTTAAATTCTTCCATTATATGAAAGGAGCTGATCTAGTCATGATCTCATGGTTTGTGAGTTTGAGCCCCACGTCTGGCTCTGAGATGATGGCTCAGAGCCTGGAGCCTGCTTTGGATTCTGTGTCTCCCCTCTCTCTGCTCTTCCTCCACTCATGCTCTGTCGTTTCTCTCTCAAAATTAAAATAAAATATTAAAAAATATATATAACTATGTTTTTCTTAATATAATTGGTGTAAAAATATACTCATTATATGCCTGTTATTAAGTTGCTTAGGGATCATGTTATTATTCAAACATATTTTTATCCCTTAAGTCTTTGCACACTAGGTATTCATTAAGTGTATGTTAAATTTATATGACTGGGGGAAAGTTTTGCATGATGGCAGGGTAGGAGGACGCTGTGCTCACCTTGTCCTGCTGATCACTTAGATTCCACCCATATCTGCCTAAATAACCCAGAAAACCACCAGAAGACTAGCAGAACGGACTCTCTGGAGCCAAGTGTAGACAAGAGGTACACGGAAGAGGGTAGGAAGGGCAGACAGGCGGTGCATGCTACACTGACTGGCAGGAGAGAGACAGAGAAGTGGAGGGGCAACCCACCTGGCAAGGTAAAATCCCTGAGTCTGGCTTGCAAAAGCAGAGGGAGCAGACTGCATGAGTTCTAACAGCCAGCAGGACTTAATATCTGGAATGTTATAAGTCAACAGCTCTGCTCTGAGAGCAGGAGGGCAAGAGGAAAGCAGGAGGGAGAGGTCTGACGACAGACCTCAACTCGGCAGGGAACAAAGGTGCTGGCCAGCGCCATCTCCCTCTCCCATTGCCCAGCCAAAATCCCAAAGAGAGCCAGTTCCCATCTCTGAACTCGCTTGCACCGCGCAAACACCAAACACTGCTTCTGTGGATCCATCCCTCTGATGGCTCTGCCTCCCTCCTGGTGCTGCAGGGCCCCTCCCGCAGGGGACCACCTATAGCAAAGCAAGCTAAGCCTGCCCCTCCCACCCTTGTGCACCTTGCAGATCCACCCCGGCTAATATGCCAGATCCCATCAAAGCAGCACCACAAGCCTGGCAGTGTGCAAAGTAGCCCAGACAGGGGCCACACCACTCCACAGTGAGTCCTGCCCCTGGGAGAGGGGAAGATAAGGTACATACCAATCTGACTATAGCCCCAGCAGTGGGCTGGGGGAAGACATCAGGTCAACTGTGGACCCTCCCACCAACAAAAGTTACTCCAGACAGCACAGAGGAAGTGTGCTGCAGTTTGGCGCCATGCAGGAAATATCTAAAATGATAAAACGAAAGAATTTACCTCAAAAGAAACTCCAGAAGTAGCAACAGCTAATGAATTGATCAAAAAACTATTTAAGCAATATAAAGGAACAAGAATTTAAAATAGTCATAAACTTAATCGCTGGGCTTGAAAAAAGCATAGAGAACAGAAGAGAATCTATTGCTACAGAGATAACGGGACTAAACTATTCATGAGGAGCTAAAAAAATGCTATAGATGAGGTGCAGAATAAAATGGAGGCGACCACAGCTCAGATTGAAAAGGCAGAGGAGAGAATAGGTGAATTAGAAGATAAAATTATAGAAAAAGAGGAAGCTGAGAAAAAGAGAGATAAAAAAATCCAGGAAAATGAGGGAAGAATTAGAGAATTAAGTGATGTGATGAAATGCAATAATATACGTATAATAGGGATTCCAGGGAGGAAGAGAGAGAAAAAGCTGCTGAAGGTGTACTTGAAGAAATCATAGCTGAGAACTTCCCTGAACTGGGGAAGGAAAAAGGCATTGAAATCCAAGAGGAACAGAGAACTCCTTCAGACGTAACTTGAATCCATCTTCTGCATGACACATCATAGTGAAACTGGCAAAATACAAGTATAAAGAGAATTCTGAAAGCAGCTAGGGATAAATGTGCTCTAACATATAACAGGAGATTGATAAGGCTCATGACGGATCTCTTTACTGAAACTTGGCAGGCCAGAAAGGAATGGCAGGAAATCTTCAATGTGATAAACAGAAAAAATATGCAGCAGAGAATCCTTTATCCAGCAAGTGTGTCATTTAGAATAGAAGGAGAGATAAAGGTCTTCCCAAACAAACAAAAACTGAAGGAATTCATCACCACTAAACCAGCCCAACAAGAGATCTTAAGGGAGATTCTGTGAGTGAAATGTTGCAAGGACCACAAAGTACCAGAGACATCACTACAAGCATGAAACCTACAGACATAAAAATGGCTCTAAACCCATAACTTTCTATAATAACACTGAATGTAAATGGACTAAATGCTCCAACCAAAAGACATAGGGTATTAGAATGGATAAAAAAACAAGACCCATCCATTTGCTTTCTAAAAGAGACTCATTTTAGACCTGAGGAAACCTTCAGATTGCAAGTGAAGGGATGGAGAACTATCTGTCATGCTACTGGAAGTCAAAAGAAAGCTGGAGTACCCATACATGTATCAGACAAACTAGACTTTAAATTAAAGGCTGTAACAAGAGATGAGGAAGGGCATTATATAATAATTACAGGGTCTATCAATCAGGAAGAGCTAACAATTTAAATATTTATGCGCCAAATATGGGAGCTCCCAAATATATAAAACAAGTAATCACAAACATAAGCAACCTTACTGATAAGAATGTAGTAATTTCAGGGGACTTTAATACCCCACTTACAACAATGGATAGATCATCTAGACAGAGGATCAATAAGGAAAGAAGGGCCGTGAATGACACATTGGATCAGATGGACTTGACAGATATATTTAGAACTCTGCATCCCGAAGCAACAGAATATACGTTCTTCTCAAGTGAACATGGCACATTCTCCAAGATAGATCACATACTGGGACACAAAACAGCCCTTCATAAGTATACAAGAATTGAGATCATACCATGCACACTTTCAGACCAGAATGCTATGAAGCTTGAAATCAACCACAGGAAAAAGTCTAGAAAACCTCCAAAAGCATGGAGGTTAAAGAACACCCTAGTAAAGAATGAGTGGGTCAACCAGGCAATTAGAGAAGAAATTTAAAAATACATGGAAACAAACAAAAATGAAAATACAAGAATTCAAATGTTTTGGGATGCAGCAAAGGCAGTCCTGAGAGGAAAATACATTGCAATCCAAGCCTATCTCAAGAAACAAGAAAAATCCCAAATACAAAATCTAATAGCACACCTAAAGGAAATGGAAGCAGAACAGCAAAGACGCGCCAAATCAAGCAGAAGAAGAGGAATAATAAAGATCAGAGCATAAATAAACAATATAGAATCGAAAAAACTGTAGAGCAGATCAATAAACCAAGAGTTTTTTTTTTGAAAAAATAAACAAAGTTGATAAACCTCTAGCCAGTCTTCTCAAAAAGAAAAGGGAGATGACCCAAATAGGTAAAATCATGACGAAAATGCAATTCTTACAACCAATCCCTCAGAAATACAACCAATTACCAGGGAATACTATGAAAATTATATGCCAACAAACTGGACAACCTGGAAGAAATGGACAAATTTCTAAGCATCCACCAACTTCTAAAACTCAAATAAGAAGAAATAGAAAACTTGAACAGACCCATAAGCAGCAAATAAATTGAATCAGTTATCAAAAATCTCCCAACAAATAAAAGTCCAGGACCACATGGCTTCCCTGAGGAATGCTACCAGACTTTTAAAGCAAAGATAATACCTATCCTTCTCACACTGTCCAAAAAATAGAAAGGGAAGGAAAACTTCCAGACTCATTCTATGAAGCCAGGATTACTTTGATTCCTAAGCCAGACAGAGACCCAGATAAAAAAGAGAAGTACAGGCCAATATCCCTGATGAATATGGATGCAAAAATTGTCAACAAGATACAAGTAAATCGAATTCAACAGCATATAAAAAGAATTTTTCACCATGATCAAGTGGGATTCATTTCTGGGCTGCAGGGCTGGTTCAACATTTGCAAATCAATAAGTGTGATACATCACATTAATAAAAGAAAAGGTAAGAACTACATGATCTTGTCAATTGATGCAGAAAAAGCATCTGTCAAAATTCAGCATCTTTTCTTAATAAAAAACCCATAGGAAAGTCAGAATAGAAGGAACATACTTAAACATCATAAAAGCCATTTATGAAAAGCCCACAGCTAACATCATCTTCAATGGGGAAAACCTGAGAGGTGTCCCACTGAGATCAGGAACACGACAGGGATGTCCACTCCCACTGCTGTTGTTTAACATAGTGTTGGAAGTTCTAGGATCAGCAATCAGACAACAAAAGGAAATCAAAGGCATCAAAATTGCCAAAGATGAAGTCAAGCTTTCACTTTTTGCAGATGGCATGATATTATACAGGGAAAACACGAAAGACTCCACCAAAAGTCTGTTAGAACTGATACATGAATTCAGCAAAGTAGCAGAATACAAAAATAATTTACAGAAATCAGTTGCATTCTTATACACTAAAAATGAAGCAACAGAAAGACAAAGAAAGAAACTGATCCCATTCACAATTGCACCAAGAACCATACAATGCCTAGGAATAAACCTAACCAAAGATGTAGAAGATCTGTATGCTGAACACTATAGAAAGCTTATGAAGGGAATTGAAGAAGATATAAAGAAGTGGGAAAACATTCTGTGCTCATAGATTGGAAGAGTGAAGATTGTTAAAATGTCAATACTACCCAAAGCTATCTATACATTCAATGCAATCCCAATCAAAATTACACCAGTATTCTTCTCAAAGCTAGAACAAGCAATCCTAATACTTGCATGGAATCACAAAGACTCCTCAGAGCCAAAGTAATTTTTAAGAATAAGACCAAAGAAGGAAGCATTAAAATCCCAGACTTTAGACTCTACTACAAAGCTGTAATCATCAAGACAGCATGGTATTGGCACATAAAACAGACACATAGGCTAATGGAATAACATAGAGACTCCAGAATTGGACCCACAAAAGTATTGCCAACTAATCTTTGACAAAGCAGGAAATAATATCCAATGGAAAAAAGACAGTCTCTTTAACAAATGGTGCTGGGAGAACTAGACAGCAACATGCAGAAGGATGAAACTAGACCACCTTCTTACACCATTCAAAAAAATAAACTCAAAATGGATAAAGGACCTGAATGAGAGACAGGAAACCATCAAAACCCTAGAGGAGAAAGCAGGAAAAAAAACCCTCTGACCTCAGCCACAAAAATTTCTTACTTGACACATCCCCAAAGGCAAGGGAATTAAAAGCAAAAATGAACTGTTGGGAGCTCATGAAGATAAAATGCTTCTGCACTGGAAAGGAAACAATCAACATAACTAAAAGGCCACCAATGGAATGGGAAAAGATATTTGCAAATGACATATGGGACAAAGGGCTAGTATCTAAAATCTATAAAGAGCTCACTAAACTCCACACCTGAAAAACAAATAATCCAGTGAAGAAACGGGAAGAAAACATGAGTAGACACTTCTCTAAAGAAGACATCCAGATGGCCAACAAGCACATGAAAACATGCTCCACATCGCTCCTCATCAGGGAAATACAAATCAAAACCACACTCAGATATCACCTCACGCCAGTCAGAGTGGCTAAAATGAACAAATCAGGAGACTATAGATGCTGGAGAGGATGTGGAGAAATGGGAACCCTGTTGCACGGTTGGTGGGAATGCAAACTGGTGCAGCCGCTCTGGAAAACAGTGTGGAGATTCCTCAAAAAAATATAAAGATACCTACCCTATGACCCAGCAATAGCACTGCTAGGAATTCACCCAAGGGATACAGGAGTACTGATGCAGAGGGGCACTTCTACCCCAACATTTATAGCAGCACTTTCAACAATAACCAAATTATGGAAAGAGCCTAAATATCCATCAACTAACAAATGGGTAAAGAAATTGTGGTTTATGTACACAATGGAATACTACGTGGCAATGAGAAAGAATGAAATATGACCCTTTGTAGCAACGTGGATGGAACTGGAGAGTGTTATGCTAATTGAAATAAGTCATACAGAGAAACATAGTTACCACGTGTTTTTGCTCTTATGTGGATCGTGAGAAACTTAACAGAAGACCATGGGGGAGGGAAAAGAAAAAAAAAAGGTTAGAGAGGGAGAGGGCCAAAACATAAGAGACTCTTTAAAAACTGAGAGCAAACTCAGGGTTGATGTGGGGTGGGAGGGAAGGGAGGGTGGGTGATGGGTATTGAGGAGGGCACCTGTTGGGATGAATACTGGGTGTTGTATGGAAACCAATTTCACAATAAATTTCATATTAAAAAACAAAGAATGGTTTTCCTTATTTTTATTTTAAAAAAATAAAAAATAAATAAATGTATATGAGTGGAATTAGGCTAAGATATTAGCAGAGAATTGCTGTTACAACTAAGAGAATATTCAGCAGATCAGCTTTCTGTTCTGCAGAATTCTACTTCATTACATTGGAGAAGCTTGAAATAATGGACTTCCTTATTAAAAATAAACATGAAGATCAGAAATGATCATGAAAATATCCTCCACATAATAAAATTTCTGATTAAATGAGTTCTCAAGGACAAATGTAAATTAGGTTAGATAGTCCAAAACATCATTTCATAATATTCATTTTTTTAAAAATTTTAGAGCATGTGAGAGAGAGAGCAAGGGACAGGGGAAAAAGGGGGGAGAGAGAGAGAGAGAGAGGGAGGGAGGGAGGGAGAGAGAGAGAGAGAGAGAGAACCTAAAGCAGGCTTCATGTTCAGCACCAAGCCCAATACAGTGCTCAGTCCTAGGACCTTGGGATCATGACCTGAGCCAAAATCAAGAGTCAGATAGTCAACCAACTGAGCTACCCAGGAGCACCTACAGTGTTCAAATTTTAAAACTCCTTTTTTTTAGTGAAACAAATTTAAAATTACTTTTTTTCAAAATGTATTTTATTTGTATTTCCTATTATATAACTTTGTACTATTTTTCTTAGTTTACCTGTATGTATAGAGATGTGTATATGTAGCCATTAAAATATAATACTAGTACATATTCTTTCAATGTATTAAAAAAAAGCAATAGGTTTCTTTTTACTTGTTACCTAGAATTACCTCTTATATTTCACAGCAAATTAAAAATATATGAGCAACTATAGTTTCATCCGTTTATTTGCTACAATACACATATATGTGTGTGAGTACATGTGGATATTCTATTGTGATTCACTGAGCTTTCTGGTAATGAATATTTAACATTTTATAGATAAAACACATTATCAGATATTTCATAATAATTTCTGCAAGCAAAAGACCAATGTAAAATGGCCATTTCAAAAACAGTTAAGAAAATTAAGCGTCTGTGTTTTATAAATAAATTGAACATAATACTTTCCTTCTCCTGATAACTTCTACATGTATGCAGAACTAAAAGATTCTTCAATAAAAATATACTAAAATTTATATTGTGGCAAAGGAAATTTATTTAACTTATTATGCTACTGAATTATTTAATTATTCACAATTTTTATTGATTTTATGAAGATGACTATAAACTGATGTTTATAAATGATGTCTTTAGTATTTGATTTTTGAAGTGAGAACTATTTTTCATGTGCTTTTTATGTTTTTTGCTGAAGAATAATTTCTTAAATAATTGGTCCAAATTTGCATAAAAACATAAAGCTTTATAAAAGCATAAATCTATTGTGAACTATTATAAAAGCATAAAACTGTTATTTTATAGATAAAACTAAAATTAGAAAGTTTCCCACAAAATGACCTTATTGCTTTTATCCTCAATTCTAATTCAAAAACTTCATCAATTCATCAACTTTTTTTGGTCTAAGATTGAATGAAAGCTCATACTTTATTTCACTATGAAGAGGCCTTCATTACACAAAGTGTTGTTATATAGTCTATATAAAGCAGTGTAGAAAAAATATAATTTATGTGAAACCAACTATCCACACTGGGATATTTATTATCTTAGATTATTATCACTAAGCATAATAATGGAAGCCAAACATATCTGTGTAACCAAACCTCTTGTTTTCATTAAAGAGTTCTATGCCACATAATTTTGTCTTGTGAAATATATAATTATAGTAACTTTCAAGTCATTGCCTTTGGCAGGAAGAAAATTAAGTATCAAGTAGGATTTTGTTTAGATACAGTGAAAAATGGAATAACAGAACATTAAGTAGGCACCTAATAATAATCAATATAAAATTTAGCACTATTTCTTTTAGTTAGTTGGTATTAAAAAGTCAAGGGGCAGGATATGAGTGAATTAATCAGAATAGGAAACCCATTTTCTCTTCATAGTTTCAATTATAAATTCAAGAGTTGAGCTATCTCAAATATCCTACATATATAGGTTCCATGTAGCACTATTGATAACAGGAGTATATAATGAAAGGTATTAGTGGACTATGAATATTAATCAGCATTATAGTAATAGTAAATGAAATCAAAATGTACTTAATTCTTGTGAAAGGGAAAAATCTGCAGCCAAGAATACTCTATCCAGCAAGGCTCTCATTCATAATAGGGGCTTAAAGCTCCAGGACTCATTCACTATCATTCAGAGTAGAAGGAGAGATAGTTTCCAAAATAAAAGCTAAAGGAATTCATGTTCACTAAACCCAGCCCTACAACAACTGTTATGGAGGACTGGGTGAGTGGAAAACAACCACAATGAGTAAGAGTAAGAAAAATAAGAAGCACAAAAGCAAAATAAATAAATAAATAAATAAATAAATAAATAAATAAAGTATACCTGTAAAAATCAATCAAAAGGACCACAAATTAAAGATTATAAAATATGATGCCACATATCAGAAATGTGGAGGGGAGAGCAGTAAAGATTGGGTCAAAATGTAAGCAGCCATCAACTTAATATAGACTATTAAATGCAGAAGATGTTATATATAAGCCTCATATTAACCACAAATCAAAAAGCAGTAATAGATAAGCAAAGAATAAAGAGAAAGATATCCAAGTATATCACTAAAAAAAACTCCAACAAACTATGAAAGAGAGCAAGAGGGAAAAGGATCAGACAAAATCTATAGAAACAACCACAAAACAAGTAACAAAATAGCAGTAAATACATACCTATGAAAAATTACGTTGAATGTAAATAGAATAAACACTCCCATCAAAAGACATAGGGTGAAAAAAAGACATAAGATAACAGAGAGGATTAAAAAAAACCCATCTATATGCTGCCTACAAGAGACTCATGCAAGACCAAAAGGCATCTGCAGATTGAAACTGAAGGGATGAAGAAATATTTATCATACAAACAGATGTTAAAAGAAAGCCAGGGTAGCATTATTCACATAAAAATATTTTAAAACAAAGACTATAAGAAATGAAGAAGAGGGTACTATATCATAATAAATGGGACAATACAACAAGAGGATATAACAATTATAAATATTTATGCACCCAATATTGTGGCACCCAAATATGTGAAAGTTAATAACAAACATAAAGGAATAATAGATAACAATATAATAATAGTAGGGGACTTTAACACCCCACTTACTGGGATGAGCAAATCATCCAAACAGATAATCAAAAAGGAACAGAAGCTTTGAATGACGTACCAAACAGATGGATTTAACAGATACATTGAGAAAATTCCATCCTAAAACAGCAGAATTCACATTCTTTTCAAGTGCATATAGAACTTTCTCCAGAGTAGATCACATATTGGGCCACAAAACAAACCTCAAAAAGATCGAAGTCACACCATGCATTTTTCTGATCACAACACTATGAAACTTGAACTTAACCATAAGAAAAAATCTGGAAAGACCAAAAACACATGCTACGTTACAATTAATGGGTCAAGCAAGAAATCAAAGAAGTCAAAAGGTAGATGGAAACAATCAAAAATGAAACACAAAGGTCGAAAACCTTTGGGATACAGCAAAGGCAGTTCTAATAGGGACATATATAGCAATAGAGGCCTACCTCAAGAAGCAAGAAAAATCTCAAATAAACAACCTAAACTTACATCTGTTGGAGCTAATAAAAGAATAACAACAACAAAAGAAAGCCAAAACAGCAAAAAGAAGGAAATAATAAACATTAGAACAGAAATAAATCATATAGAAACTAAAACAAAACTGGAACAGATCAATGAAATCAGGAGCTATTCTTTAAAAAAATTAATCGATAAACCTCTACCCAGAGTTCTGAAAAACAAAAGAGAAATTACCCAAATAAAGAAACATCACAAAGTGAGAGGGGAGAAACGACTACTACCACAGAAATTCAAACAGTTGTAAAGAATATTATAAAAAATTACATGCCAACAAATAGGCAAACTAGAAAAAAATGGATAAATTACAGAAAAAATAACCTATCAAAACAGATGCTGGAAGAAAATTTGAACAGACTGATTACCAGCAAGGAAAATGAATCAGTAATAATAATAATAAAAAAACCCAACATACTAAAGTCCAGGACCAGACCACTTCACAGGTGAACTCTACCAAACATTTAAAGAGTTAATACCTATTCTTCTCCAACTATTTCAAAGAATATAAGAAGGAAAACTTCCAAATTCATTCTATGAAGCCAATATCACCCTGACAGCAAATCCAGATAAAGACACCACACAAAAAGATAAGTACCGGGCAGTATTTCTGATGAACAAAAATGGAAAAAATCCTCAACAAAATACCAGTAAACCAAATCCAAAGATATATTTAAGAAATTATTCACCATGATCAAGTGGGATTTATTCCCAGGATGCAAGAGTGGTTCAATATTTGCAAATCTATCAATGTAATACATCACATCAATAAAAGAAAGGATAAAAACCATATGATAATGTCAATAAATACAAAAAAATTTTGAAAAATTACAACATCCACTCATGATAAAAGTCAACAAATTAGTTTTAGAGGAAACATACCTCAACATAATAAAGGCCACATATGAAAAACCCACAGTCAATGTCATACCTAATGGGGAAAAATCTGAGAGCTTTCCCCCTAAGGTCAGGAACAAGACAAGGATTTCTACTCACATGACTTTTATTCAATATAGTACTGGAAGTGCTAGCCACGGCAATCAGACAACAAAGAGAAGTAAAAGACATCCAAATTGGCAAGGAAGGAGTGAAACTTTCACTGTTTGTTAATGGCATGATACTGTATGTAGAAAATTCAAGACCACAGAAAAAACTACTACAACTGATACTGAATTCAGTGAAGTCACAAGATACAAAATTAGTGTACAGAAATTGGTCTCATTTCTATACACTAATAATGAAGCAGCAGAGAGAGAAATTAGGAAAATAATCGATTTTACAATTGCAACAAAAATAATAAGATACTTAGGAATAAAATTAACCAGAATATATACACAATACATACACATGTATATATACACATATACGTACAATGGAATACTATTCAGCCATAAAAACGATGAAATCTTGCCATTTGCAACAACATGGATAGAGCTAGAGTATAATGCTATGCAATATAAGTCAGAGAAAGATAAATATCATATTATTTCACTCATATATTGAATTTAAGAAACGAAACAAACAAGCAAAGAAAGAGAGTTCACGAGGAACTAAGAAACGGACTCTTAACTATAGAGAACAAACTGATGGGTACCAGAGGGGAAGGGGATAGAAGTATGGATAAAGTAGGTAATGGGGATTAAGGAGTGCACATTCACCATAAGCACTAGGTGATATATGGAATTGTTGAATCTGTATATTGTACACCTGAAACTAATATAACACTGTATGTTAACTATACTGGAATCAAAATAAAATAAAATTTTTTAAAAAAATTTCTAAAATGTTACTTCATCCTATTAGTGCCAAGCACTTATTTTAATAAGAATGGAGAACATTAATAAAGATCTATTTATGAATAAAATAAGTTTCTATTTTCATTTTTCCCACTGGAGGTGCATTTCGATAATAACCTCAAGTTTTCAGGAACCTAATAGTCATTAGCATTTGATTTGTCATCTCTTTTGCTTTTTAGCATAGACCAAAAATGTGAATCTACACATCATATAAATCAGAGAATATAAAATTGAGTTATCTTAAAGTTGAAAGCATAAACTTCTAGTTAAAATTTCATCTTAGAGTTGAAAAAAATGAAGAAATCACTATATTCAAACTCCTCTGATCCTCTTAGAGGCAACTATGCTTTCTAAGACAAACACGTTATTTATTATAGACTGAAAGTTCTGCCTCAAATAACATTAGTGTACCTTTACTCACTGCACCTGATACTAACTGCACACCACTTTGAGCTATGGTTACATAAGATAAAGTAATAGTAGTTCCTTCAGAAAAATAAAGTTTGTTTGCTTTTTGTCTCCAGGATATATTATTCAATGCTTCATTCTTAGCAATTTAATTCAAGATTACTAAATCTCTTTGTAGAAGAGTTTTTCACAATTTGGATTTTCTTTTCTTTTTTTTTCAATATATAAAATTTATTGTCAAATTGGTTTCCATACAACACCCAGTGCTCATCCCGTTTTCCAGCAGCACTTGCTGACGAGAATGCCTTTATTCAAATGAATATTCTTCCCTGCTTTGTTAAAGATTAGTTGGCCATACGTTTGTGGGTCTATTTCTGGGTTCTCTATTCTGTCTTTGATCTAAGTGTCTTTTTTGTGCCAATATCTTACTGTCTTGATGATTACAACTTTGCAGTATAGTTTGAAGTCTGGGATTGTGATGCCTCCTGCCGTGGTTTTCTTTTTCAAGGTTGCTTTGGTTCTTCAAGGTCTTTTCTGGTTCCATACATATTTTAGGATTATTTGTTCTAGCTATGTGAAGAATGTTCGTGTTATTTTGATAGGGATTGCATTGACATGTAGGATTATTTTCTATAGCTCTGTGAAGAATGCTGGTGTTATTTTGATAGCTATTGCATTGAATATGTAGATTGCTTTGGGTAGTATCAATATTTTAACAATATTTGTTCTTCCTATCCAGGAGCATGGACTCTTTTTTTGCCATTTTTTCTTTGTGTCTTCTTCAATTTTTTTCATAAGCTTTCTATAGTTTTCAGTGTATAGATTTTTCACCTCTTTGTTTAGATTTATTCCTAGATATTTTATGGTTTTTGGTGCACCTGTAAATGGGATCGATTCCTTGATTTCTCTTTCTGTCGCTTCATTGTTGGTGTCTAGGAATGCTACCAATTTCTCTGCAATGATTTTATATCCTGCAACTTTGCTGAATTCATGAATCAGTTCTAGCAGTTTATTTTTAGTGGCATCTTTTCGGTTTTCCATATAGATTACCATGTCATCTGCGAAGAGCGAAAGTTTGACTTCCTTCTGGCCGATTTGGATGCATTTATTCCTTTGTGTTGTCTGACTGCTGAGGCTAAGACTTCTAATAATAAGTTGAAGGCAGTGGCGATGGTGGACATCCCTGTCTTGTTCCTGACCTTAGGGGGGGGAGATTTCAGCTTTTCCCCATTGAGGATGATATTAGAGTTGGGTCTTTCTTTTTTTTTTTTTCTTTTCAATATATGAAATTTATTGTCAAAATGGTTTCCATACAACACCCAGTGCTCATCCCAACAGGTGCCCTCCTCAATACCCATCACCCACCCTCCCCTCGCTCCCACCCCCCATCAACCCTCAGTTTGTTCTCGGTTTTTAAGTGTTTCTTATGCTTTGGGTCTCTCCCACTCTAACCTCTTTTTTTTTTCCTTCCCTTCGCCCATGGGTTTCTGTTAAGTTTCTCAGGATCCACATAAGAGTGAAAACATATGGTATCTGTCTTTCTCTGTATGGCTTATTTCACTTAGCATCACACTTTCCAGTTCCATCCACGTTGCTACAAAGGGCCATATTTCGTTCTTTCTCATTGCCACGTAGTATTCCATTGTGTATATAAACCACAATTTCTTTATCCATTCATCAGCTGATGGACATTTAGGCTCTTTCCATAATTTGGCTCTTGTTGAGAGTGCTGCTATAAACATTGGGGTACAAGTGCCCCTATGCATCAGTACTCTTGTATCCCTTGGGTAAATTCCTAGCAGTGGTATTGCTGGGTCATAGGGTAGGTTTATTTTTAATTTTCTGAGGAACCTCCACACTGTTTCCCAGAGTGGCTGCACCAATTTGCATTCCCACCAACAGTGCAAGAGGGTTCCCGTTTCTCCACATCCTCTCCAGCATCTATAGTCTCCTGATTTGTTCATTTTGGCCGCTCTGACATGCAGAAGGTTGAAACTAGACCACTTTCTCACACCATTCACAAAAATAAACTCAAAATGGATAAAGGACCTGAATGGGAGACAGGAAACCATCAAAACCCTAGAGAAGAAAGCAGGAAAAGACCTCTCTGACCTCGGCCGTAGCAATCTCTTACTCAACACATCCGCAAAGGCAAGGGAATTAAAAGCAAAGATGAATTACTGGGACCTTGTGAAGATAAAAAGCTCTGCACAGCAAAGGAAACAACCAACAAAACTAAAAGGCAACCAACGGAATGGGAAAATATATTTGCAAATGACATATCAGACAAAGGGCTAGTATCCAAAATCTATAAAGAGCTCACCAAACTCCACACCCAAAAAACAAATAACCCAGGGAAGAAATGGGCAGAAAACATGAATAGACACTTCTCTAAAGAAGACATCCGGATGGCCAACAGGCACATGAAAAGATGCTCAACTTCATTCCTCATCAGGGAAATACAAATCAAAACCACACTCAGATATCACAATTTGGATTTTCTAAACCCAGATTTCAAAACATATCTAACTTTAACCATAAGTCCAAACTCTTGACCAATAGGAAAGATATTTAGTTCTCACTTAGTTTTAAAATTAAAGACCAAATAGTTGTATCTTTTTAAAAAATAAAATAGAAATAAGTGCCCAAATCCTTGATCATGTGAAAAGACTAGCCCAAATTAAATTTTCTTTGAAGGGTGATTGAAAAGATAAAGATGCTTTATGAAATGGGCAAAATGGGCGATGATTTCAACTAAGACCACTAATCTGAGAAACACTTGATCTTCATGCTCTGTCAGCACAAACTGTCAACCTTTGAAACACTGCCACGCCTGTCTCAAGGGAAGCAATCAACACACTGTCACTAGACTAGTATAGGAACATTATTGATACATGCAAAGGAAGATGGAAATCTGAAGGAGAAAATGAAGACATATGTAATATGATTACACAAACTAAATTACCCTGAGTTCCAACCATAAAAAGAAGCAGGTCTCTATAGTTTACATCTATACCTTGATTCAGATTGGGTACATGAAATTTATTTCTATTTGTGAAAAATTGGTTTCCCTGTCAACAAGACTTAGAATGTGAAAAAAAAACTGTATAAATAACAGGCCATCATAATAATAATAAGATTAAATAAGATTAAAATTAAAGAGATACTGTAATATCTTATTCTTGGTGAACAGCCTCAAATGCTTCAAGGGCTCAATTGCATATATATATATATATATATATATATATATAATATATGGTGTATATATTATATTATATATGGTGTATAGAGATATATAAATATCTGCATCTAACTATATATATGTGTATATATATATATACAATACATATATATATACATATATATATACACACATATTACATATATATATATACATATATATATATATATATATATATAATAATTCCAGCCTTGGAATTATTTCATACTTGCAAAATTTTCTAGCAAGACCTTTAAAAAGGAGATTAATTTTAATTATATAATTGTTATAGTTATATAGTATATATTATATTATATTATAATTATATAATTATAATAATATATATAGTTAGATACAGATATTTATATATCTGTATATACCACATATAATATATAATAAAATATTTTAAAGTATATTATTCAATAACATTTAATAAAGCGATATATTTATGATATATATAAAATAAAATATATTTTAATACATAAAAAGTGTATATACACACATAAATAAAAGTGTGTATATGTACTTATATACATATGTTATTGTATATACAGATATATATAATTATAAATATTTAGCATAGGTAGTTGAAATTAAGGGAAATTATACTAAAATATGACGGGGAATTCACATTCTAGCATAACTTTACTTGAAACAAGGAAAAGTGAAGATTTTGTTTCTGGATTTTTTAAGTGGCAACCAACATCAGACATTTTTAATGAATCTTTTTCTTTTTTCTTTAGAACGTATCCTAATCTCTTAAAAAGTTGAAAAAAAAAAAACTTTGCCAGGGTCCCACAGATAAGGTTTATTTTAACATAATTTTCTTTGTACTAAGCAGAATCATATGGAGGTTATCACTTCATTATTTCATTTTCACTTTCTCCTTTTTTTATTTCTTTCTTTTTTCTTCTTCCTCCCTTCTTACATCATGAACTTGTTGTGATCCCCATCCTCAAGATTATCTATCTATCTGTCAATTAAATCTAAGAGTCAGAGACCTTATTCTGGACCCCAACTTTATCATACTAGTCATATGATCATAAGCACAATAAAATTATTACTCTAAAATGCATTTCCAGGGGCACCTGGGTGGCTCAGTCGGTTGGGCCTCCGACTTCGGCTCAGGTCATGATCTCGTGGTCCGTGAGTTCGAGCCCCGCGTCGGGCTCTGTGCTGACAGCTCAGAGCCTGCAGCCTGTTTCAGATTCTGTGTCTCCCTCTCTCTCTGACCTTCCCCCATTCATGCTCTGTCTCTCTCTGTCTCAAAAATTAATAAACGTTAAAAAAAATTAAAAAAAAATGAATTTCCAAGTATTAAAAATGTGGAATAACGTTTTCCTTGTTTATACCAAAGCATATGTAACATAACAAAATGTAAAAAATAAAGTATTTATAAATTAAATTTTTGAAGATAAATATTCTGTTTTATATTATTTTATATTATATATATTTTTAGTGCATCTATTTATTTTTATTTTAGAAAGAGAGAGATCATGAGTGAGGGAGAGGAGCAGAGGGAGAAATAGAGATTCTTAAGCAGGCTCCACACTCAGTGTGGGACCCAACAAGGACCCAATCCCAAAAATCTGGGATCATGACCTGAGACAAAATAAAAAATTGAACACTCAATAGACTGAGCCACCCAGGCTTCCCAACATTTTTGATACATGATTTATTAATCATTTCCACCACTGCCTTTATTTTCACTTAATATAGAACTGTCAACAGTGGGACCTCTTTATGTGTACACTGACCTATTTTTCCCTAATTTTTTTCTCTATATCTCCCCCTCCTCTCACATTTTGTTCTCTGAACTTTACATATACATTTTGTATGTCCTTAGTTAGAATAAACTATGATTTTGCTAGTCTTGTCTATTCAACAAAAATATAACAAATTAATATTTATTAAATTCTCATCCTCTTCAGCAGAAGTTATTATTATGGTTGGCTTACTTGCTTTTAAAGTGTGACATTTATTAAAGTTTATGGATGAATCATAATATATTTATTTTCTTTGATTTTATTTAATCTCTCCATCTCCTCAGCATACTTACTACTTTCATGACAAGACCTTTCTGTAAATCAAAGTATATCCAATTCAAGAAGCACTGAAAACTCCTGTTAAATTCAAGCAAACCTCGTCATCACCAAGACATATAGTCAAATTCATAAAATACACATACAAGGAAAGAATTCTGAGAGCATCAAGGGAAAAGAAAGTCCTTAATCTACCATGGTAGACAGATCAGAATCACAGGAGATCTTTCCACAGAAACATGGAAGATCAGAAGGAAATGACAGGATATATTCAACAGGCTGAATGGGAAAAATAAACAGACAAGAATACTTTATCTAGTGAGGTTTTCATTCAGAATAGAAGGAGAGATAAAGAGATTCCTAGACAAACAAAAAAGTAAAGGAGTTTGTCACCACTAAAGTGACCCTGCAAGAAATATTAAAGGGGATTCACTGAGGGGGAGAAAAAGACCAAAGCAACAAACACTAAAAGGAACAGAACACCACTAGAAACAACACTTATACAAGTAACAAAATGGCACTAAATTCATATCTTTCAATAATCACTCTGAATGTAAATAAACTAAATGTTCCAATAAAAAGACATAGGGTATAACAATGGATTAAACAAAGAAACAAACAAACAACAACAAAGAAACAAGACCCATCTATATGTTGCCTGCAAGAGACTCACAAATATCATATGATTACATTAATCTGTAGAATTTAAGAAAAAAACATAAACATAAGGGAAGAGAAGGAAAATAATAAGGTAAAAACAGAGAGGCAGGCAAATCATAAAAGACTCTGACATATAGAGAACAAACTGAGGGATGCTGGTGGGGAAGTGGGGGGAATGGGCTAAATGTGTGATGGGCATTAAGGAGGGCACTTGTTGGGATGAGCACTGGGTCTTATATGTAAGTTATGAGTCACTAAATCCTACTTCTGAAATCATACTAAACTACATTAACTAACTTTAATTTGAATAAATTTAAAAAAAAGAGACTCACGGGGCGCCTGGGTGGCTCAGTCGGTTAAGTGTCCGACTTCGGCTCAGGTCATGATCTTGCGGTTCGTGAGTTCAAGCCCCGCGTCGGGCTCTGTGCTGACAGCTCAGAGCCTGGAGCCTGTTTCAGATTCTGTGTCTCCCTCTCTCGCTCTGACCCTCCCCTGTTCATGTTTTGTTTCTCTCTGTCTCAAAAATAAATAAACATTAAAAAAGAATTAAAAAAAAAAGAGACTCACTTTAGACCAAAATACACCAGCATATTGAAAGTGAGGGGTGGAGAAATATTTATCATGCAAATGGATGTTAGAAAAAACACAGTACCAACATTTATATCAGACAAACTAGATTTTAAAACAAAGACTGTAACAAGAAATGAAGAAGGACATTATATCATAATTAAGGGACCTATTGATCAAGAAGACCTAACAATTATAAATATTTATGCCCTCAACTTAAAACAAATAAATATATAAATGAGTTAAAAACAAACATAAAGGAACTCATTGATAATAATACAATAATAATAGGAGACTTAAACACCCCCACTTACTGCAATGGAAAGATAATCTTAGCAGAAAATCAATGACGAAACAATGACATTGAATGACATACTGAGCAAGACAAACTTAACATATATTCAGAACATTTCCTCCAAAAGCAGCAGAATACACATTCTTTTTGAGTGCACATAGTGAATTCTCCAGAATATATCACATACTGTGTCACAAATCAGCCTTCACCAAATATAAAAAGATAAAGATCATACCATGCATATTTTCAGACCGCAACACTATGAAACTTGAAGTCAACCACAAGAAAAAACTTGGAAAGATCAGAAATACATGGAGGTTAAAGAACACCCTACTAAAGAAAGACTGGGATAACCAGGAAATTAAAAAAGGAATTAAAAAGTACATAGAAGCAAATGAAAATGAAAACACGGCATTCTAAAACCTTTGGGATGGAGGAAAGGCAGTCCTAAGAGGGAAGCATGTTGCAATACAAGGCTACTCAAGAAGCAAGGAAGATCTCAAATACACAACCTAGCCTTACACATAAAGGAACTAGAAAAGGAACAACAAATATTGCCAAAATGCAGCATAAGAAGGGAAACAGTAAAGATTAGAGCAGAAATAAATGATATAGAAACAAAAAGTCAGTAGGACAGAACAACAAAACTAAGACCTGGTTCTATGAAAAAATTAATAACATTGATAAATCCCAGCCAAAGAGAAAGGACCTAAATAAATTAAATTTTGAATGAAAAAAAGACATCACAACCACCACAGGAATATAAATAATCATAAAAGATTATTAAAGATATATGAATTTTTTGTCAAATTTCTGGGCAATCTGGAAGAAATGGACAAACTACCAGAAACAGACAAACAACCAAAACTGAAACAGGAAGAAATAGAAAATTTTAACAGACCCGTATCCAGCAAAGAAATTGAATCAGTAATCAAAAATCTCCCCCACCCTCAACACACACACAAACAAAAAAGACGAGGGCCAGATGGCTTCCCAAGAGAATTCTACCAGGTGTTTAAAGAAGAATTAATATCTATTCTTCTGAAATTATTCCAAAAAATAGGAATGAGGGGTGCCTGGTTGGCTCAGTAGGTTATGTGTCCAATTCTTGATTTCAGCTCAGGTCATGATCTCATGGCCTTGAGATAGAGCCCCGTGTTGGGCTCTGCAATGACAGCATGGGGCCTGCTTAGTATTCTCTCTTTCCCTCTCTCTCTTCCCCTCCCCGGTCACGTTTTCTCTCTCTCTCTCTCTCTCTCTCTCTCTCTCCATCTCTATCCCTATCTCTATCTCTATCATCTCTATCTCTATCTCTATTTCAAAATAAATAAATAAACTTAAAAAAATAGAAATGGAAGGGAAACTTCCAAACTCCTTCTATGAGGTTAATATTACCTTGATTCCAAAACCAGACAAAGACCCCACTACAAAGGAAAATTACAGGCCAATATCCCTCATGAACATGGATGCAAAAATTCTTAACAAGATAATGGCAAATAGAATTCAACAGTACATTAAAAGAATCATTCACCTTGATCAATTGTAATTTATCCCTGTGCTGCAGGGGAGGTTCAATATTCACAAATCAATCACCACGATACACCACATGAATAAAATAAAGGAAAAGAACCATATGATCCTCTCAGTAGAGGCAGAAAATGCATTTGACAAAAAACAGCATCCATTCTTTATAAAAAAAAAACCTTCAACAAAGTAGGGATAGATGGAATATACCTCAATATCATAGAGGCCATATTAGAAAGACCCAAAGTTAATATCATCCTCAATGGGGAAAAACTGAGAGCTTTTCATCTATGGTCAGGAACAAAGCAGGGATGTCCACTCACCATTATTGTTTTACATAATACTGTAAGTCTTAGACTTAGAAATCAGATAACAAAAATAAATAAAGGGCATCTAAATCAGCAAGGAAGAAATAAAACTTTCACTATTTGCAGATGACATGATATTCTACGTAGAAAACCCAAAAGACTCCACAAAAAATTTCTAGAACTGATAAATGAATTGAGCAAAGTCATATGATATAAAATCAATGTGCAGAAATCTGTTTCATTTCTATACACCAACAATGAAGCAGCAGAAAAAGAAATAAAAGATTCTATCACATTTACAAATGCACAAAAAAACATAAGATACCTAGAAATAAACCTAACCAAAGTGGGAAAATATCTGTAGTCTGAATATTATAGAACACTTATGAAAGAAATTGAAGATGGCACAAAGAAATGGAAAAACATTCCATGCTCCTGGATCAGAAGACAAACGTTAAAATGTCTATACTAACCAAAGTAATCTACACATTTAATGCAATCCCTACCAAAAAAGCATCAGTATTTTTCACAGAGCTAGAGCAAACAATCTGAAGATTTGTATGGAACCACAAAATACCCTGAATAGCCAAAGCAATAAAAAAAAATAATAAAAGCAAACATGGAGGCATCACAATTTTGGACCTCAAGGTATATTATAAAGCTTTAATCATCTAGACAGTATGGTACTGACAAAAAAACAAACATATATAGACAGAATAGATAACACAGAAATGGACCCACAACTATATAGTCAACTAATCTTCAACAAAGCAGGAAAGAACATCCAGTGGAAAAAAAGACAGCCTCTTCAACCAATGGTGTTGGGAAACCTGGACAGTTACATGAAGAAGAATTAAACTGAACCACATTCTTACACCATACACAAAAATAAATTCAGAATGGATGAAAGACCTAAATGTGAGACAGGAAAACATCAAAATCCTAGAGGAGAACACAGGAAGCAACCTCTTTGACCTTGGCTGTAGCAGCTTTTTACTAGACATGTTGCTGGAGGCAAGGGAAACAAAAGCAGAAATAAGGTATTGGGACTTGATCAAGATAAAAAGCATCTGCACAGTGAAGGAAAGGATCAACAAAACTAAAAGGCAACATACAAAATGGGAGAAGCTATTTGCAAATGGCATATCAGATAAAGGTTAGTATCCAAAATCTCTGTAGAACTTATAAAACTCAACACACACAAAAACCAAATAATCCAGTTAATAAATGGAAAGTAGATATGAATAGACATTTTTTCAATTAAAACATAAAGATGGCTAACTGACACATGAAAAGATGCTCTATATCACTCATCATCAGGGGAATACAAATTAAAAACCATATTATATACCACATCACACTTGTCAGAATGGCTAAAATTAACAACCCAGGACACAACAGGTGTTGGTGAGGATGTGGAGAAAGAGGAATCTTCTTGCATTGTTGGTAGGAATGCAAACTGGTGCAGCTACTCTGGAAAACAGTAGGCAGGTTCCTCAAATGTTAACAATAGAACTATCCTATAACACAGCAATTGCACTACTAAGTATTTAACTAAAGGATACAAAATACTGAATCGAACTGGCACATATAAACCCCAATGTTTATAGCAGCATTATCAATAATAGCCAAATTATGGCAAGAACTCAAATGTCCACTGACTGATGAATAAAGAAGAAGTAGTGTATATGTAGAATGGAATATTACTCAGCTATCAAAAATAATGAAATCTTGCCATTTGAAACAGTTATTTTAAAACATCTCCAAAAATCTTCTGCATGTGTATCTACTTTCTACTGGATGTTTATTATCCCAATTCTGCCTGTGACATTTACATTGTTGTCTTCATATTACGACCAAGGAAACTAGAAGTCAGAAAAATTAAGCTGGAGGTGGCATATCTAGTCAGCAGTAAGCACAAAATTGTGATCTATATCTTTCTGACCCCAGCATATTTTTCCATTTCATCAGATAAGGAGATACCATTACAGAAGGCTTACCTATAAGTGCTCATTTATAAATGTTCTACCCCTTATCTTTTACTTCTTATACTCACACACAAATATGCATTTCAGTTGAATTCACTCAAGAGATCTTTAGCCTTTGATATTTGAATATATTCATAAACAAATATATCTTTACAACACATCAGCATCAGCTGAGCAGGTTTACAATATATCTCTTTCAGGCCCAAATCTTCAGATGATATACATCAAAATAATCTATGTATTTTTAGAATATTTTGTAACACTGGCCATTATGTTAAATCATAATCTTGTAGCGAATAGTCAGAAAATGTTTATAAAACTTTAAAAATACCTTGATCAATCTATATTAATTCTACACAGTTTTTCTTCCACACATTTTCCAAAATCATTCAAGTGCATTGAAACTATTTCACATACCCAAATCTGAGTTTATTATCCTATGTACTCTATAGATAATTAAAAAGAATCACCTGTTCACTTGTTAAACAAGACCCCTCTGCACATATTCCAAATACCAATTGTCACACCTATTCTTCTCTCTGTCTTCCTTACCCCAAGACCCAAGTCAAGCCAAAACAGGTACTTAACATAAACTGAAACTTTTTGGCTAAAAAGCTTACTTACCTTTTATAGCAAATGAGTGTTCTGTGTTTTCAAATAATTAGAACAAAATGAAAATATTTAACATTAGCAGCATATTGGCTAAAATTTAATCTCATTCTGATGACTCAAGTGATGCTTAAAGGTATTTCCTTGACGGGAAATCATCATTAAAACTATTATTCTGTATATGTGCAGAAACGTTAGTAATAAAAAATGTTCTATTCACCCCTCAAATAAATGTATTTGGCATCTTGTCTAATGGCAAGATAAAGCTTTCTATCTAAAATGACCACTGAGTAAAAATGATAGATTTATGCATTTATCCTTAATGTTTACATTTGTTTGTTTAGGTCCACTTCGTGGCAGAGTCATGATTAGACAAATTAAAAGTAAGGTATTAGGTAGTTTATTGATTTGTAAGTAGCAGGGTTGAGCTCCTTATCTGACTCCTATAATAGATTGTTAAAGGAAACATGAACAACCGCTTGAAAATAAATGTACATAAAGTAAAAATTCATAAACCACCTGCAATTGCAATCATTGCATTGATGAATTTCCTCCACTATGCTTGAACTTTAAAAAAAAATTCAGTTTACTCAATTTTGGCTTTCTCAAAATTTGAAGTACACTAAGATATTTTTTTTCCTTTTAAAAATGAATTGTCTTTAAAAAAGTGTTTTTAAAACTCACCTTAATTAGTTGGTAGTTTTGAACTCCATTTATTCCTAATGTCAGGATCAATGGCTGCTGGGAGAGCATACCGAGAGTTTATAGCCGAGTTCTCCGGAATTGATATATTGATAACTGTTGCTGGGAATAATGGTGCGTTATCATTTATGTCTTCTAACAGAAAACGTATCTTAACCAGTCTAAATATTTCATCTGGCAAAACGGCAACCTCCACTTCATAAAAGCAACGGGTTTCCACCAGGATATCAACACATAATTTCTCACGATCAATGCGAGCTCCAGCAGTGAAGATCTCACCAGTGCCCTCTTCAATTCGAATCAGGGGCACATCTCCAGTCTTGTACACTAGCTTAAACTGCATAGGAGATGTGAGGGACTTCTCTGGAATCAGTGACAAGTTGAGTTCTTTCAGCAAGTCACCTATCAGAACATTTTCTGGCATTTCTTCTTGGACTGTGTAGTTTTTCTCCTGGGCGCCAGACTGAAACACGACGCATGCTAACAGGACTGCAAATATATACGTCCCAGACAGCAAGTCCATAGCAAGCACAATTGTAATGTTTCTCTGTATCAACACACGGAAAACTGTCAAAGAGAAATGGGAAAAAAAAGGAGAGAGAGAGAAGAGGAAGAAAAAGAAGAAATTATTAAAGCCAACCATTAAATGTATGTTAACTAAATGCTCAGTTTTAAAATCATTAAATTAAAATATTACTACAATTGACACAAATAATATTATACATTTTTTTTCATTGAGGCAAATTATACAACATACCTATAGTAATTAAAAGACTCAGTATTTATTAACGTGGTCATCATTGATAAAAATATGTAAAAGATATAATATACCAAGCTAGATAAAGGTAATAAAAATAATTTAAAACACTGAATTCAATACTTAAGGGACAGTAAGGTATATGTTTTACCAATAACAAAAATACAGTCATTATATATTATTATAATATGGTTTTCAAATGTAATTCTTCTATTGGTAATAAATGTTTTATGCAATATTCCATGTGTTCATCTCTGTACATAAAAAAAATCAATCTATGTGAAAAGAAATCAAGAATCATAACATATGAAGGATTCAGGAAGTTTGGATTAAAGAAGTAAAATCCTGAGATAGAGGAGGGGGTTGATGTGACAAATGGTTATAAATGAGAAGAACTACCATGTGAAAATGAGATTCAAGTTTCCTTTCTTTGGATGAGAGGAACAAGACTAGGTAATAACTACAAGGAGGCAACTTTCAACTCAACATAAACAATTGCCTATTAAATTATTCTGTGGGGAAAAAACAGTTTTCAGATGATAGTGAGAAGTTAGCTAATCAGCTTAGATCTACATGTTTATGATTTGGTAGGTAACATCCAAACATTCAATGGAAGAAACTGACTAGAAGATATTCTAACTTTCAGAATTTATGTTTATAGATTGAAAGTAGATCATATTAAAATGGATTTTCATGGGGGGCCTGAGTGGCTTCAAGTCAGTTAAGCATCCAACTTTGCCTCAGGTCATGATCTAGCAGTCTGTGAGTTTGAACTCCATGTCAGCCTCTGCACTGACAGCTCAGAGCCTGAAGCCTGCTCCAGATTTTGTGTCTCCTTCTCTCAAAAATAAACATAACAAAAAAGTCTCTTTGATTGATTTTTCCCCCTTGCTTATTATTTTTCACTTATTGAAATTTGCCAAATTATTTCAGGTCTCTAGTTCCTCTGATAATATTCAATAACAAATTTTTATTTCCTCATAACTTGCAATTTTTTCTTCAGTTTCTTTTATTAATTCTCAATTTGGGTTGTTTGATATAGTATAAATTTGGCATACTAAATATCTTTTAATATCTTGTTTCAAGAAACATTTTAATGTGCTTCTGGATGTTATTGATAATCTATTAATATAAACAAAATAAAATTTGTATCATGCTGCACTAAATGCTATCAGATGTTATAATTTTACAATTAAATAGGAATTAATGCATCTATCAGATGTTATAATTTTACAATTAAATAGGAATTAATGCAGCTATCAATGCATTCAATATTTTTAAAAGATCAGCTGACAGATGGTCATTTAAAAATCCATAACAGAAAATTATTTTTTCATTACAGAAAATTATTAATGCACATAGGTATCTAATTAAGGAAGTTCTCAATATTTATTGATAATTGATAACATTAACAAAATTCTAGTAATGGTTCTAAATACAGGAAGACTCATGAAATGATAGATATAAATAAATTTGTTATAAATATTATGATCTGATTATGTCAGACAATTAATTTTCCCACTGTATAGCTGTGCATCTGCAGTTGTAAAAAAATATGCACTTGGACAGGTCAGAAGACACAAAAGTGAGAAAAAAAGAAACCTTCCTATTTGCAATCGTTAATAGAATAAATGTATTTGTTGCAACAATTGAAATAGTTTAGGTCAACCAATAAATGAACCAGATAAACTTGAAACATTTCATTTAAAAATTCTTATCACAGAAGTAAAAACATATATATTATGAATCCACCCACTTTCCTGTGTTGAGCAGTTCATGCCATTTATAAAACATTTTAATAGTGAGTAATGCTGTACTGAAGACATCTCTATCCTAATAAATACAAAAGGACTATTGCCTAGGGTATTTTTAGCCTATTTGTTCAACGATGAACATTGGGATTACATAATATAATAAAACTTTTTACAAGATTTAATTTCTTATGAAATATTGGCTCTATATAAAAATACCCATTTGTACTTGCTGTGTTAATATGCACAAATATACTTGTACAAACATTATGAATATAGGGCGTATAAAATGCTTCAATGTCTATGTGTGTGATTTTGTAAGTACTATGCAAATATAAGCAGAAATAAAAATAGGACAGTGACAATTGGAATTAAAACTACTACTCTCTTCTTATTTTACCCTTAAGCATTACACATTATTACAACTGACAGAAGACTACAGACCATTTTTTAAAACATTGTATGCATGTTGCAACATCTCTACACAAAAGGAGGAATTAAGAAAGTGACCTAATTCCAAGCAGTCCTCTTCTGCCAACCCATTCTAAATCTGTTCCACTCTTTCTTTAATAACATCATAAAATAAAACATTTTAATATGTGTTTTTCAATTGAAATTCTATCAGGGGTTTTAAAAACTGGAAAGTACTGAGAGAGGACAATGACATTTCTAAAACTTAAGAAAATAGCCATATTGCAAGCATAGAGAATATATTTACCCTCTTTCATAAAGGTTTAGTGACTTATTAAAAAATATTTATTAAGTTTTTTTAAAAAAATATGCCAGGCACTGTTATGAGCACTGAGAATAAATCAGTGAACAAAACAGACAAAAATCTCTGTCATTGCAGAGTTTATCTTTCATAATTTAAGTATTTCAGAATGTCTTTAATTCAGGGTTCAATCAATGAATAACAAACACAACTCTGCCTCTATCAGGATATAAACAACCTCAATTTTAAATAACCTCAATCTTAAATAACCTCAATCTCCAGATTTTTATTCCAACCCCTTACACTTACCACTTGAAAATGTATTTGAATCTTTAAGATTAAAAAGGTTTTCCTTTAAAATGCTGAGTTCGCTTCTTTGAATGACCAGTACAGAAATTTAGTTACTAAACATGGATATAAAAACTCACTGCTTAGTTTTATGGAAGCATGATGAATTTAAATCAGACATTCAGGGAAGATATTTCTACATACATACCTTTACTTGGCTCTAATTTTCTCTCTCTCTTGAACAAACGATAAGATAACCTTAAATTTCTTTACCATTTTCGGACATCCTACTATAGTCTTAGTTTGAAAACTTATAAGGGATCCATAATTAAAACAGATAGAGATAATTAAAATTTTCTATAAGTTATAGCAGTGCCAATGCTATTTAAGTGATATTTTGTGCATGTAATGCCTAGCGGTCGCATAGGCAACAGTCATAGAGGGACAGAATCATGACAATCAGAGAAAGAAAAAAGCAGAAACAAAATAAGCAACTCTGAAATTTTAAGATATGAAAAAAATGCAAATTCATTTTATATGTATGTGTTGGCATTCTAAAAAGGTAAGTAGATAAAAGAACTAAGTCTCTACTCAATTCTAGAGATTTCAAAGTAATGTTCAAATAGTTTGTCAGAAGTATTCCAAGGCATAATCTCCCTCACATATTGATACATTATAGTGCTGTTTTTAATTTCTGAAAAACTAATTCTATATGAATGAGTGGGTTGCAGACTACAATAACAAATTGCTAAAAATAGTACAAATTCGGGTATTATATGAAAATATGAAATCTTGCCCATGATCTTAACTTCACTTGGCTCCAATCACTCTAATTACTTTAATGTCTCCTGAAGTCAAAAATACACCATTAATCAACCATCAGGTATCATATAGTTACTTCTGTTTTCTTGTTCTCATGCAGCCAAAGCTTCTTTCACAGACTGGGGAAATAATAAGGTAGATTTTAAAGCTGGCAGGAAGCAATCTAAGACATTGCAAAAAAAGATAACCATATCTGGAAAAAGACAAACTAGAGCAACCGATAAACTCACACTTTCAAAGGGACTGACCACAGGTAGAATGGAATAGGTGCATTGGCTGTCGTGCTTGACATGAATATTTTCTATGTATTCTGAAACATGAAGTGCCAAACAAAAGACTTAATAAGGTATGGTAATTTTATAAAATTAGTATTTTATTTTATTTTTATTCCATAAAGTACTCATTTATTGCATTTCTTTTTTGTATAGGTCTAATTTTCATATTTGTGTCTAATCTTCTTCAAAAAGTGGATTCCATCAATATTGCTTCCTTCTTTGTGATTTTTATGTTTTGTTGATTCATTCTAACACTTCACAAAAGTTGTTGCAGTATTTTCTATAAAATATGTTAATAATCAATGCTTAAGCAGCATTTGCAAGAAAATTTATGATGGTTGCTTTTCCACATAAAACCAATTATCTTGATTTTTGATATATGATTTAGAGAGCATTCAAAAAATGGCTTTACAAATTAATCGAGTAAGAGATATATTCTATATGGCAAAAATATAATGCTCATCCATCATCACATATCCTTTTATTATCTTGGGGTGAATGTAACTATAATTATTTCAATACCTATTATTTTAATATATTTGTTCCATAAGTATCACATTATCATAATAATAAATCTTACATTCATTAAGGTTAAGAGGATAATATCCATTTATTGTAACATTCTAACAGGTCACCTAAGGAACTAGAAAAGGATAAGCAAATAAAGTCTAAAACCAGAAGAGAAACAATAAAGATTAGAGCAGAAATAAACAATATAGAAACAAACAAACAAAAAACAGAACAGATCAACGAAACTAAGAGCTGGTTCTTTGACTGAATTTACAACATTGATAAATGCCTAGCCAGACTTATCCAAAAAGATAAATACCCCAGATAAAATCATTAATTAAAGAGGATAGGTAGCAACCAACACTACAGAAATACGAACAATTATTAGAGAATACTATGAAAAATTATACGCCAACAAACCTGACAATCTGGGAAAAATGGACAAATTCCTACATACACACTACCAAAGCTCAAACGGGAAGAAATAGAAAACTTGAAAAGACCCATAACCTGCAAAGAAATTGAATCATTAATCAAAAATTTCCCATCAAACAAGAGTCCTGAGCCAGATGGCTTCAAAGGGGGAATTCTACCAGACATTTAAAGAAGAGTTAATACTTATTCTTCTCAAACAGTTTCAATAAAGAAGAAGAAGAAGAAGAAGAAGAAGAAGAAGAAGAAGAAGAAGAAATGGAAGGAGAGCTTCCAAACCCATTCTATGCAGCCAGAATTACCTTCATCTCAAAACAAGACAAAGACCCCAATAAAAAGGAGAATTGTCCTGAGAAACCGGATATCCCTGAGAAATATCCCTGAGAAACTTGATGCAAAATTTTGGACAAGAAAATAGCAAATCAAATTCAACAGCACATTAAAATAATTATTCACCATGATCAAGTGGGACTTGTTTCTGGGTTGCAGGGCTGGTTCAATATTCACAAATCAGTCAAGGTGATACACCATATTAATAAAAGAAAGGATAATAATCATATGATCTTCTAAATAGATGCAGAAAAAGCATTTGTCAAATATACAGCATCCTTTCTTGATAAAAACCCTCAAGAAAGTGGGGATGGAAAGAATATACCTCAACAATATAAAGGTCATATACAAAAGACCCATAGCTAATATCACCCTCAATGGGAAAAAATTGAGGGCTTTCCCCTAAAGTCAGGAACACAACAGGGATGTCCACTCTCACTGTTGTTGTTCAAAATAGTACTAGAAGTCTTAGCCTCAGCAATCAGACAACAAAGAAGAAAAGGCATATAAATTGACAAGGAAGAAGTCAAAGTTTGACTCTTCACAGATGTTATGATACTCTACATGAAAGCCTAAAGATTCCAACAAAACACTGCTATAACTAATATAGCTGAATTCAGCAAAGTCACAAGATATAAAATTAACATACAGAAATTAGTTGTATTTCTATACACCAATAATGAAGCAGCAGAAATCAATGAAGAGATCCCATTTACAACTGCTCCAAAAACTATAAGATTCCTAGGAATAAACCTAAACAAACAAAGAAGTAAAAGATCTGTATGTTGAAGATTATAGAAAGCTTATGAAACAAATAGAATACAGAAATGGAAAACATTCCATGTCCATGGATTGGAAGAACAAATATTGTTAAAATGTCTATATTACCAAAAGCAATCTACACATTCAATGCAATCCTCATCAAAATAACACCAGCATTCTTCACAGAACTAGAAAAATTATTCTAAAGTTTGTATGGAATAATAAAAGACCCCAAAGAGCTAAACTAATGTTGAAAAAGAAAACCAAAGCTGGAGGCATCACAATACCAGACTTCAAGCTGTATTACAAAGCAGTAATCATCAGGACAGTATGGTACTAGCATAAAAACAGACACATAGATCAATGCAATAGAATACAGAACCCAGAAATGGACCACACATTTATGGCCACCTAATCTTTGTCAAAGCAGGAAAGAATATCCAATGGAAAAAAGACAGTATCTTCAGCAAATGGTTCTGGGGAGGCTGGAGAGCAACATGCAGAAGAATGAAACTGGACCACTTTTTACACCATACACAAAAACAAATTCAAATGGATCAAAGACCTAATTATGAAACAGGAAACATTCAAAACCCCATAGGAGAAAATAGGCAGCAACCTTTCTGACATCGGCTGTGGCAACTTCTTACTAAACATGTCTTTTGAGGCAAGGGAAACAAAAGCAAAATGAACTATTGGGACCTCATCAAGATAAAAAGCTTCTGAACAGAGAAGGAAACAATTGATAAAACTAAAAGGCAACTGACCGAAAAGTAGAAAATATTTACAAATGACATATTGGATAAAGGGTTAGTATCCAAAATCTATAAAGAACTTATCAAACTCAATACCCAAAATCAAATAATTCAGTGAAGAAATGGGAAGAAGACATATACTTTTCCAAAGGCATCCATATGGCTAACAGTCGCATAAAAAGATGCTCAACATCAGTCATCACCAAGGAAATACAAATTAAAACTACAATGAGATACCGCCTCATACTTCTCAGAAAGGCTAAAATTAACAGCTAAGGAAAGAACAGATTTTGGCTAGGATGCGGAAAAGTGAAACATTTGCCCTGTTGTTAGGAATACAAACTGGTGCAGCCACTCTGGAAAACAGTATGATAGTTCCTCAAAAAAATAAAAGTAAACTACCCTATGACTCAGCAATTTCTGTAGTAGGTATTTATCCAAAGTATGCAAAAATGCTGATTTGAATGGACACATGCACACCAATGTTTAAAGCAGTGTTGTCAACAATAGCATAATTATGGAAGAAGCCCAATGTCCATCAACTGATGAATGGATAAAGAAGATGTGTATACATACAATGGAATATTAGTCATCAAAAAGGATGAAATATTGCTATTGGCAACAATGTGGATTGAACTAGAGTGTATTATGCTAAACAAAATAAGTCAAAGAAAGACAAATACCATATAATTTCATTCATATGTGGAATTTAAGAAACAAAACGGATGAACTTAGGAGACGGGAAGGAAAAATAAGATAACAACAGAGATCTTAATCACTTATTTTAGTGCGACACTGCTCTAAATATAATACATGTAACTAATGAATATTATTGTTGTTAATATAATGATTCTACAATTAAAGCCTTAGGATATTTGAAATTTGTTTTTGAGATAAGTTACCACAAATACTGATTTTCAAAATACACACACACATACTTATATTTATGTGTATGTATGTATACATAATGTATATCTGAAATATACAATATCTAGATCAATAGTCAAGTATCTAGTTTAAATAATCCCAGAAGACCATATGTTTCAACTACATTTTGAAGATAAACAGAGTTTGGGGCTGTAAAATTTCATCTTCTATGTATTATTTCTTTATCTGAGGAGAAAGGGGGAATAAAAGTCTGCAAAGTAACTACTACATTTAAATATGCTGTTATAAGAATTTTAAAAATAAATCAAGTGAGTAGAAATAAAATGGTTGGTGAAAGAAACTTAAATCTACTATCTTTTATAGTCACAAAAAGTCTCTCTTAGAATAAAGTTTGGTATATTCATCATTTTACAATATATCACGAATGAACACTGCAACTTCTAGGAGTAATGACAATAAGTGATTTTATCAGTATTTTTGTCACTTCAGTTTTCATAATGGAAATTATGTATTTTTCTTCACCATTTTTCTGCATTACATTAACATCATTTAAGCTGTCAAAGAACATCATTTGTGATGACTACTGTTAACAACACTGCTGCCAATTTAAGAAGTGTAAAATTTCCACTACTTAGGAAATAGTAGGCTTTATCAGTAACCTCACTATCAATATGTGGTTGAAGAAAATCTAAGAAATTCGATAGTTCTCCACTCAGGCTATTTGAACTCTTGCTTCCAAGATTATGTATGCCTTGTTAAATTCCTGAAAGTCATAATCCTATTAAAATAAAATAGAAAGGAAATAAAGTTCCATGTTTATACAAATTACTAAAATACCTTGAGACATTCAGCACTTAGATTCATCTTAATACAACTTCTAAAGTATATAATCAATTATTAAAATAAAAGTTGTTGCCATTTTACTGAGTTCTTATTGCATGCCAAACACTCTGCTAGGTATATTTATTTTTATTTTTTATTTTTTATTTTTTTTATTTAATACAACAATCTTGTGATATAGGTACTGTGATTCTTACTTCCATTTAAATATGAGGACATGAGGCTCTAAGAGTTCAAGTAATTTGCACAAGTTCTCAGAGCTATTAAAGTATGCACCTAGAATTTTGAAAGCAGATTTATCTGGCTCCTAAACTTAAGCTCTTAACTACTAACACAGATACTTTATGTAAGACAAAAGATGTTTATGTGTTCACTTATACTAAGACAAACAAAACCTAGCAATGTCTTGGAATCAAAACTTAAACTGAGATTATGTTCAAGGGGATCACCCAGTAAAGAGTTAATCTGTATGAAAATGTAACTTGAGGAAAAATGGGGAAGGTACTTGCTGGGAAATAATTCTGTTAATTTAATTTTTTCTTAGAAATCAAATTTTCTCAATTTTCTCATAATGAGATAAGCAATTACATGGAGGTTTCATCCAATATGTTTCTATAACCTGTATTAAAGTGCAAACACTATAAATATTCTGTAGAAAAAAGTAAATACTATCTTTTGATCCAAATGCTTACCTTATTAGAAAATGTCTACTAATTCAATGCGTAACTGAATTGGAAAATATATTTGCTTGATGCTACATCTCACTGAAATTGATATTGCATAATTAGGTAATTTGCACTAAGGACATTTAATGGAACTATGTTTCATTTTTAAATAATTTTTTTAACGTTTATTTATTTTTGAGACAGAGAGAGACAGAGCATGAACGGGGGAGGGGCAGAGAGAGAGGGAGGCACAAAATCGGAAGCAGGCTCCAGGCTCTGAGCCATCAGCCCAGAGCCTGACGCGGGGCTCGAACTCACGGAGCGCGAGATAGTGACCTGGCTGAAGTCGGACGCTTAACCGACTGCGCCACCCAGGCGCCCCAATTTTTGGGAACTCATGTGAAAATTAGATCAGAAGTCCTTACTTCACAATTCTCACTTTCATATAATGCATTATTAAATATTAATTATTCATAAATATTTACACAACATTAATTTTTGCTTAAATCTTATGCAATTATATTGACAAATTTCATATGTGAAGAGTATATTCAGGAAATATCTCCATGAATAACATTATAATTTTGGAGTTACTACAAATTAAGCTGTGTCATCTCCCTGTCAGTAAATCATCTGGTCTAAGACCTTTGATTATTAAGTATAATTATATGAAATTGCAGATATTCAACAAATTCTGACGTGAAAAATAACAATTTCATATGGTCCGGTCCTACTTTATATGTTCTGCCTCAGTACTTAGACTTTCCACTAATATTCAATTCTCTATATAAATTACTGTATCAATAAGAAAAAATTAACTCCAAATATCTGGGGAATATGCAAACTGGATGCAGAAGAACTTATCTCATGCAGGTGGACATTATTAAATAAGCAGAAATTATAAAAATGCATAGACCTCTTAATAATGTAATTTGATGTGAAGTGAGCAGCAAGATGCTTAAATAAGTAAAGGGAAAGTACTTATTTGCAGGAAATAAAAGATCAAAATAGATGAGTTTTAGTCAACAGAATTATCTGAATCTTAATTATGTGTAGTATACTGTACTAACATATTCAACTGTAATGAAAGAACACAAAGGCAATACAAAGACAAGCTAGAAGAAAATAAAGAAAATCACCTATATTTAATCTGAAGTGGAATACAGACTATCAATAACAACTTGGATAAGCATGTTATTCCCATATCTTCTAATGTATGCGCATATAACATCTGCATGTGAATGATTGCCCTTTAATCATATACAACACTATAAAGGAAGAGTATCTGCCCCACTTGAATGAAGACCAGTTCCCTCCGTTAAGTATTTTCTCTAGTAACCACTTCTTCAAGAAAGCATACTGTTAATGTGTCAGTGTTTTCAAATTAGTCAGAATCTTATTGCTTCATTGAAATAGAATTCTTTTACATAGTTTGGACTCCCAGATTACTGCATCTATTAAACATATTTCATTTCTATTGCAGTCCAAACATAACTGTAAGTCATATATAACCCCTGGAGAACCGATAACAAACACCGTTTTTTAAGTTTATTAATTTATTTTGACTGACAGAGTGTGCTCACATTCATTTGTCCGCCAGCCAGGCAAGGGCAGAGAGCTAGAGAGAGACAAAATCCCAAGCACGCTCCAGGCTCAGTTCAGAGTCCAAAGCCCAAGACAGGGTCTTGATCCCATGAACCATGAGATCTTGCCCTGAGCCAAAACCGAGAGTTGGACACTCAAACCAATTGAGCCACCCAGGTGCCCTGACAAATGCCATTTTTAATAGAGTCGGAGGTTGATACTTGAAGAATCTACGATATATTTATTTACATAATGAAAATATTTTTGCAAAAAGATTAGTTGATATTCAATGTTACATATTTTGTTAGTAGCACATATAATTTTAGCCTTATTTAACATCAAAATTTTTCCAATTTTTAAATATATACCTTTTTTCTATATGAATTTAATTTGTAGATAAAGTTTATTTTAATTTATTTATTTATTTTGAGAGAGAGAGAGAGTGTTGAAGGGGCAGAGAGAGAGGGAGAGAGAGAGATCGCACCATCAGTACAGAGCCTGATTTGTGGCTCCAACTCACAAACCATGAGATCATGACCTGCGTTGAAATAGAGAATCAGATACTTAACCGACTGAGCGACCCAGGGGCCCCAATAAAGTTTTAAAGTATTTTTGTCACCCCCAATATAAGTAAAATGTGATTTTCACTAATGAAAGGAAAGTTTATTTATTTCACTCTGCACACTCAGGTTTAGCTAGTTCCTTCCCTTTGAAAATAAGAATAAGTCTACCATTTCTATGCAATGTTTTAAAATCTGTTTATATTGAAGAAATTTCTGTTATTCAGATATAATATGCAACCCATCTTACCTTTTACTAATAATTTAAAAATGAAAAAACCCTCATTGAAATCCAAGAACTTCTTTTATATAGACTAAGATAAAATAAATATTTCTCTTTAAAACCCTATAAGTTTTTTTCTTAAACCCCTGTAAGTTTTATATGTTTTAAATTCTTCCGAGTTGTATAAGCAATGATCTTACTTATTAAAGTCACGTTATTTAAAGCCCAGACAGGATAACTAACTTTTTAAAAAGAAAATTATATTTTTTTAAAAGAATAAATAAATTTGAAATTTAAAATAAACATTTTTAAAAGTTATATATATGCTATCATATGCCTTAAACTGAATAATCAACTTAATATTTTATGATAATATTAGTTTGGTTCAGTTTTGCATTTTTCGAGTGTTTTTGCATTTTTCAATAGTTTTTTAAAAAGTTATTGCTGACTCATACGCTAGATAAAAAACAAGTGGGTACATAAACAATGTCACACAGAGAACCATTTTAATTACATAAAAATTATATATCTCCTTTTACCTTTATACAAAATGTTACTCAAAAATCTGATTTTTTTTTAAATTTTATCCTTTACTTAGGATATTTATTGAGTACATGTTATGATGATACTCTATACTTAAAGGAGAAAACTGTAACCTGGCTTTAAATCTAAACAATACACTATTCTTAGAGCAGGCCAGGGATTTGCCTCCTTTATTAAGTTCTTATTTTAAGACATAGCAATTTGTACTCCTCATAAAGGCATGGCATTAAAAAAAAAAGATGATCATAGGGTAGGTCTATTTTTAATTTTCTGAGGAACCTCCACACTGCTTTCCAGAGCGGCTGCACCAATTTGCATTCCCACCAACAGTGCAAGAGGGTTCCCGTTTCTCCACATCCTCTCCAGCATCTATAGTCTCCTGATTTGTTCATTTTGGCCACTCTGACTGGCGTGAGATGATACCTGAGTGTTGTTTTGATTTGTATTTCCCTGATAAGGAGCGACGCTGAACATCTTTTCATGTGCCTGTTGGCAATGAGTTTGTTCCTCTTGCTTCAAAAATTTATTACCCTAGGTGATCGTGAGAAGAGTTAAAGGTAAAAATTTACCATGTACAGCACATCATCACAAAAATTTCCAGCTGATTTTTTTTCCATATGGCATTTTAGCAAATTAAAATTACTACCTAAATCCAAGATCAGCCAATAGTTTCCAGGTGATGAAGAATTTAAACCCTAAAGCAACTCTGTAATTAATCTGGCAACTTAATCTTGTAACTCAAACCTTGTATTAACAATTTAGGGGTGAAAAATCCTAATAATTTAATTTATGATGTGGGAGTATATATATGTATATAATAGATATCCCACGTTATAAACTTGTGTATGTGTGTTTTGTGTTTTTGTCACCTCTTCCAAGATCAAGCAAGAGGAAAACAGTAAAAGAACTGGGCACACCTTTATAAAAATTTCAACAGTATGTTTCCTCTATGTGGTATTACAATAAATGCTATATAAAACTGTTAGCTGAAGGCTTAGATCAGCTTGGACTACTATAGATAACTTTTGAAAAGTGTTCCTCAAATTTTAAAAAGGGAAAGTAAATTTTTAACTACCTGCTAAATTATTGGACTTTTTGCAAGAGAATGTTACTCAAGTTTTCTAAATTGATAACTTCTGAGTTTACATTAAATCTCTCTCACGTGAAAAGTACAGATATTAGAATATTCATTAAGTAAAATGAAAGTATTACCTAGTTTCTAAGGCACACCATTAGTTATACCATCTAAAGTGGGATTTATTTGATGACCTGCATTAAGCTTTCAGAACATTTGCTGCAACTCAGGTAGAAAGAGGCAAGTATTCACATTATATATTAGTCTGTAGTCAAGAAAGATATTTCAACTAAAATATGTCAATCCTCCCATCTGAAATCACTTAAAAATTACTGCTGTGGTATTTGGAAGAGTTTCTGTATTTTTTACACTGACCTACAGTGCTCAATGCTTTAGAGGGTTGGGTAAACTCAGTTCTCTTTTGTTCAACAATGCCTCATCTCCACTGCATAAAACTTGGTCTCCAGTTCCACTATCCAATGCCTGCCTTACATCAAGTCGTACTTCATTGGTACCACATGAAGTAATTATGTTATACAAGGCCTCTAGATCACTAGGTTTGAATGTAATAGCTAGTTTCATTAATGTTCCAGGAGCAAGAGAACCCTCTCCAGTAATTCTCATATTGATAAATTTTATTTTCTAAGTATTTCCCACAAAAGGGCAATGTATGAGTCCAAAAATTTGTTCAAAAGTGACCAAACAAGTGTTCCTTCGGTGGACAGTCCCAGCAACTCCAACCATAACTAGACCACGGGGAGAAGCACACAAGAATCTAGATTGGAACTGAGAAAAAGATACTCTTCTTTCACTAGTGACAACAGACAAAGGCTTACAATTTCCACTCCACAGTAGTACATCACATTTTGTTCAGAGGTGTTGTAATAAAACCTAAGCTTGACATCATGCCAGAAGTGCTGTGGCCCCCATTCATCTTGAGGTGGTCCCAGAAAAGGATTCTGAGAACTAAGAAGTTCAAATAACCAGTGACAGAATTCTTCTCCTAATCAACGAAAATAATTTTTTTTAGCTTTTTTATCTTGTTTTTCCTGCTGTCAAAAGAGTCTAATGTCCTCTGTCTTAACTGGCTCTGGTGTTTCCTTCAATTTCAGCTGTAATTGCCATTTCCAGTAATCCTGTGCATGCTAAATAAGATTGTATTTTTCAGTAGCTGGAGGTTTAATAAACACCTGTGCTGCAAGTACTTAAATATGACTTCTCGGTCGACTTTCTTATGCCTCAAAAGTTCTTCTACACTTTGTACATTAATATTGCACGAATGGCATCTTGGCGGTCCTCAGGCTGCACCAGGCGGTTGTTGATGGTGTTGCACAGAGCCATGATATCATTGTCTAATAGGCCAAGAAGGTTTAGGCAGCCCTCCATCTCTGGGTAGCTGAGCCTCGACATTTCAGACACCAAAAAGCTCAAAAAATCTGATTTTTATGTTTAATCAGGCTCATTTAGATATATAAATCAAAAGGGCAAATATTTGCTCTAATATCCTAATTGTACCTTTTGCATTTATTTTTAGGAAACAAAAGATACTTTAAAAACAATAATAAAAGTATTTTTAAGCATTCTTTTTTTATAATAATACACATATCTACATAGAACTGAAATAGAAAACAGAATAACTTGTAGTAAAATATTTAATCTTTCAGCAAGTCACTTTTTGAAGAAAGGAGTGAAAATTCAATGAAAGAAAGAAAAAATACAGTAGAAGGAATGGATAAGGGATGGAAAGTAGAAAAGCGTTGGGCCAAAACCCTAATGAGATATCGGGTCAATCTCCCTACTGTGTGAATTTGGCAACTCTCTCTGACCTGGAATGTGGTGGTACCTGTTATTAAGAGGTCAACATGCTGTTATTGTGGGGGCAATAAATTTTATGTACATGAAAACTTAAAAGATCTAGTTTGTATTTCCATGATTAGTATATATGACAATTTCAAGTTTGTTAATATATATAATAATTTCAAGTTTGTATTTAGGAACATGTGTCTAATTTATTATATTGCCATTTGTCTAAGCAAGAATATATTGGCATATATATTCACATATACTTGTCCAGAAATACTAAGGTCTAATATATGAATAATATAAATATATCATACTGATACAAATGTACTTACAGCAATGTTTAGAAAAATGTACAACTTAGTTATGTAATTTAACCTGTCTATATAATGTTATGCATAACACCTAATTTTAAAAACTTATTTATGACCATATCATTGTTCAGCATTTGTGATCATTTATGAATACAAATGTATAGCATTTAAAATATTTAAAGCTTTATATCTTTCAATTCTGTTCTTCTGAGTGACCCCATTTTTTCATGTCTCATGATTTATTTGTGTAGTGTCTCAGAAAAAAAATTCAATGGCTATCATTATAATTTTATAACCAGGAAACTCTTTGGCTAGTTATGAAGAAATTCATAGTAAATCATAAGTGTTTGACTCTTCATGATACACAGTCTCTTAGTGACTATTTTACACTGACTCTTGTCAGCCTAGAACAATGCTTCAGTAGAAATGAAGTCATTTACTCAACAGAACTATTATTTATGATTATGATATGAATCTATATTTATGATTATTTAACTGAAGAATAATGCAAATTTAGGTTGCAGATATGATTTTTTAAAACCAATCAGGGGGCGCCTGGGTGGCTTGGTCGGTTAAGCATCTGACTTCGGCTCAGGTCATGATCTCACGGTCCGTGAGTTCGAGCCTCGCGTCGGGCTCTGTGCTGCCAGCTCAGAGCCTGGAGCCTGTTTCAGATTCTGTGTCTCCCTCTCTCTCTGCCCCTCCCCTGTTCATGCTCTGTCTCTCTCTGTCTCAAAAATAAATAAACATTAAAAAAAATTAAAAAAAAAACAATCAGAAGATACATTTGTGTGTCTAGGAGGTCATGAATTTAGTTCAAAACTCTATTCTTCTAAAATGTCTATTTTAAATTCCCATGGATGAAAGATTTTTTTCAAAAGAAAATAGTTCAGGAAAATATTACAAATATGGAATAAGTCATAAATAAGCTAACCAAAGTCTCTGGAAAAGAGTAATGTTTGATTCAGTATTAATGGATATATATGATAAGGAAAATATAGTTTTGGGCATAAATATTGATTTTTTAAAATGTTTTCAATATATAAATAGTTATGCTTTATTATATAATTTCACATATCATATATATACTGAAGAAGAAATAATCCATGTCTGAGTAAAACGCATACCAATAGAACTGAATTTCAATAGCACCGTTTCTATCTGGTTGTAATATGTCCTAATATTGGAAGACAGCCTAAATTCCATAAAACAGTTTTTTTAATGAACACTAGAATTCTTAAATAGCAAAATGGCATTGTATATTAGTAAGTGAAATACAACTTTTTAAACACTGTTAAAGATAAATTTATATTAGTCTACATCGAATTTGAAGGCCATTATGGACCATAAATGTTAAAAGGTATGTGTGTGTGCACATTTGTAGTTTAGAAAAGTGGTTCTATTTTTTAAAGATTTTAAGATATCACTATAATTTTTAAAAATGCACAATGTTTACCTACTAGAATGAGAGTCTACTTAGGCAAAATTCTATCTTGCTAAGATTCCCTGTTTGTACTTACCAAGCAGTGGCATTTATGTTCATCTATGTTCTATATTTGTGCTGTATCTGCATGATTATTGAATGATATAATTTTAATTATTAAAAAAAATCCAAGAGAAGATATTTTAACATTTGACTGATCCTTGATCAATGTCCTTGACTCACAAGTCTCTGTCCTGACTGATAAGCTCTAAGGACATGATAAAGTATAAGCAATTGCTGTACTTTATTTGTCTGAAGTAGAAATATAAACTGAGTTATTTACACAATGAGAGTAATGTCCACATAAAAATAAAACTATCAGTTAATTTGAAAAAAATTAGTTAAAATAATTGATTGATTCAAGTAGATGTGATACTATGCAAATGGATTGTAATTAAATTCAATTTCTCCCTTTGTAGTTCAAGAGAATGCTAATGATTTAGTTGTTTAACGCTGTGAAATATTTTATCCTTCTAGTATTTAGCCCAGCATTATGTATCAAGATTTCTAAACAGAGACTAGAATTGAGAACTATTATTTTAATTTGGGACTATCCAAGCAAATCCATTAAAAATCAATATTGCTCATACCTCTAGATCAAACCCATCAAATTTCAAAATGAAATGATAATGCAACAATCTTTGATGAGAAAGATCATAAACCATCTATAACTTAAATTTGCTTAAGCTGATTATATAATTTATAACAAAAAATGGAATTATCAAAGGAGAAAGTGTAGGTTTTAAATTAGACCTGTAAGGTATATGTGTTCATATTTCCCCGGCTGTAACTGAATTGTTAATGACAGGTGATATTATAGATTGAATATTTCTCCTACAATTATGATGTTTAGAAGGAAAAAAAATCTTAATATTTAGTTTAACTGAGGTGGTTTTTTTTTGTTTCCTCAAGGCATTGTGTTCTACAGCACTAATACAGTAATTGTGGGTAAATGTGCATTTTTATTTTTATTTTATATTTTATGTATTTTATAATTATATTTTAACCATTGTGTTTGTTTAAATAATTGACTCTAGATTTTTTTCAGTCAAAAGTAAAAAGTCTTTTCTAGATGGACAGCTAAGAAAATGCTATTGAAAAATTTTGTCCCTTTTAGTCATTTAACAGCTTCCAATTTTACCTGTTTGTCTTCAGTAGCTTTTGAATAGAAATTCTTCTATGTTGACTTTTTTACCACATAACTAACATTTCAAAATTTATCTGTATAGTAGTTCCAAAACAGCTATGTTAAAAAAAAAAATAAAAACAAAACTAACAAGAAAAAAAAATAACCTTAGGAATTTTATCTGGAAATCAGGTTAAAGGCATGCAAATTATTTCTTAAAAAGATTTAAGAATTTATGCTGTGCAGAAGAAATATATGGCTCTGGTAAAAATGAAAAACAATTGTAGACCAATAACTACGGAAGACAAAATGCTGTCTGCTTATAATGAAAACTCCTTAAATAAAAAGATATAATCTTAAGTAAAATAAACTTTCATTCAAATGAATACAACCAGAGCAAAATATAAGTGATGTCATTGGATTTTAGAGTATTTCTTTCCATTTAACCAAACGTCATTAATTTATATTTTGAAAAACAACATGCCCTTTGAAGGCATGTTTTCTAAGCAGAAGTTTGCAGCTCCATTCCATTAATCTATTAAAAACCTGAAGTGTTAGACATTTTTAGCAAGAAAGAAAACACCTTTAAATTAAACAGAGAAATATTTAATTATCTATAAATAAGCAAAACAAAAGTTTCATAAATTGGATCATTTATAGTGTTTATGAAACATTGAAAGTTTACATTAATGTATTTTGGAGACCTGAGTAACAGGGGCATGCCATTAAAGCTAATGACTGTAAAACTGTTCTTATAGTATTTTTTCAAAACAAAAATCTTAGATTTAAGACACAGATCTATGTCACAATATAGCAGAGTTCTTTAGTGAAATTTGAATAAATTTTAATTAAAACTTAAAACCTCATGTAGAAGGTATATCTAATATTCAAAATTGTAAGTTACTTAAAATATACAATATTGCCTTATAACATTTAGGTTTTACTCAGAAATTTGTTAATGAGTTAATAAATATTTAATTTGTTCCAAAAGTCACAATTTTTTGCTATTTAATACACATTTCTTTGGTATTTAATATATAAATATCTAATCAAAATTACTTGTAGTACTTTGGAACATTTCAACCTATATGATCATTACACATCTAATTTTGTGTTATTTGCACAAGCTATTTTACTACGGTAAAAGACAGTATGGTATAGTGAAAAGCACACTGGCTAGAGAGACCTAAATTTTATTCCAGACTGTCACTAACTAGCTTTTGTGACCTGGACTGAACAAATCACTTCAAAAAGAATGGAGCATTCTGGAAGACAACAAATATTAAGTAGGTGTAATCAATCATAATTCACACACTTAAATAGTATTTGTGTTTTATTAAGTTACTTCAGAAAAAGTGCAAGTTCAGCACAAATTCAAAAACTCCTGAAGGATGACCTTCCTAATTGAAAAAGAAAAAAACTGAATAGAGATTCAAGTATACTACGTAGTGTCTACGAACATGCATTTCACTGAAAGAGCCCTACACTCTCTGTTTGGAGGCATTTATTAGAAGAGAAGATAAATCCCAACAATAAACAAACTAAGTGTGTTTTCATCAAAACATTGCTATTATGAATTACTTCAGCATATTGCTAGTATCCTCAAACCTGAATATCTCATCACAATTTACATTATTTTCCACAGAGAAATGTCAACCATAAATTAAATTCCATGTCTAAAAAATGCCTTCTTTCACTTTCTTCCTTTATTAAAAATATCAAATCCCTGCATAATTCCCAGGATAAATTATCTACTATCTATGATCCAATCAACCTATATAGTGAAAGGCTCATGGAATTTAAAGTCACTCCTAACTAACTTGACCTTAGGCAAAGCCATTTAGCTAATTCTGAACTAGTGTGATTCTTCATTTGGAAAAGGAAAATGAAAAAAGGAAAGAGTAAGGGGATAAAATGTCTGCTCCACATAACTCATAGGTTTGTTTGGAGTGTTAGATTATTATATGCTAAGTCTTTTGTCAAGTACAAATTCACAAACAAGTATCAATTTCATGTAGAAGAACTGTATTTTTAAGGAAACTTTAAAATAAGGATAATATTTTTCTTTTATATTCAGTGGCAATTTGGCAGAATATGTGTCATCGTTTATACTTTTCTTTACTAATTATCTCATGAGATTCATTAAAGAACTTAAACAACATTTGTTTCTCTGACTATGAAAGATATTTTTTGTGTAATACCTTCTAATAATCTAGTTCTTCCAAGGGAAAACAAAGTGTGACCTCCCAGGGGGTAAAACTATTCACATCACGTGGTTGACTACTGTTCTAAAAACCTATCTTATGGAAATGCTTGAATATAATTCAAATAAAATGAGAAACCTGAAACCTTCCAAAGTTCCGGGCTGCAAGCATTGCCAGAACATAGCCAGAACAATACACCTTAGTTTATTATTTAACTTTCTATATCTAAGCTTTGGCTTTAATAAATTTTCCTTTTTTCCCCCAAATATTCCCTTTCCAGAACTATTCTCACAAATATTTTTATCTTTACAAATAAAGAAATATCTTTGGAACTGGGCTCTGGTTTCTGAGCCTATTTTGTATTAGGACCAAATCCTCATTTAAAAGGGCTTATGAGATTTATCCATCTTACTACTCCTTCCTTGTTCAATTTGATTGCATCCTTATTTCTTAGCCCACTATGATTATTGTATCATTGTATATTTATGTTATCATATGTGCTAAAGTACACACCAAAAATTTCTTATTCAAATTCAAAACTCCTAAAAGAGTGTGTGTGTATATAGATATATATATATAAAATTGTATTTGGACCTAAAATTTTAGTACACACAGTGACTGATGGCCCAGGTAAAACAAGAACAATGATCTACTGCTGCCTCTGAGACTTAATAGGTAATGTGGTCTTAAGGACAAAAAAGAAAAAGACTGATCTGTGTCTCTTTCCATGTGTCAAAACAGTTTAGTACCTAACACAGGACTTCTGTGAGATTTTGATAAGACAAAATTTGTAATACTCTAAAATGCAATGAAAACAAATTTTGAAATTATAATGCAATCATTCATATAGTTAAAATAGTTAAAACAGTATGGTCATTTTATACTTACTGAGGAATGCTATTTTGGGTAATTTCTTTAGATTTAATGCAAAAACCAATGATAAATTTACATTGCTTTTCTAATTGTTTGGTTTTTTTCTTCAGAAACTCAGTTGTTTCAGTTACCACCAAAGCATGTTCCTAGGTGATTTAGTTACTATCGTTAATGTATGATGTAAGGAAAATATAAAGTGTAATGACATTTTCAAAGGAAATATTAAACATTATATTCTCACAGTTCCTTCCATTTCTTTGAATGATAGTATTTACTTGAGTTGTCTATCTTCATCCTGGAACCCAACCTTAATCTGGAATTCTAAACTTTTTCTAATATAATTAACCCATATCTTTAGTAATACTATCACTAATTTTTGTCACCCTCTCATATTATTATCAATTATAAGTACTTCAACATTTCATGTACATTATATGGCATTATCTACAGGCTAATCATGTTCAATTTTCACTGATATCTCTTTAAGAACTTTATTGAACTTACATGATTTATGATTCAAATTTGGTACAGTTAAACAATATTTTCCTCTATTTAATATTTCCAATACTTAAAAAATCTCATTCTATTAAGATGTATTCATATTACCCCTAAAACAAGAAAATAGGGAAATGACTTAAAATTATCTAGATAGAATTGATTACTTTAATTGACAGAATTTTGTTTAATATTTTAACATTTGTAACACTTGTTAGATTAGACTAAGAAATTTCTCATATATTTTTCTTCCAGTCGTTATGACCCAAACATGGTCTTTTTACATTGTATTCAATTTTATATAATTTTTGTGTTTCTTAATTTTTTAAATGTAAACTCTATACCCAACGTGAAGCTTGAACTCATTGCCCCCAGATCAAGTCTCGCATGCTCTATGGATTGAGTTAGCCAGGCTCCCTAATTTTTGACTTATAATGCTATTTTAAAGTGACTCAATTTATTCTTATTCTGTCTTAAGGCATAAAAAGCATATTTTAATAGAACTGATATTTCTACTTTGTACAGAGTTTTTATCTCCTCTATGAAGATAAAATTTAAAGAGGTCTGTTATTTTTCACCTGGTTTTTGCTTCTGTTTTCAGTATTTTTTTTTGTATATTTTGGAATTTCTCTCTCAAAAAATATATATGCATATATATGTGTGTGTATATATGTGTGTGTGTGTGTGTGTGTGTGTGTGTGTGTGTGTATTTGGCTACTATATATACCTCCTCAGGCAGATGTCTATGCTAAACATGATTAAATAATGTTAAGGATAAAAAATCCAAGGCAATTTGGCAGATACCGAAGTTCATTTAGCACTTACAAAAAACACTTCACTCCAATTGGCCCTTTAATTCATTGGAATCCTCAAGTTGACATCAAACAAGCTCTGATGTTGCTATTAAAGTGTCAGAGCATAAAAAAGATTAATAGTTTCATTGGGAAGGCAATGGATTATGAATCCCAATGCTACAATTAAGACGTGAATCCTAGTTTCAAAGTGACAACTTATTCAGTTGATTTCCTAAATCTGCCAGAACCACACTGTGCCTTCTAACAAACAGTTTAAACACTTATACTTGACATTTTTCAATAGCTGTTTTCAATGTTGTTTGTTTTAATTTGAATCTAGCTCCATATGAAGATGAACTGCACACAAACAAATGGAATTATAAGAATTTCCTAGATGATTATTAATGCAAAGTTCACTTAGACTAAATGACTATTCTGCTGTAGTCAAGATAAAAGTCTAGTATGAAGAAAATAGGCAGCACAGTGCCTAATTTACCATTTGTTCCTGTCTGAGGGAAGTTTTGAGAGAGAGAAAATATAACATAACCCTTACCAAGCCTCTTTTCCTATTGTTTTTGCTGCCCTTAAAAATATTAGACACTCCTTGAAACTAACATTACATTGCATGTTAACTAACTGGAATTTAAATAAATACAATGAAACTAAAAAAATGTACTACTTTGCACTGGAGGCTTTCATTATAAAGATGTTCAGCAAAGGTTTAGATCCACTCACTGATGTAAGATGCAAAATAGCTGAATAAGGAGATTCAAACGTGGTTCCTAACCTTATGAGGGCAACTTGCATTTTTTCACAGACCAAATCTTTTTTTTTTTTTCTGTTCTAACAGTCAGATGGACAATTGAGCTGGACTAATATTTCATGCCTTATACTTTATGACCCTGAAATTGGAAATCGGCTGCAAGTGCTGAATACAGATGGAATCTGGCATTCATTCTAAACTCATAAGTCAAGTATAAATTATTAAAATAGATTTACAATAAAAAATCAGACACTAAAAAGAAAATAAAAACGTCTGCAAATTAGGTAAATGAAAATTTAATTGGTTATTTTATTCTGAAATCTGATTAATTGATACGTTCATATTCAGTATTTCACAAACTAATATCATCAAGGATCTATTATATTAAACTGCTAAGAATTTTTGGATCTCTTTGGAAAAAGCTTTAAAAATATCGGTAGACTGGGGAGGGAGCCAAGATAGCAAAACAGCATGGAAGCTTTTTGTATGTCTCCCATCCATGAAGTATAGCCAGACCAACACTAAACCATCCTGCACACCTAGAAGACTGATTTGAGGATTAGCACAACAATCTGCACAACCTGAACCACAGAATTCAACAGGTACATGGCAAGGAGAGGTGAACTTGGGGAGCAAGAAGCCACGGCAGGCAGAGAGACACTTTTGCAGGCAGAGAGAGGATGGAGACGGGGAGGGAGTGGTGGGGAGGGGTGGAGAATACAGGAAAAGCACCCCTCACCAAAAGCACCTGGAAAGAAAGTGGAAAATTAGAAACAGCTGCAGGGACTAAACTAAAAAGGGAGAAAGGAGAAAGGAGAGGGTTTAAATTCTATTAAGACTGTAAACAAGGGGGGGGTGCGCAGAGTCTGCAACTCCGCAGCTCAAAACCTGGCAGTGCTCTGGTGGGAAGGGCGAATCTCCACGGTAGAGTGGGGTCTGGGAGGTTCTTGCAACACATGGGGAAAAGCGGTTCCATTGCTGGAAGGACATTTGGTAGAGACTGTTGAAGTCACCTGGTCCCAGCTGACCCCAGAAAATGGCCGCATTTGCTGGTGCTGGAACAAGGTCATTAAGGGTGAAGTCTGGTGCCAGATGTGTGTTGTAATTTTCCATAATCCCTGAAATGCTGCTGCTACACTATCTCCTGAACTTTTTCTGGGGTGGACTGGAACCTGGCCGCAGTATCGGGGCACTGGCAGCAGCAGGGTCCAGCAAGCGTTCCTGGGAGCAGCTGACATTTGGCCATTGTTCAGCCGTTGCTTGGTGAGACCCTCCTGCAGAGGGGCAGAATGGGTCAAAGCCACAGTCCTTCGAAGTAAGGGGCCAGGAAAAACAGCCACATCTGAGACAAAACTCAGAAGAGAGGTACTGCCTGGGGTTTGGCCATGGACAGTGAAAAAGCTGGGAGTGGATGAAAGCTGAAGAAAGAGGACATGTGTGCGATTGCTGATCTGGGAGAACAGAGTTCCGATACTGGGTAGCTGGGTGACGCCATTTTCACCGCTCCTGTGCATGTTTATAGGCACCTAAGAGTGCCACAACAATTCACTGCAGTAGGCTAGCAGCACCATCTAGTGGATAACGGAGCCATTACACTAAGACCCGCCCAACTAGGCCAACCTCCCTCTTCAAGAACACAAGTCTCACCTCTTGCTTAGTTTACGGACAATAAAGCTCTTCATAGCCTGACTTCTTGGGCAAAACGAAGTAATTTCAGTCGTGTTTCAATCTGTTACCAGGTCCATCTAATCATTTTTATTTCTTTTTATTTCCCTTTTTCACTTCTTTTATTTTTCTTGTATACAGAAAGAAAACATTCATTTTTATTTTCAGTATTTATTAAAAAATTTTTTCTTTAATGTTTTTATTATATTTTTTACTTTTGTGTAATTTTTTTCAAATTCTATATTACATCCATCATTTTATTTTAGTCTATCTACTTCAGTGTATTCACTATTTCAAATTTTCAAACTATTTCCTTTTTTCCATTTTTTCTTTTTTGTTTCTTTTCTTTTTCTTGAATACAGAAAGAAAAAATTCATTTTTATTTTCAATTCTTTTTTTTATTTTTTTTAACGTTTATTATGTATTGAGAGACAGAGAGAGACACAGAGCATGAACAGGAGAGGGGCAGAGAGAGGGGGAGACACAGAATCTGAATAGTCTCCAGGCTCTGAACTGTCAGCACAGAGCCCGACGCAGGGCTCGAACTCACAAACTGTGAGATCATGACCTGAGCCAAAGTTGGTCGTCCAACCTACTGAGCCACCCAGACGCCCCTATTTTCAATTCTTATTAAAAATATTTTCTTTAATTTTTTGTACTATATTTTTTACTTTTATGTAAAATTTTTCAAATTCTAGTTTACTTCCATCATTTTATTTTAGTCTACTACAGTGTATTCACTTTTTCAAATTTTCAAATGATTTTCTTTTTTTCTTTTCTTTTTTCTTTTCCTTTCTTTTCTTTTTCTTGAATACAGAGAGAGAAAAAATCATTTTTATTTTTAATTTTTAATAAAAATATTTTCTTTAATTTTGCTACCATATTCTTTACTTTTGTGTAAATTTTCTCAGATTCTATTTTACTTCTATTATTTAATTTTAGTCTACTCCAGTGTATTCACTTTTCCAAGTTCTCAAACGATTTCATTTCCCCCCCTTTTTTTCTCTAATCTATCAAACCACTGTCAATACGCAGACCAAAACACACCTAGGATCTAGCATCATTTACTCAATTGTGTGTGTGTGTGTTTATGTGTGTTTAATTTTTTAATTTTAGTTGGTTTAATTTTATTTTTTAATTTTAATTTTTCTACCACATCAATTCCTTTTCTCCCCTCAAAATAACGAAACAAAGGAATTTACCCCAAAAGAAAGAGCAGGAATAAATGACATCCAGGTATATAACTGACACAGACACAAGCAAGATGTCTGAACCAGAATTTAGAATCACGATAATAAGAATATTAGCTGGAGTAAAAAATAGACTAAAATTCCTTTCTGCAGAGATAAAAGAAGTAAAAACTAGTCAGGATGAAATAAAAAAATGTCATAACTGAGCTGCAGTCATAGATGGATGCCACGGCTGCAAGGATGGATGAGGCAGAACAGAGAATCAGTGATATAGAAGACAAACTAATGGAGGAAAATGAAGCAGAAAAAAAGAGGGAGATTAAGGCAAAAGAGCACAATTTAAGAATTAGAGAAATCAGTGACCCATTAAAAAGGAACAACATCAGAATCATAGGGGTCCCAGAAGAGGAAGAGTAAGAAATAGGGGTAGAAGGGTTATGTGAGCAAATCATAGTGGAAAAGTTGCCTAACCTGGGGAAAGACATAGACATCAAAATCCAGGAAGCACAGAAGACCCCCATCAGATTCAACCAAAACCAACCATCAATAAGGCATATCATAGTCAAATTCACAAAATACTCAGCCAAGGAGAGAATCATAAAAGCAGCAAGGGAAAAAAAGTCCCTAACTTACAAGGGAAGACAGATCAGGTTTGCAACAGACCTATCCACAGAAACTTGGCAGGCCAGGAAGGAGTGGTAAGATATATTCAGTGTGCTGAATCAGAAAAATATGCAGCCAAGAATTCTTTACCCAGCAAGGCTGTAATTCAAATTAAAGGAAAGATGAAAATTTTCCCAGACAAACAAAAATTAAAGAAGTTTGTGACCACTAAACCAGCCCCGCCAGAAATTTTAAGAGGGACTCTCTGATGGGAGAAAAGATGAAAATATAAAAAATAAATACATACACACATACATACATACATACATACATACCAAAAGCAACAAAGATGACAAAGGACCAGAGAACACCACCAGAAACACCAACTCTACAAGAATCATAATGGCAATAAATTCATATCTTTCAGTACTCACTCTAAACATCAGTGGACTCAATGCTCCAATCAAAAGACATAGGGTAATAGAACGGATAATAAGACAAGATCCATCTATATGCTGTTTACAAGAGACCCACTTTAGACCTAAACACACCTTCAGATTGAAAGTAAGGTGACGGCGAACCATCTATCATGCTAATGGTCGACAAAGGAAAGCCAGAATAGCCATACTTATATCAGACAATCTAGACTTTAAAATAAAGACTGTATCAAGAGATGCAGAAGGGCATTATATCATAATCAAGGGTTCCATCCACCAAGAAGACCTAACAACTATAAACATTTATATGCCCAATGTGCAAGCATCCAAATATATAAATCAATTAATCACAAACATAAAGAAACTCATTGACAGTAATACCATAATAGTAGGAGACTTCAACACCCCACTCACAGCAATGGACAGATCATCTAATAAAAAAATCAACAAGGAAACAATTACTTTGAATGACACACTGGACCAGATCCACTTAACAGATATATTCAGAACATTTCATCTAAAGCAGCAGAATACACATTCTTCTCCAGTGCACATGGAATGTTCTCTAGAATAGACCACATACTGGGACACAAATCAGCCCTCAGCAGTTACAAAAAGATTGAGATCATACCATGCATATTTTTAGACCACAACGCTATGAAACTGGAAATCAGCCACAAGAAAAATTTGTAAAGGTAACAAATACTTGGAGACTGAAGAACATCCTACTAAAGAATGAATGTGCTAACCAAGAAGTTAAATAGGAAATTAAAAAGTACATGGAAGCCAATGAAAATGATAACAACACAACTCAAAACCTCTGGGATGCAGCAAAGGAGGTCATAAGAGGAAAGTATATAGCAATCCAGGCCTTCCTAAAGAAGGAAGAAAGATCTCAGATACACAACCTAACTTAATGCCTTAAAGAGCTGGAAAAAGAACAGCAAATAAAACCCCAAAGCAGCAGAAGACAGGAAATAATAAAGACTAGAGCAGAAATTAGTGCTATCAAAACCAAAAAAAAAAAAAAAAAAAAAAAAAAAGTCGAACATATCAATGAAAGCAGAAGCTGGTTCCTTGAAAGAATTAAGAAAATTGATAAACCACTAGCCAGTTTGATCAAAAAGAAAATGGAAAGGACCCAAATCAATAAAATCAGGAATGAAAGAGGAGAGATCACAACCAACACAGCAGAAATAAAAAACAATAATAAGAGAGTATTATGAGCAATGTACGCCAATAAAATGGGCAATCTGGAAGAAATGGACAAATTCCTAGAACATATACATCACCAAAATTGAAACAGGAAGAAATAGAAAATTTGAGCAGATGCATAACCAGTAAGGAAATCGAACTAGTAATCAAAAATCTCCCAAAAACCAAGAGTCCAGGGCCAGATGGCTTTCCAGGGGAATTCTACCAAACATTTAAGGAAGAGTTAACACCTATTCTCTTGAAGTTGTTCCAAAAAATAGAAATGGAAAGAAAACTTCCAAACTTTCTATGAAGCCAGCATTAACTTGATTCCAAAACCAGACAGAGACCCCACTAAAGCCTGACTATAGACCAATTCCCCTGATGAACATGGATGCAAAAACCTCAACAAGATATTAGCCAACTGGATCCAATATATTAAAATATTATTCACCAGGACCAAGTGGGATTTACACCTGGGATTCATGGCTGAATCAATATCTGCAAAACAATTAACGTGAATCACCACATCAATAAAAGAAAGGACAAGAACCGTATGATCCTCTCAGTAGATGTAGAGAAAGCATATGACAAAATACAGCATCTATTCTTGGTAAAAACCCTCCATAAAGTAGGGATAGAAGGAGCATACCTCAAGATCACAAAAGCCATATGTGAATGACTGAACACAAATATCATCCTCAATGGGGAAAAACTGAGACCTTTCCCCCAAAGGAACAAGATAGGGATGTCCCCTCTTGCCACTGTTATTCAACATAGTATTGGAAGTCTTAGCGTCTGCAATCAGACAACACAAAGAAAGAAAAGGCATCCAAATCGGCCAGGAGGAGGTCAAACTTTCACTCTTTGCAGATGACATGACACTCTATATGGAAAGCCCTAATGATTCCACCAAAAAACTGCTAGAACTGATCCATGAATTCAGCAAAGTTGCAGGATATAAAATCAATGCACAGAAATCGGTAGCATTTCTAGACACCAACAGTGAAGCAACAGAAAGAGGAATCAAGGAATCGATCCCACTTAGAATTGCACCAAAAACCATAAAATAACTAGGAATGAATCTAACCAAAGAGGTGAAAAATCTACACACTGAAAACTATAGAAAGCTTATGAAAGTAATCGAAGAAGACACAAAAAAATGGAAAAAGATTCCATGCTCCTGGATAGAAAGAACAAATATTGTTAAATTGTTGATACTACTCAAAGCAATCTACATATTCAATGAAATCCCTATCAAAATAACACCAGCATTCTTCATAGAGCTTGAACAAATAATCCTAAAATTTGTATGGAACCAGAAAAGACCTCGAATAGCCAAAGCAATCTTGAAAAAGAAAACCAAAGCAGGAGGCATCACAATCCCATACTTCACGCTATACTAAAAAGTTGTAATCATCAAGACAGTATGGTACTGGCACAAGAACAGACACTCAGATCAATGGATCAGAATAGAGGACCTGGAAATGGACCCACAAACGTATGGACCACTAATCTTTGACAAAGCAGGAAAGAATATCCAATGGAATAAAGACAGTCTCTTCAACAAGTGTTGCTGGGAAAACTGGACAGCGACATGCAAAAGAATGAACCTGGACCACTTTCTTACACCATCCACAAAATAAACTAAGAATGGATGAAAGACCTCAATGTAAGATAGGAAGCCATCCAAATCCTCAAGGAGAAAGCAGGCAAAAACCTCTTTGATCTTGGCTGCAGCAACTTGTTACTCAACAGGTCTCCAGAGGCAAAGGAAACAAAAGCAAAAATGAATTATTGGGACCTCATCAAAATAAAAAGCTTCCACCCAGCTAAGGAAACAATCAGCAAAACTAACAGGCAAGTGGCAGAATGGGAGAAGATATTGCAAATGACATATCAGATAAAGGGTTAGTATCCAAAATCTATAAAGAACTTATCAAACTCAACACCCAAAAAACAAAGAATCCAGAGAAGAAATGGGCAAAATACATGAATAGACACTGCCCCAAAGAAGACATCTAGATGGCCAATGAAAAAAACGCTCAGCTTCACTCATCATCAGGGAAAGACAAATCAAAACCACAATGAGATACCACCTCACACCTGTCAGAATGGCTAACATTTTTTTTTAGAGGTGAGTTGAATTTTTTTAATTTATTTTTTAAATATGAAATTCATTGTCAAATTGGTTTCCATACAACACCCAGTGCTCATCCCAACAGGTGCCCTCCTAAATACCCATAACCTACCCACCCCTCCCTCCCACCCTCCAACGACCCTCAGTTTGTTCTCAGTTTTTAAGAGTCTCTTATATTTTGGCTCCCTCCTTATCTAAACTTTTTTTTCCTTCTCCTCCCCCATGGTCTTCTGTTAAGTTTCTTAGGATCCACATAAGAGTGAAAACATATGGTATCTGTCTTTCTCTGTATGACTTATTTCACTTAGCATAACACTCAAATGTCCAGCAACTGATGAATGGATAAAGAAATTGTGGTTTATATACACAATGGAATACTAAATGGCAATGAGAAAGAATGAAATATGGCCTTTTGTAGCAACGTGTATGGAACTGGAGAGTGTTATGCTAAGCAGAATGGTTAACATTAACAACTCAGGCAACAACAGATGTTGGCAAGGATGTGGAGAAAGAGGATCTCTTTTGCATTGTTGGTGGGAATGCAAGCTGGTTACAGCCACTCTGGAAAACAGTATGGAGGTTCCTCAAAAAACTAAAAATAGAACTACCCTACGACCAAGCAGTTGCACTACTAGGCATTTATCCAAGGGATACAGGTGTGCTGTTTCGAAGGGACACATGCACCCCAATGTTTATAGCAGCCCTCTCAACAATAGCCAAAGTATGGAAAGAGCCTAAATGTCCATCAATTGATGAATGGATAAAGAAGATATGGTATATATATATATATATATATATACACACACACACACACACACACACACACACACACACACACAATGGAGTATTACTTGGCAGTCAAAAAGAATGGAATCTTGCCATTTGCAACTACGTGGATAGAAGTGGAGGGTATTATGCTAAATGAAATTAGTCAGAGAAAGACAAAGATCATATGACTTCACTCATATGAGGAGTTTAAGAGAGAAAACAGATCAACAGAAGGGAAGGGAAACAAAAATAATATAAACCCCCTGGGGTGGGGTGGGGGACAAAACATAAGAGACTTGTAAATATGGAGACAAACTGAGGGTTACTGAAGGGGTTGTTGGAGGGGGGATGGGCTAAATGGGTAAGGGCACTAAGGAATCTACTCCTGAAATCATTGTTGCACCATATGCTAACTAATTTGGATGTAAATTAAAAAAAATTAAAATAAAAAAAATAAATTAAAAAAAGGAGATCTTAAAAAACGAAATAAATTAAAATTTGGAGAAGAAAAAAAATTAGTAGACTACACTGTGTGGTCAATGGTTTTCTTTTTAAAATGTTATAAATGTATGTATATAGTGCTTGTGAAATTTGACTATAAAATGAACAAGCAACTGTTTTTTTCTTCTGAGCTACTTTCAACTGACATAGTTATCCCAAGAGTTAAAATCAATTTAATATTCAAAGGCAATAATTGTATATAATTTGATTTTTTTAAAAAAATCTTTAAAAAATTCTGTCCTTTGCAAAACAGCTGTTACCTTTGCTGACTCACTTTTTCATTTTTTTTTTTCCAGACTAAGAATTAGCCTTCTGCTATTCAGTGTGATTTCAGGGCAAGGGCAGCAGCATCTACATCCCCAGAAAACCTCTTATAAATGCAGAATTTCAGGCCCTACCTATACTCTACTGTATCAAAATCTGATTTTAACAATATTCCCAGATGTTTGGTAGGCACATTAAAGTTTGAGATACACCGGAATAGAATATAACTTCCTAGAAACTGGAGTTGAAAATAACAAGTCATTAGCAATGATGGTGATTGATTAGATATTGTGTATTGGCTCTATTTCTTTCTAAAGTGCTTTGATTCTGTTATAGGTGACCAGCTATTTTTTTAGCATTGACCTTATATTCCCATATTTATTTACTCTTGTATGCAATTCTAAGGCATTCAGAAGCCATATGATATTTAATCAATTCAAATTCTCTTCCTCAAATAGTCCTGCTTTGCACTCTCACATTGTAAAATGGCTAGCATATGTTGAAACTGCTTTATATCACAGATTTTTTTGCTTTTAAGTTTATTTATTTATTTTGAGGGAGACAGAGTGTGAGCAGGGGAGGGACAGAGAGAAAGTGAGAGAGAGAGAGAGAGAGAGAGAGAGAGAGAGAGAGAACCCCAAGCAGATTCCGAAGGGTCAGTGCAGAGCCTGATGTGGGGCTCAAACTCACGAACTGTATGATCAAGACCTGAGCTGAAGTCAAAGTCGGAGCCTTAACTGACTGAGCCCCCCAGGGGTCCCTCACAGATTTTCTTAAAAGGGAGTTCATGGGTGAAGAGAAGTTGTAAGAAAAAGGATGCTATAAGAATCCTAGAGCCAAGGAGCACCAGGGTGGCTCAGTTGGTTAGGCATCCAACTTGGCTCATGTCATGATCTCACAGTTCCATTAGTTCTAGTCATACCTGGCACTGTGCAGCCCACTTCAAATCCTTTGTCTTCTTCTCTCTTTGCCGCCCCCCCCCCACTTGCACTCTCTCTCTCAAAAATGAAGATGAATAAACATTGAAAAAATACCTGTGGAGCCCAACTGAAGGCTAAACTATCAGTGTTAAACTAAGGAATTTTTTTCCTGATGTAAAGAGAAAGACAATGGAAATCCCGCCTCATGGCCATAGAACAAGCTCCATGTAAAAGTTTTATCCTGTTGCTGTGTGTTGGTGTGTGTTTATTACCCAATATTAAGTTTCTGTTTTAAAATTGTAATATATTCACATGTTTTTGAGGTTTCATGATCCAAGTAAAACTATCCGAAAATTAGCAAATAACAGTTAAAGTATTCTAAATATATAATATTAGAAGTTAGAGAGAGAAACCAGCCTAGGCAGTTTCAAAAAGGTTGCATATTTCACAGTAAACTGAAAAAACAGACCCTGTCACCTAACAGTGTTCTTCGCCCCTTGATATCCTTTCTTATCCCATTCCTCCCCCTCTGTCACAAAGTAATATATATCAATCTAAGGCTATTCAGGGAAGAAAGGAAAACTTTGCTTTGGCATATTTCGCCAGACTAACTTTACCTGACCTGTATTCCCTAACCTACAGACATATATCCCAGCATGGGCAAGAAGATCATGCAGCAAGTAGACATAAGTTAAAATCTTTCCCAAATTATATTTAAACCTTCAGAGAAATGTACTTCTAAGTATTTAGGTAAATATGTATTTATAAAGATAAAACCATCCTTCAAGAAATGTATATCACTTGACACTTTAATTAAATGGACTTTTTTTATTCAAAAATTTTCAATGTTTATTTATTTTTGAGAGAGAAAGAGAGGGCACTAGTGGGGGAGGGGAGGAGCGAGGGAGACAAATCCAAAACAGGCTCCAAACTGACAGCACAGAGCCTGATGTGGGGCTCAAACCCACAAACTGTGAGATCATGACCTGAGCTGAAGTTGGATGCTTAACCCTCTGAGCCACCCAGGTGCCCCAGTAAAAGGGTTTTTCAAGACTTTTTTTTTAACGTTTAATTATTTTTGAGAGATTGAGACAGAATACAAGCGGGGAAGGAGCAGAGAAAAAGGGAGACACAGAATCCGAAACATGCTCCAAGCTCTGAGCTGTCAGCACAGAACCCAATGAGGGGCTGGAACTCATGAACCTGTGAGATCATGACCTGAGACAAAGTAAGAGGCTTAATTGACTGAGCCACCCGGGCGCTCCTCAAGTCATTTTTAAAGAGCTAAAATATTTATATACTTTAATGCCTTGATACTTTATTTACTTAGCCTTCATGTCAAAACTTCATTTTGCATGTTTTATAACATAATATGCACAATACAGACATTTTTAATATTTAAACTCAAAACAAAATGTGGGAAGCAGTATTTCCCATGTCTGAGTCAAATTGGGAAACTGTTAAGCCTAATAAAGCCATAAAGAAACAAACAAGTCTTGGATATATTTAACTTGTGATAAGGTACAAAATTATTATTGCATTCAAACAAAGTAGGGAACAGGTAAGGTTGTGGGGTATATTAACTAACACTTTCACCCAACGCCTTACATGAATTCCTCTACCCTTAGTTTTCTTACTGTAAAATGAAGGAGTTGGACCAAATAACGTTTCTGTCTCCTCTACTTCCAGGTTATAAAACTTGGACTATACTGTTTATACTGTAATGTGCCACCTGGCACTTAATGTATGTTGAATTTAATTTGATGTGATTATATATTACTTCATTATTTTTGTTGTTCGTTGTTTTTGCCCAGTCAGAATATAAGCTTCTCAAAGCAGATACTACCTTAAATTTCCTTAATGGTCACGCTTCACAACCCAGTCAAACCCCCACATCTAAAGTAATATAATGTGGGCAAGCAATACTTTTTTAGTTATTAATGGTTAATGGATCAATGCAGTGAAACTGGTAATACCTGCAGTACCACTGGACAAAGCAAGAATGCTTTATATGACTACTGATTTTTGTAAAACATCATATAACTTTCTTCCATTGCAAATGGACTAGAAATAATTTACAGTTTCTTGATTTTACTTTTGGGAAAACTGTACTCCAGGGAGATTAAATTATTTGCCCAAGATCACTCTTTAGATGCTAATAAAATATGAACCATAAAATACTTTGTATTCACACAGTTTAAATAAAACTGCTGCTCTCACTTCCAGTACCAAAAACCATGGGATAAAGGAGTTTATAACCCTGAAGATACCAAACAATGATTTGTATATTGGAAGCTTAATGTCCTTTTGTTTGATATGGTTCAAACCTATATACAATTGATTCCCAAAGACATGCTGCTTCACAAATGGCATGTCAGAAGAAACCCACTACTTAAAAATCATTGAAAAATATTCCCTAAAATAAATCCTATATAAAAATATAGATGTCCTAAAAGCTGAATTAGGCTATAACACAAAATACTTGTCATATTAAGTAAACTTAAACTTTTTGGAGTGTCATTATGATAAGTCATGATTTGAATTCTTCCTGTAAATAAAATAGAGGAAGTATATATGTTTCTGTGAGTGTGTACTGTTAAATTTCAATAATCTTGCTATTTTAGCATATAATTTTTATAAGGATAGTGCACACAGATTATAAATAAGAGGAAAATATGGCACAAGTAGCCAGTTAATTGATAGACTTATTTAAATATACTTGCATATACTTGTCTCTGAGATTTTTATTTCTTAATCCAAGACACATTTTCTGCTTACTTTTACATGGAGAAATTTGAAAAAATATACTCAAAGAAATGATAGTCATGGTGGGAAGCTGGGAAAAGCCCATCAATCCTGTATAAGCTTCCCCTCTTACCATCTGGAAAGCCTATTTGGTTTTATTTGTCTGATCTTCAATTTTCCCACTGAAAACAATAGGTATAACCATTCCTCCTTTTTCTACTCAAAATGTTTTGAGTCTACATATATATAGTACATATATATATGGCAGAAAACTTAATGTTTTGTTTTCATTACATATGACAGTAAATGAGGTGTAAAATCAGTATGAATCTGAACTTGTATTCTAATCACTTAAAGATTTAAAAAAGAAATTAATTTTCATATAGTTTAATTAGAATTCATCAATAAATTACTTTTATTGTCATGCTAAATGGTATATTAATTAAAATAGTTTTTATCAAAGAAAGAAAAATTATCTCTGAGGATTTAGTTTCTTTTTTTCTTTTTACTTTCCATTTTTTGTCTTCCCAATTCTATACATTTGAGTTGAAATTAGGTAGAAAACAGTCATTTTTTTTTCAGATCTGGGCTGAAAATGATAGCTATAGCCATTGTCACTCTGACTTTCAAAATCTACTATATTTATTTCATGCTTAACACATTAAAGACAATTAAAAAGACAATTTAACTCCTTGATCATTTGAGGATTTTTAAAGGGTAAAAGATAAAAGAAGCATTTATGATTTCTGCCAAGTCACTTTTCTAATTTGAAAATCTTAACTGAAAGATTATTTATCCAAATTTTAATGTTTGATAATGAAAATGCAGTCTTTCCACAGATGTAACCAAATCTCAAAAGACACTTATCACCCTAAAATAGCTTTACCCACTTAATAAACCTGTGTTTTACAATCTTGCATAGGACATGAATCTTGAGATACCATGGCATATAAATCATTTGAGGTTTTCTCCTAACAAAAGATAACAACATGTTAGGGATGATGCCTTCATGATTCCATTGAAAAATAACACCATTTCAAGTAGGATAAGATTATTTTGCACATCACAAACTAGTGTGGAATATCAAGGCATCTTACCTAGTTTTATTCATTCTGGATAGTGAAAGAGCAATAAAGTCTTTAGATAATAGAACTCTGCTCATACAAAGACATGTAATTTTAAATGTTATAATATAAAATAGATCTAATTAAATGTACTTATATATTTCATTTTCCCCAAAGGTAAAGGTTACATATGTCATTGATGAAAAAATGCGTCATTTACTTTTATGGTATACTCTTTTTTCCCTCCTCAATTCCCAGTAAAGTTTCAGCCAACTCTACTACATGCGGAGATATGGATGACCTAAGAATTGTCCTTTTTCCACACACACAAAAATAACTTTCTAAGAATGTAGTAAAGAAACAAGGAGTCCTGTGCCTCCGAAAATTGGCATGGTAACTGTATATGTTGGTATGAACATGCTTTGACAAAGGCCTTAAAATTCTGTGTGTGGGGGGGAGGGTTTGTTTAAGGGGAACACCTTTCAAAATATATAAATTTGAGCCACTATGACAATTCCACAAAGCAAAAAGGAGAGGGAAATGAAAATATTAAAGAAATATTTACTGAAAACATAAGAATGAGAAAAGAACACACAAGAGAAAGGATGGGATGCAGAGAAATAGTTTTAGAAAAGTGTAATGAGATCAGAAAACTTGGAAACATTTCCCAATGTACAATATTTGATTCCCTACTTGTAACCAAAAGATAACAGACATTTTCAGGCATAGTAAAAAAAAAAAAAAAACAACTAAGGAATCCCATCATAAATTGTGTTTGAAATAAAAAAGCAAAAGACACACACAGCAAGAAATCTTGGTGAGAAAAATGTTGCAAATCTGAGTTTGAAGTAGATGCTCCTTTTTTTGTTTTGTTTTGTTTTTGTTAGCTTTGATGTCACTGAAGAGGAAAGGGAAGAGAGTCCAAAGTAGCTAGTGGGAAAGAGGAAATAAAATGGGGATAAATAGAGAAATAACCTAAATAGATAAAGTAGAGAATAAACAGGGAGGGAATACTGACAAGCAAAGGAAATAGAATAGAGATAGAGGTGTTTGTTGGGCCTAAAGGGAGGAAAAAGCCAAGATTAAGGGACTAATTGTGTGTAGAGAGAAAGCTGAAGTGGGTAAGGATGGGAGAGATGATGCAGAGGGGTGTGTGGAAAATGGAGTACAGTGAACATAAGTGTGCTTGCAAGCGGCTCAAGAAGTTTACTCTGATGATTGAAGATAGGAAATTTGGAAGCCTAGGAGAAGAAGATGAGTATAAAGATGCAGTGGATAGATGATTATGACTAAAGATAAATTTTCTCATCCAAATTAGCATTTGTTTCTTTCTTAGTTATATTTCAGGCTTTCTTCATTAATTCACCCTCTTTTCTGGATGTTGCAGTATATTTTTAAATTATTTGCTTCCACTCTTTTTTTCCACATGCATTAATTTATTCGAACATTCATTTAAAGGCAAACAACAAGAATGTTTCTATTGTGTGCCACCTACTACCCAATTTTCTCATCCTGTTTTCTTTTTAACATATCTGATTGAAAAAAAAAATATCATTAAAAGTGGTCTGTGTCCACAAAATAGATGCACACTTCTTAACTCCACAGTGGGGCATCAGGACCTTCACACCTTTCCTTACTTAGTCTGTGTGAAGCTCTTCCAACTCTGCTTCCTGGCTAGCCATTGCCTTGGAATGTTTATTTTTCAAAGCCGGAGAAACACCTTCTATATGAGTCTTTTCTCAATCTCTTAGCAAAATTAATCTTTTCCTCCATTATGCTCAATGCAAACATTCATCACATTGTATCATACATTTGTAAGAGTCTCCTGGCTCACAGAGGCATCAAGCCACTTTTTCATATTCTCTTTTGTATTCCTGGTGCCTAGTACACTGTTTGGCACAGTAGGTGACTAATTAATGTTTGTGGATTATTTGGTGAATAAATAATCAGATGATACTTCCTTTAAAATATGTGAAGCAAGTTTTTCCACACCGAGATGGCGGCATAAGAGGACGCTGGGCTCACCACGGATCCTGATGATCACTTAGATTCCACCTACACCTGCCTGAATAACCCAGAAAAACCCCAGAGGATTAGCAGAAAGGAGTCTCCGGAGCCAAACGCAGACAAGAGGCCCACGGAAGAGGGTAGGAAGGGCGGCGAGGCGGTGCACGCTCCACGGACTGGCGGGAGGGAGCAGGGGCGGAGGGGTGGCCCGCCTGCCAAGCAGAGCCCCCAAGTCTGGCTTGCAAAAGTGGAGGGGCCGGGTGGAGTGTGTTCCTACAGCAAGCGGAACTTATCATCTGGGAGGTCATAAGTTAACAGCTCTGCTCCGAAAGCGGGAAGGCTGGAGGACAAAGGGAGGGAGAGTTGCTGAGCTCCCGGACGGACGACAGAGCTCAGTTTGGCAGGGAACGAAGGCGCTAGCCAGCGCCATCGCCCTCACCCACCCCCCAGCCAAAATCCCAAAGGGAACCAGTTCCTGCCAGGGAACTTGCTTGCTCCATGCAAACAACCAACGCTGTGCTTCTGTGCTTCTGTGGAGCCACCCCTCCAGCAGTGGGTCTGACTCCCTCCCGCTGCCACAGGGCCCCTCCTGAAGTGGATCACCTAAGGAGAAGCGAGCTAAGCCTGCCCCTCCCACCCCTGCGCAACTTGTCAATCCACCCCAGCTAATACGCCAGATCCCCAGTACCACAAGCCTGGTAGTGTCCAAGTAGCCCAGATGGGCCACACCACCCCACAGTGAATCCTGCCCCTAGGAGAGGGAAAGAGAAGGCAGACACCAGTCTGACTGTGGGCCCAGTGGTGGGCTGTAGGCAGACATCAGGTCTGACTGCGGCCCGCCTATGAACTCCAGTTATACACCACAGCACAGGGGAAGTGCCCTGCAGGTCCTCACCACTCCAGGTACTATCCAAAATGACCAAAGGGAAGAATTCCCCTCAAAAGAATCTCCAGGAAATGACAACAGCTAATGAACTGATCAAAAAGGATTTAAATAACACAACAAAAAAGTGAATTTAGAATAATAGTCATAAAATTAATCGCTGGGCTTGAAAACAGTATAGAGGACAGCAGAGAATCTCTTGCTACAGATATCAAGGGACTAAGGAACAGTCACGAGGAGCTGAAAAAAGCTTTAAACGAGATGCAAAATAAAATAGAAATGTCCACGGCTCGCATTGAAAAGGCAGAGGAGAGAATAGGTGAACTAGAAGATAAAATTATGGAAAAAGAGGAAACTGAGAAAAAGAGAGAAAAAAATTCCAGGAGTATGAGGGGAAAATTAGAGAACTAAGTGATACACTAACGAGAAATAATCTATGAATAATTGGTATCCCACAGGAGTAAGAGAGAGGGAAAGGTGCAGAAGGGGTACTTGAAGAAATAATAGCTGAGAACTTCCCTGAACTGGGGAAGGAAAAAGGCATTGAAATCCAAGAGACACAGAGAACTCCCTTCAGATGTAACTTGAATTGATCTTCTGCACGACATATCATAGTGAAACTGGCAAAATACAAGGATAAAGAGAAAATTCTGAAAGCAGCAAGGGATAAACGTGCCCTCACATATAAAGGGAGACCTATAAGACTCGTGACTGATCTCTCTTTTGAAACTTGGCAGGCCAGAAAGAATTGGCACGAGAGTTTCAGGGTGCTAGACAGAAAAAATATGCAGCCGAGAATCCTTTATCCAGCAAGTCTGTCATTTAGAATAGAAGGAGAGATAAAGGTCTTCCCAAACAAACAAAAACTGAAGGAATTTGTCACCACTAAACCAGCCCTACAAGAGATCCTAAGGGGGATCCTGTGAGACAAAGTACCAGAGACATTGCTACAAGCATAAAACATACAGACATCACAGTGACTCTAAACCCATATCTTTTGATAATAACACTGAATGTAAATAGATTAAATGTGCCAACCAAAAGACACAGGGTATCAGAATGGATAAAAAAATAAGACCCATCTATTTGCTGTCTACAACAGACTCATTTTATAAATTTTTTTTTCAACGTTTATTTATTTTTGGGACAGAGAGAGACAGAGCATGAACGGGGGAGGGGCAGAGAGAGAGGGAGACACAGAATCAGAAACAGGCTCCAGGCTCTGAGCCATCAGCCCAGAGCCTGACGTGGGGCTCGAACTCCCGGACTGCGAGATCGTGACCTGGCTGAAGTCGGACGCTTAACCGACTGCGCCACCCAGGCGCCCCAACAGACTCATTTTAGACCTGAGGACACTTTTAGATTGAGAGTGAGGGGATGGAGAACTATTTATCATGCTACTGGAAGCCAAAAGAAAGCTGGAAGGCATACTTATTTCAGACAAACTAGACTTTAAATTAAGGCTGTAACAAGAGATGAAGAAAGGCATTATATAATAAATGCAGGGTCTATCCATCAGGAAGAGCTAACAGTTATAAATGTCTATGCGCCGAATACCGGAGCCCCCAAATATATAAAACAATTACTCATAAACATAAGCAACCTTATTGATAATAATGTGGTGATTGCGGTGGAGTTTAACACTCCACTTACAGAAATGGATAGATCATCTAGACACATGGTCAATAAAGAAACAAGGGCCCTGAATGACACATTGGATCACATGGACTTGACAGATATATTTAGAACTCTGCATCCCAAAGCAACAGAATATACTTTCTTCTCGAGTGCACATGGCACATTCTCCAAGATAGATCATATACTGGGTCACAAAACAGCCCTTCATAAGTTCCCAAGAATTGAAATTATACCATGCATACTTTCAGACCACAATGCTATGAAGCTTGAAATCAACCACAGGAGAAAGTCTGGAAAACCTCCAAAAGCATGGAGGTTAAAGAACACCCTACTAACGAATGAGTGGGTCAACCAGGCAATTAGAGAAGAAATTAAAAAAATATATGGAAACAAACGAAAATGAAAATACAACAATCCAAACGCTTTGGGATGCAGCGAAGGCAGTCCTGAGAGGAAAATACATTGCAATCCAGGCCTATCTCAAGAAACAAGAAAAATCCCAAATACAAAATCTAACAGCACACCTAAAGGAACTAGAAGCAGAACAGCAAATACACCCCAAACCCAGCAGAAGAAGAGAAATAATTAAGATCAGAGCAGAAATAAACAATATAGAATCTAAAAAAACGGTAGAGCAGATCAACGAAACCAAGAGTTGGTTTTTTGAAAAAATAAACAAAATGGACAAACCTCTAGCCAGGCTTCTCAAAAAGAAAAGGGAGATGACCCAAATAGATAAAATCATGAATGAAAATGGAATGATTACAACCAATCCCTCAGAGATACAAACAATTATCAGGGAATACTATGAAAAATTATATGCCAACAAATTGGACAACCTGGAAGAAATGGACAAATTCCTAAACACCCACACTCTTCCAAAACTCAATCAGGAGGAAATAGAAAGCTTGAACAGACCCATAACCAGCGAAGAAATTGAATCAGTTATCAAAAATTTCCCAACAAATAAGAGTCCAGGAACAGATGGCTTCCCAAGGGAGTTCTAGCAGACATTTAAAGCAGAGATAATACCTATCCTTCTCAAGCTATTCCAAGAAATAGAAAGGGAAGGAAAACTTCCAGACTCATTCTATGAAGCCAGTATTACTTTGATTCCCAAACCTGACAGAGACCCAGTAAAAAAAGAGAACTACAGGCCAATATCCCTGATCAATATGGATGCAAATTCTCAATAAGATACTAGCAAATCAAATTCAACAGGATATAAAAAGAATTATTCACCATGATCAAGTGGGATTCATTCCTGGGCTGCAGTGCTGGTTCAACATTCACAAAACAATCAACGTGATACATCACATTAATAAAAGAATAGATAAGAACCATATGATCCTGTCAATCGATACAGAAAAAGCATTTGACAAAATTCAGCACCATTTCTTAATAAAAACCCTTGAGAAAGTCGGGACAGAAGGAACATACTTAAAGATCATAAAAGCCATTTATGAAAAGTCCACATCTAACATCATCCTCAATGAGGAAAAACTGAGAGCTTTGTCCCTGAGATCAGGAACACAACAGGGATGCCCACTGTCACCACTGTTGTTTAACATAGTGTTGGAAGTTCTAGCATCAGCAATCAGACAACAAAAGGAAATCAAACGCCTCAAAATTGGCAAAGATGAAGTCAAGCTTTCGCTTTTTGCAGATGACATGATACTATACATGGAAAATCCGATAGACTCCACCAAAAGTCTGCTAGAACTGATACAGGAATTTAGAAAAGTTGCAGGATACAAAATCAGTGTACAGAAATCAGTTGCATTCTTATACACTAACAATGAAGCAACAGAAAGACAAATAAAGAAACTGATCCCATTCACAATTGCACCAAGAAGCATAAAATACCTAGGAATAAATCTAACCAAAGATGTAAAAGATCTGTATGCTGAAAACTATAGAAAGCTTATGAAGGAAACTGAAGAGGATATAAAGAAATGGAAAGACATTCCCTGCTCATGGATTGAAAGAATAAATATTGTCAAAATGTCAGTACTACCCAAAGCTATCTACACATTCAATGCAATCCCAATCAAAATTGCACCAGCATTCTTCTCGAAACTAGAACAAGCAATCCTAAGATTCATATGGAACCACAAAAGGCCCCGAATAGCCAAAGTAATTTTGAAGAAGACCAAAGCAGGAGGCATCACAATCCCAGACTTTAGCCTCTACTACAAAGCTGTAACCATCAAGACAGCATGGTCTTGGCACAAAAACAGACACATAGACCACTGGAATAGAATAGAAACCCCAGAACTAGACCCACAAACGTATGGCCAACTCATCTTTGACAAAGCAGGAAAGAACATCCAATGGAAAAAAAGACAGTCTCTTTAACAAATGGTGCTGGGGAACTGGACAGCAACATGCAGAAGGTTGAAACTAGACCACTTTCTCACACCATTCACAAAAATAAACTCCAAATGGATAAAGGTCCTGAATGTGAGACAGGAAACCATCAAAACCCCAGAGGAGAAAGCAGGAAAAGACCTCTCTGACCTCAGCCGTAGCAATCTCTTACTCGACATATCCCCAAAGGCAAGGGAATTAAAAGCAAAAATGAATTACTGGGACCTTATGAAGATAAAAAGCTTCTGCACAGCAAAGGAAACAACCAATAAAACTAAAAGGCAACCAACGGAATGGGAAAAGATATTTGCAAATGACATATTGGACAAAGGGCTAGTATCCAAAATCTATAAAGAGCTCACCAAACTCCACACCCGAAAAACAAATAACCCAGTGAAGAAATGGGCAGAAAACATGAATAGACACTTCTCTAAAGAAGACATCCGGATGGCCAACAGGCACATGAAAAGATGCTCAACGTCACTCCTTATCAGGGAAATACAAATCAAAACCACACTCAGATATCACCTCACGCCAGTCAGAGTGGCCAAAATGAACAAATCAGGAGACTATAGATGCTGGAGAGAATGTAGAGAAATGGGAACCCTCTTGCACTGTTGGTGGGAATGCAAACTGGTGCAGCCACTCTGGAAAACAGTGTGGAGTTTCCTCAGAAAATTAAAAATAGACCTACCCTATGACCCAGCAATAGCACTGCTAGGAATTTACCCAAGGGATACAGGAGTACTGATGCATAGGGGCGCTTGTACCCCAATGTTTATAGCAGTACTCTCAACAATAGCCAAATTATGGAAAGAGCCTAAATGTCCATCAACTGATGAATGGATAAAGAAATTGTGGTTTATGTACACAATAGAGTACTACAGGGCAATGAGAAAGAACGAAATATGGCCCTTTGTAGCAACATGGATGGACCTGGAGAGTGTGATGCTAAGTGAAATAAGGCATACAGAATAAGGCAGATACCATATGTTTTCACTCTGAGGTGGATCCTGAGAAACTTAACAGAAACCCATGGTGGAGGGGAAGGAAAAAAAAAAAAAAAAGAAGAGGTTAGAGTGGGAGAGAGCCAAAGCATAAGAGACTCTTAAAAACTGAGAACAAACTGAGGATTGATGGGGGGTGGGCGGGAGCGGAGGGTGGGTGATGGGTATTGAGGAGGGCACCTTTTGGGATGAGCACTGGGTGTTGTATGGAAACCAATTTGACAATAAATTTCATATATTGAAAAAAAAATCAAATAAAATATGTGAAGCAACGGGCGCCTGGTTGGCTCAGTTGGTTGAGGGTCCAACTGGCTCAACTCATGATCCCCCATGGGTTTAAGCTGGCAAGGGGCTCTGTGCTGACAGCTCAGAGCCTGCAGCCTGTTTCAGATTCTGTGTCTACCTCTCTCTCTCTCACTCTCTCTCGGCCCCTCCTCTGCTTGAGCTCTCTCTCTCTCTCTCTCTCTCTCTCTCTCTCTCTGAAAAATAAATAAATAAACATTAAAAATGAAATAATTTACATTAAATATGTGAAACAAAATTACTGGAGAAAATTAGATTTCAAATTTTTATGCTGTAAATAATGTCCCATCATATTAATAGAAAATGTGGCAACAATACATATTTTGTCAAAGTAGGTTAAAGCCAGTGGTTAATGTAAAGTCTCCTTGTCAGTGTGGCTCCCCTCCTGCCTCCAGAAACTTATAAATCCTGGATAAAGGCTGTTGTGGACTGATTGTACAGAGAAAGGAGAATTTTATGCTTTCTAAGTCCCCTACCAGATTTCTTCCTGCCACCAGCGTTCTGGAAGCTCTCTATCAGGAATTTCTATCTTGCAAAAAACATAAAGTTTTGGATACCAAGAGAATAAATAGTGTGAAACTTGGAATCTATTCTGCCATGAATCCCAGCTGCCAAAACCCAATATTACTTGGGCGTCCATCAGAATTGCATTCTGGTGATTTGAAGAGAAGTAGAAGAAGAAGAAGAAGAAGAAGAAGAAGAAGAAGAAGAAGGGGGAGGAGAAGGAGGGGAGGAGGAGGAGGAGGAGGAGGAGAAGGGGGAGGGGAGGAGGAGGGGAAGGGTAAGGAAGGAGGAGGAGAAGAGGAAGAAGACTCCTTTCAACTCTCAGCAAATATTTGAACTCTAGAAAATGAATGTGTGTTTATGACTGGTCTGAGTTTCCTTCCCATTCCTGTAATTCAAATGCACAGCAACTGTGCGTTTCCAAACTACAAGTTTGCTGCCTTTTCTGATATACCATGTAAGGAAGCCTTCCATCAAAGGGAACAAGAAAACAAAACCCTAGATTGACCAAACATAAGAATTATTTGCTCCTGCTCCCATTCCCCCAAGTTTTCCACCTGCCTCAAAACCAAAATACAGTAGGTAAACGGTTTGTTGTAATCCGCTATATTTCCTTTGGGAAATTGTAATTTCCTTGGGAAGGTAAACAGTTCTGAGACTCAATCGCCTACATTTGTCCTGCCTATGTCCCCTTCCTCTTGCCCAGTGCAACTTTCTCTACCTGAGCACTGTGGTCCTTCTCCCATAACTAAAGAAAGGATTGTTGGCAATCAGGGGAAATGGATAAGACTCCAATTCAGGAAAGCCGGTGGATTACTCCTTAAAACGAGAAAAGGAAACTCAGAAAGGAAGCTTCCTTCTTGAAAATCCTATTCCAGAATCTTCTGAATTTGGCGCGCCGATATCCATAAGTGACTGTGCAGCCTCATTATAAAGAGCATGGTGGCCTCTCCTCCCCCGCAGCAGCAACTAGAACCTTTCTTTTCACAACTCCCAAGTTCCAGTCATCTCTTTCAGTTAAGGGTATTCCTCATAGAGCGCCACCGCCTTTGATTGACCCACTCCTCCACCACAGCATTCCTTTGCGGAGAGAAACCTCTTAGCTTTCTAGGGAGCTTGCTCGGTTGCATGAGAAAAGACAGCCACGGGATTTTAAAGACGCCCGTCTTCCCATCCCCTTTCCTTATCACCCAAGAAGGATAGAAAACAGCGGGAATTTAACACTGGTAACTACTATTATTTTATCCGAAGAACGTGCCCTCCAAAATGCCACTAAATAAGTAAATTCACAGTTAATAGTGAAGATATAAACTGAAAGGGGGAGAGAACAGGGGTGGGGGAGGGAAAGAAAAGGAGTTTAGGAGCGTGGGAAGACCATAAACCTGTGCTTGATCCTGAGGTTCAAAACCAGCTGCATCTAGGCCCGCAAAAGTCTCCCTGGCCTCCCAGTCTCCGCGCGCCTCTTAGTAGCTTGTGAGCAAGGAGGGGCCGAGAGCTGGAGCGCGGCGGCAAGGAGGCCTAAAGCAAGAGAGAGCGGCTGCGCACCGGGAGCGCGCGGGGCAGGGCTGCTCGCGTTCCTGACCCGGGCTACCTGCTCAGCCTACTCCAGGCCTGCCTTGCCTCTCCTGGGCTGACGTCATTGACGTCATTGCCAGAAGGTGGGGGTGGGGGCTGCCCCTGCAAAGGCTACTGGAGAAAAAGGTTCTTGGGCCTTGCTAGCGGAGGCGCTCCCTTACCGCTAGGCAGGAGCAGCGCGGTGGCAGTTGTGGCTGGACTCCCCCCGCGAGAGCTGCGCAAGGCAATTCTTAATTTACCAGAGGGAGAAAAAGGTATCTTTAGACCTTAGCGTGTCTATCTCTTGGTTCATTTATCAAATCTGCCCGCACATCGACCGCTCTTTCTCGGTTGAACCAGACAAAGGCAGGGAAGGGGGAAACGTCTACAAAAACTATTACTTCTACCTGCTTCCAAATGCCACCCCTCCCATAAATCTACGCAGGCGAAAGGGCAGCTCTGAGGCTTAGATTTCCTGCCATGATCTTGCGAGTTTGTTTCAAACAAGATTGTGAGTGGAATTCCATCCAGTCGTTACCAAGTTCAGAAGGTGCCTGCAAGTACCCTCGCCTCCCTCCGCCCCTTTTTTTGAGTCACACCTGTTTTAAACCTTTTATGGGAGGAAGAATCGCTTTAGTTATAAAGCGCCACTACCTTCTCCGATGTTGTGCAGAATTCTCTGCACTCTCCTCTGGTTGTTTCCTTGTTGCAGCGCTTAGGAGCACTCAAGCGGCTCCTTTAACACCATCGCCTCCTCCCCATATTTTCTCTCCACTTCCCTGCTTATCCCGATTTTTAAACACTATCTTCTACGTATTTTCCTTCGTACAGCTATTGTGTTAGGTTTACCTGCCACCGTGAGATATTTGCACACAGGGACCTGGTTTCGTTTTGTTCTTCTTAATTTTATTTATTCTTTTGACCTAGCCCTTCTTCTCTTCTTGGATCTTTGCCTTGTGGGTTTGTGCCTCAATGGCGCAAGTTTCGATTCCCAGCCCCCAGCCAACATTTTGGAAGGGCACTACACTGGGGGTGCTAGGGGGAGGGCCCTCCTACAGACGTGTGTGCACACGCATTGCACACACGCATCCGGGCGCCTGGCACCCAAAACTGCATAGGCGGCCAAAGTGGCAACACCCGGAATAATTCATTATGGAAATGAAGAGGCATTTTCAGTTGAACTTTAAACGTCTTTCCTTAGAGGAGGAAAGGAAGTGGTTCCCACTATACACTCCTAGAAAAAGACCTCTCCTCCCCCTTATTTTGCAAGGAGAGGAAGTCAACTTGTGGCCAAGTGCTCATACGTGTCTCTAACCGAAGACACACTGCCTCCACTGCCTCTCTGCTCCTCTAAAGTCTCTAAAGAACAGGACCCATTTGCAGCTATGAGCTTTTAAAAAGTAACCTTTTCTGATGATGTCTTTATTGAGGCATTCATTTTCAAAAAAGGGGTATGTTTATGGCTATGCGCTTTAAAAAAAACAATTCCTTTGTGGAGAGATGAACTGTTTTTCGGTTGTATCTTATTAAACGTCACTCATTTATGGACGAGGTAAGGTTTTGTTTTGTTTTGTTTTTTCTTCTTTTTTTTGGATAAGGGAGTAAAAGTCATTTCTTTAGTTAAAGAGGAACCGTTTTACGTTTGGCTACGCTTTCTTTCTTCTTCTTCTTCTTCTTCTTCTTCTTCTTCTTCTTCTCATTGAGGAAAGGAAGGTGTTTTTCGGCTACGCGATTATAAGTAATTCAAAGCTAGGCAGAATTTTCCACCTACTGTCTCAACATTCAGCAGGTGCTGGCTGAGCAGAGGTCCATAAGTAGGGCGGGAAGAAAAGGCAGGGAGGCCAGCGCCAGGCATAATGGTCCTGGGGGACCCTGTGCGCTCTATGGCGCACTCCGAGCCAAGATTCGGGTCCCCAAGGGTTAGAACCAGCTTGGCAGGGATCCAAACCCCGAGCCCCCAGAGATACGAGCTCAGCAGCTTGGCTGTAGGAGGTCTGAGCCCGATTCTGGGCTTCCAGGCATTGCCTCTCAGCTCTCGCAGCTCAACCTGGCTAGCCAGAGTCCCGGGTGTGATCTTTTCTCAGCACTTGCCCCAATCTTAGAATTTCTCTCAGCCTCGCTTAAGCTGGCTGTATCCATTAAAATGAAAAGACCTTTTTACAGGGCCAATGTCGGGGAAATTCATGAGCGGACACTTTTCTGACAGAAGTGAGAGTTTTCGCAAAGTAACCAAGCCAAGCCAAGCAGTGACAGTGCCAGGAATATATGCTATCTGCGCTCACCTCTTTCTTTTTGCTCTTTCTCTGACCTCCAACAGATTGGGGAAGGGGGAAGGGAAGACACCAGAAGCATCTCTAAAACCACTCTTGTTATAGTCTAGACTCCAGGAGTGGACAGCAGGAAACCTCCGCGCACTAAGTGTGGTACTCACGCCTCACAGGCCGCACTCCATTTCATTCTGGCACCCGGGGCCATTACTTACCCAGTGAAAGAAGCCTCTAGAGTAGAATGAGGTGGTAAGTAAAAAAGGGAAAAGCCTTCCACGAGCTCCACGGAGACGGCGATTGCTGTAGCGGGTTCTACCGCCACAGCTTACAATCCGTGGAGCAGCTGGAGTCGTGGAGGCTGTCTCTAAGACTGTTCACAAAGCCGGGGTTGCCTGGGCTGCCTGTGTCGCCGCTGCTAAAGTCACCCCTCGCACTGTTTAGGCTGCTTTCTGCTTTGTCGTGCCGGTTTCTGCGCGTAGCTCGGGCTCATGGCTCCTGTTGCCCTGACCGTTCACCGTCTGTACTGAGCCTGTGCCAAGCCAGCCCTTTTCAAAGGCGAGGGGGAGGGACTAGATAGAGAGGAAGAAGGGGGAAGGAAAGGGGGTGAGTGAGTGGAGGGCGGGGATGGGGGGGAGAAGTAAACCAGTGCCCGGGACGCCTGCTGGGAGGGGATGGCGCAACACCTATGGCTGGGTACCCCCCTCGGGTCCCCACTCTCTGAACTCCACATCTCCCGCAGCTCCAGGAACCCTCTCCCACACACACCCCTGGCTGACGGGGAATGGGGGAGAAGGGCGGGGGCGAGATGGAGGCAATCTTAGGAAGTTACTGTTTGCAGCCCCGCGAAGGCAGCACAATGTATGCTGGCTGCACGCTCACGTGCTAGACCCGCTGCTGGGGAAACCGTTCTACTTTCCGGCTGCGCGTTTTGCAGAGTAAAAAATAGGGCATGCATTGCTCCTTTCGGTCCTCCACTCGCTTATGTCTTGGCTTTCTTTTAAGCTTAACTCACTCACATTATCTTACAGAAGTTTTATTTCATTTTTGTTATGTGGGCTTTTCTCCCGATCCGCCTGAATGCCCGGACTCCAGCTAGAGAACAAGCTTCCAGAAGCACCATTTTCTCATACAAAGGATACTTAAGGAAAACTAGTGGAAGTAGGGACAGGAGCTGGGCCAAATCGTAGTTGGAGCCAATAGACTGTGTCTGCATATATCATACTCAACTGTGAGCCACTTTCAGTACCTCGCTTGCCTTTCAGATTGATAGTCTGGGGGTGGCAGAGAGGGGAATAAAGAGAAAAATCTAGTATTTGTCTACTCCAGATAGCAAGTACGTATGCGAATAAGCACGTCTCTGGCTTTAGGCTGCTTTAGCGAGGTCCAGCACTTCGACTGCCTGGGACCCAGCAGCATTGCGGGTGCAGACATTCCTGAGGTAGGAAAGAATGCAAGAGAGGGAAGAACCTAGCCCTACGCCCGCCCGCAAGACTGGTGCTTGCCAGCATGCTCAGGCTGACTAGTCAGTGACCCCAGGGTGGGCATAGACGTGCCAGGTCTCCCAAGAACACTAAAGCCTGGGGAGGCAGTTTGGCTGGCCTATGGCTCTGACGGGTCGTGGATATCTAGAAACAGGTCTAATTTTCCTGTCCCTGTCATGGGATTAAAAGCAAATAGCAACAACCAAAACCACCCCAGCTGGTCCTCTCTGATTTTTACTCCAAAAAGCAAGTCCTTCAATGTACCCAGAGGCCAAACAATGAACCAGGTGAATTTCTAAATTCCTCTTTAGAAAGATGTAGGGTTTTAGGGGAAAAAATCCATTTTCCATGCTCAATCAAGAGAAATATTTATCTTTCTAGTGCTCTGCTTTGTTTGAGGAGGAGGCTGTCTTTTCAGAAATAAGAGAAAAACGTAGATAATGTTTTTGGGTGCCAAGACCACAGTATTCATTTTTATTTTTGTCTACTGAATGAAAGGGGGAATGTATCTGTGTAAGGTAGAACATCAAGAAGGAAAATAAAATTGCTAATTATCATGAGTTGATTTTCTCTAATAGCTTTTTTGTGGAAAGTTTTTGTTTTTAATGGAAGGGAAAGTCTTTACAACTTATTTCCCTAGTATGTCCATCTCCATCTTCATAACTGCCTTCATTCCAAGTTCTGATATATTTTAAAGATTAGCACTTTGGTTCAAATAATTCTCACATCACTTACCTTTTCCTTTTTTTTTTTTTTAAAACATGTAAAGTTTCCATTGAGAGTGTAATTACCACTGCAGTTCAGTCTGATCTTCATGAAAGAGCACACACTGAAATATTTACTATTACATTTTACTCCTCTTGTAACTGTTCTTTCATAATTCACAGGATCCAGCATATGCACTGTCCTCTTCTTGGTAGCTAGGAAAATATCTTGGAGATGAAATCAGAAGCTGTCAAATGGTTACAGTTCTGATATGTGGTTTGCACTTCTGGATAAGACTGTGCCATAGAGAATGGCAGGAACTCAATGAAAATAAAATCACTGATTAATCCAGGACAGTGTGGCAAAGCCATGCCATGGAGGCACTCTCAGAGCACTGATAATCATTTATAACATGTACTTTAGACACTAATTAACTGATTTCTTAAAATCTCCATCTAAATTCAATGCAGGAGGATAGAACTATTCAGTGAGTATTATGAAATATTTAGTTATCATCCTGACAGATTCAAGAGATTAATATTATTGTCTACATTTTACAGTTCCTGAAACTGAAGTTCATAGAGGTCAGATAATTTGCACAAGACCATGGAGATGAAGAGTAACAGACTCTGGATTTCCATTCAGAGTGTCTTAACTCCTAAATTCAGCTACATGGTTGCTTTATAGTTAATCCATATTATTCTATAATATACAGCACAGCATTTAGTTTCAAGTGTATAGTCCAATAGAAAATTATCTCTGTAGAGTAGAAACATTACTTACAGACCAAGGAGACTACCAGTTGAACTAAGTAAACCAGAAAATCATCTGCAAATTTTAGTTTGCTGATAAGACTGACAGAAATCCACATCTGATAATAATGAAAATGTTTCCCATTTCTCTTTTCCTGTGTTCTGTCTGATGGTGGCATCAATGACCAATGGAATAACCAAAAGCCAGGACACCTAGCAAAAGCTCTCCTCTTAGTGTTCTAACTCTAAAAGGACTGATGGGGACTCAGCTGGATTTGTGTACAAAGAGCAGGACTCCTTCATTGAATGCCTTTTATGTACCATCAGTCGTATTAATCCTCAAAAACATTCTGTGGCATAGCTATTATTAGCTTCATTTTCTTTTTTTTTTTAAGAAATGAGGAAACAGATGGGGCACCTGGGTGGCTCAGTCGGTTAATCGTCCGACTTCGGCTGAGGTCATGATCTCCCGGTTTGTGAGTTGGAGCCCCGCATTGGGCTCTGTGCTGACAGCTCAGAACCTGGAGCCTGCTTCAATTCTGTGTCTCCTTCTCTCTCTGCCCCTCCCCCACTTGTGTTCTGTCTCTCTCTGTCTATAAAAAATAAATAAATGTAAAAAAAATTAAAAAAAAGAAATGATGAAACAGAGATTCAAAGAGACTAGATAAAATGCCCAAGGTTCTAAAGGTATAAATTATAGGTTGGGAAATTCAAACCCATGTCATTTCCACTCTACTATGCTGACGCTCTGCATATGGTCCTCCAATTGTGTGGCTACAAATTTTCAGAACTTGCTTTACATTAAAAATTATATAATTAACCAAAACCCTCAAAAGTTAAAAGCCATTATACAATTATAGAATAGATCCCAGAAGAGATTTCAAATACTTCAGTGGGTAAGGATGTTTATCAGGCTGGTAAGAATTGATGAAAACTGAGAAAGTGTTAATGTGAAGAGGGGTTGATCAGTCAGGGAGACCTAGTTTAAAAAAAAGAGTCAAAGAGATGAGCATTGGTAGCTCTTTTTCATGTTCATTTTCATCTCACTAGTGAAACCACCAGTATGAGATTGATGAAGGAAATCAAATATTTTTAGGTTTCAATTGCCCTTACATTGAAATACCCCTTATCAAGCAGTCTGATTGCAATTTGCCTTACCATGTACTCTGCAGAGAGAATGCACTGGTCATACAGATAGATGAGAACAGGTACTTTGCATCATTTGATAGTTATCTTGCATAAAATCCCATTCATCTTTGTGTTGTCCACAACTTGCACTGTATATTGTATATAAATATTACAATCAATAAATCATTGTTATTGACTAAGTAGGTGTGTATGTGGTCATAAAAATGTAAGACTGGATAAATTACATTGTGATATTTTTCAGTATTCAATATTAACCATCATTGGGGTGCCTGGGTGGCTGAGTTGGTTAAACATCTGACTTGGTTTGGCTCAGGTCATGATCTCATGGCTGGTGAGTTTGAGCCCCTGCACTGGGCTCCCTGCTGGCAGTGCAGAGCTTGTTTGGGATTCTCTGTCTCTTCCTCTCTGTCTCTGCCCCTCCCCCCCAGAAATAGAGACTCTATTTCTGTCTCTAGATAAATAAAAACAAAATATTAACCATCAGCAACAACTGCAATTAGGAGGAGGCAGTGATGCCCAGTGGTTCAGAAAAGAACTTTGGTGTTAGACCAAATTTGGATTTCTGGCTCTGGCATTTTCTTCCTTTCTTTTTTAATATTTATTTATTTATTTTGAGAGGAGCAGGGAGGGACAGAGAGAGGAGAGAGAGAACCCCAAGCAGGTTCTGCGTTGTCCTCTTGGAGCCCCCCCGACCCCTGCCTGGAGCTCATCTCAGGAACCTGTGACCTGAACTGAAACTAAGAATAGGATGCTTAGCCAACTAAACCACCCAAGCCCCCCTGGCTCTCACATTTTCTAGGTGCGTGGCTGTGGGCAAATTAATCTCTAGACCTGTATTGTGTAGTAAGATAGACCCTAGCCCAGCGCCTGAGTGGCTCACTCAGTTAAGTGGTTAAGCAACCATCTCTTGATTTTGGCTCAGGTCATAATCTCACAATTCATGCGGTTGAGTGGCCCATTGGGGTTCTGTGCTGACAGTGTGGAGCCTACTTGGGATTCTTTCTCTCCCTGTCTCTGTGCCGCTCCCCCAATTGTGTGTGTGTGTGTGTGTGTGCTCTCTGTCTCTCTCAAACTTAATAAACATTAAAAAAAGATAGACACTAGCCACATGAGACTAGTGAGCACTTGCAGTGTGTCTAATCCAAATTAAGATGTGCTGTGAGTATAAAATACACACCCTATTTTGAAGACTTAGCACATGCACAGACACACGTGTATTTAAAATATATCATTCATATTTTTATTTTTATTTTTTATCATTAATATTTTTATATAAACTGTACGATGAAGTGATAACAGTTTGACTAATTGGTTAATCATATTATTAAAAAATAATTTCACCTGTTTATTTTCAATATTTTAAATGTAGCTGCTAGAAAATTTTAAATTCCATATGTGACTTGAATTATATATATTTTACAATGATCTATCCTAAAATGCTTCAATTATGTTATCTAAAAATGGAGATGGGACACCTGGGTGGTTCAGTGGGTTAAGTAAGCATCCGACTTTGGTTCAGGTCATGATCTCATAGTTTTGGTCCATGAATTCGAGCCCTGCATCGGGCTCTGTACTGACAACTCAGAGATTGGAGCCTGCTTCTGATTCTGTCTCTCCCTCTCTCTCTGACCCTTCCCCGCTCACATTCTCTCTCTCTTTCAAAAATAAATAAACATTAAAACATTTTAAATGGGGATATAACTTTATTTTCCTCAAATTATTGACTAATATTTAAATAAGATAATGCACCTGAAATTCTTAGCACAGTGCCTGACATTAAGTTAAAAAGTTATCACTCTCCAAGAGTTAGTAAATAAAGATGTTAAGTAAAATTTAAAAATAATTAATATTTATTTTTGAGAGAGAGACAGAGTGCAAGCTGGGGACGAGCAGAGAGAGAGGGAGACACAGAATCTGAAGCAGGCTCCAGGTTCTGAGCTGTCAGCACAGAGCCCAATGTGGGGCTCAAATTCAGACTGTGATATCATGACCTGAGTGGAAGTCAGACACTTAACCAACTGAGCCACCCAGGCACCCCAGAGACATCCATGCAGACTCCACACTCTCACTGCAGAGCCCTATGCAGAGTTTGAACCCACGAACCTTGAGATCATGACTGGAGCCAAAATCAAGAGTCAGACATATAACTGACTGAGCCACCCAGGTGCCCCTTAAGTAAATTAAAAAAAAAAAAAAAAGAAAGAAACTTAAACCCTATTGGATTAAGGACTACCTCAGGAGAAAACTTTACTTAAGAATTAATTTTATTTATTTATTTATTTATTTATTTATTTATTTATTTATTTATAAGTTATTATTTTGATTCCAGTTAGTTAACATATAGTGTAATATTAGTTTCAGGTGTAAATATAGTGATTCTACACTTCCATACAAGACCTGATACTCATCACAACAATTACTATTATTACATTTTATCCCAAGTGAAATCATTCTACTTCTCTTTCTTAGAACAACAGATATACATGTGTGCTTCTGGGAAGAGGAACAATATTGTGACACATAAAAGTGATAATGTGTATGGAAGTGCCCTGAAGAGTGAAAAGAACTTTCTCAATTCCAAACATTTTTACTATCATAATTTGTACAGACACTTTGACATTTAATTGGTGGATATTTCTAGCATTGAGGCATTCAAGTCACAAATGAAAATGAGGCTGAAATGGTGCAGGTACACAGAGGCAAATGAATTCATGAAGAAGCTAAAGTTATAGGAATGGGAGAAAACTTGGTATTTAACCGGAGATCTATGTTTTCAGTAGTTTAACTACAGAAATACCATACCTGGCTGATAATAAAATGCATTGCTCCACTAGAAATACTGGAGAGTGCTGTTAGTGAGAGCTTAGAAGGATGTATAAAGTCCTCCAACACCATTTACTTTCTACATCACTATAGATGAGGAGACTTTGTGAAGGGTGTACCTGTGAAAGGAAACTAGCATTTCTCCATTCCCTCTTGTACATGACTTGGAAGGTTTTTGTTTTATTTTGGTTTTTCTTGTTTTATTTTGTTTTGTTTTGTTTTGTTTTGTTTTAGTGCCAGGACTAGCCTTACAACATTATCAAAATAATAAAATGTTAGAAATTTGCTATAATGCTTGGGCAAATAATTGGGAAAAGTTTTCAACGATTCCTTACTCTGAGGAAAAAAAAAAGCCCAAGGAGGGGTTGATGAGAAATTCCCGAGAAAGGGCTTTCAATGAAGGAAAGATTTCAACAGGAATTCCTGACCACTCCAACAACCTCTGTAATTAAACAAGGGTAGGGAAAATGCTTGGTAATCATGCCATATAAGACTCTCTCTCTCTCTCTCTCTCTCTCTCTCTCTCTCTCTCTCTCTCTCCTCTTGTTCAGCTTGAATAGCTACCGACGCTTGCAGTGGACAGAAACTACAGCTGAAATTCTCTCATAGAAGCCTGGGAATGATGGCCTCATATGTATAGCTGAACTTTTACTGAAGCACTGAGCTCTGATGAATGCAATTAAGTGAGTAAAGGTATGTAGTGTTGTTTTCAGGGTTGTTGTTCCTACTAAAGAATCTGTTTCTCCTACTGTAGTCTTTTTTCTGCAGATGAGTAGTTACAAACTGTATTGGATGAGGTTTTTCATCAGTGTGTTATTTACCTGTAATGTTATGAATGGACATGAGCAGGGAAAATTGTATCTTAAAAGCATGGCAAGATCATAATACTATTAATGGATTCTGTCCTTGTTTCCCAAGGACAGGCTTTAGCTTGAGTTATTCAGATGTTGCTTGGTGAGGTGAAAGAGTCAAAGAGGTTTTGGTTGCTGAGGAAACAAGAATTATTTTTTGTTATTTCTTTTAACATGGAGATTGAGTTTATTTTTTTTCTTATTCTATCCAAACTTCTATGTTATCTCTTTTCAAGAAATAGGGGTCAGCTACTGCTCTAAATTTAGGTAGTACACACACATAAGAAAATAATAATATAATTTCTCCAAAGCAATAGATTAAGTTTGATAAAAATACACATTTTTAATTTTTTATGTTTATTTATTTTTGAGGTGGGGGTAGAGGCAGAGAGAGAGACACACACAGAATCTGAAGCACAGATACTGACGTGGGGCTCGAACTCGTGAGCTGCGAGATCATGACCTGAGCCGAAGTTGGACACTTAACTTATTGAGCCAACCAGACACCCCTAAAAATATACATTTTTAAAGAGTCCTGGGCTAATTGCATACCACTCAGAGCCTTCTTTATTTTTAGGCCTCTTTATTTCTATTATAAGGTATGACTATGAGCTAAGTAGACTTAACTCTTGTATAGTTTGTGAAATCAGTTATATTTCTTGATGTATGATAACAAATATACTGCGTATTCCATTGAAAGATGTAGAAAACCACTTTACTTTTTGTTTTCTAAACAACCATGGTTGTGGTTTAATCAACATAGCTTTTAATAAATGGCTACTTTGAGTCATTTTTCATTGACTAGAGTACTGCAGATACCTCATTTTAAATGATTAGATGTATGTTTAGATAATCAACATAGGATTTCTGCTTTCTTTTAAGATTGAATAGTTTTTATTTTATCATTACTGAAAATTAGCTGAATGTCAGTTTCTGTAATTGGATAAAATATAAAAACCAAGAATTTTTCTCATTTGCCAAGACACAGCTGTTCTTCACTATTCCTTTTATATTTTCTTTCACGTAAAATGAAGATCAGTGATTCATTTTACTTTCATGTAAAAAAATGTCTTGAAATTTTCAATTAATTGTTCTTTGTTGATGGAGATCTAAATAAAGTGAAACCACAGATGCAATTTGGTACACTATTGATTTTTATTATTTTTTTTTTAATTTTTTTTTCAACGTTTATTTTTGGGACAGAGAGAGACAGCATGAACAGGCGAGGGGCAGAGAGAGAGGGAGACACAGAATAGGAAACAGGCTCCAGGCTCTGAGCCATCACCCCAGAGCCCGACACGGGGCTCGAACTCACAGACCGCGAGATCGTGACCTGGCTGAAGTCGGACGCTCAACCGACTGCGCCACCCAGGCGCCCCTATTGATTTTTAATTAAGATTTTATTTTTAAGTAATCTCTACACCTAACATGGAACTTAAATTCACAACCCTGAGATCAAGTGTTGCATGCTCTACCAACTGAGTCAACCAGATGTCCTAGCACACTGTTGATTCTATTGTGCTTGTCTGACAGGCTACATAGTGAAGGAAGAGTGTTTGGAGCATAGAAGGGTTATCATACAACATAGTATAACACAAAATTGGCAATGAAAGTAATGTATTGTTCCTGTATTCCTTCTACTGTGAATGTTGTTATTATCAGTAGGCTCCACCTTCTCTAGTTCTGTTACTGTTCTTCAAAGCACTAAAAGGAGCTTTACTTTCAAACTGAATTTAATTCTGTCATATCAAAGAATCCTTTAAAAATCTCCACCATGTCAACTAAGGAGTTTTCAGATTCAGTGTCCTTTCAGACCAGGTGTCTTGAGGTGAATCTAACAAATACAAGTCTTATTCCAAGTCTAATTCTAGTGATCTAATTTGTACAATTAGCCATCTACCTTAGTTATCTGATTGACACCACTATTACCACTAGTACATACTGCTAGTACCAGTGTGGATGTTCTGATACTCACTTGGAGCATTGCCTAGTTTCAACTGGTGCATTTCACTGGTGCTCTAGTTTCAGTATCAATGAAATATTACCTGCTTGGCTGAGGGTCATGATCCCAACAGGACAGCCTTCTAGACTTTCCTTTAAGTACCAAATAACTTATGACTCCAGCCTCACATTTCATGTATTACATTCTTGGACCATTTATTCTATAGAAGATGCTGAAGTGGCTAGGCTATGTTGGTAAGCCTTTGTAATTCATCACAACAAGTAATGATATGTTAATCAAAGATGTTTATAATTTTTGAACAGTGCAACTGAATTACTTAACACATACAATTCCATTCCCATCAGTTATAAATTATTCTCCCAAAGTAACCATAGGAATGTAACAGTCAGAATAATTTCAATAAAATATCTAAAAAATGTGAAATTAATTTTTTTCATAAACTTGTTAAATGACAGAGGTTTCCAAATGTTCTATGAATTATTATAATTACTCCTGTTTTTGTATAAGGATCACTTGTGGTGAGGAGCCTAAATGGTTCTGAAAAGGCAACAATATTTTAAAAATGCATTTACAAGAGAAGGTGTGTGGTAACTTTGAAGTGTGTATCAACTGGTGACATAGACAATGAAATGTATATTTTCAAAGTTAGTCAAGGTCCTCAAGAATTATATACTTATATTAAAAGTTTTAACTGTATCTGTCAGTTATTTTTATAAACTAACATTTATGGAGAATTAAATGATACTATAGTTTGTACCGAATCTATTTTTAACTCTGTGCCATTCTAGTCTCTTTTTCTTCAAAAGTCTTTCTGGGTTAATAATGCTTAAAAGTTATATAACTTAAAAACTTTTTCTGAATTATAGTGCCTGCTTCTTATACTTTACAGAACTGTGACATGAGATGCAGTCTAGACTTGTAAATTGTCAGATAAACAATATCTTTATTGTAACATTAGATTTGCTTTACCAAGAAGCTCTAAATTATAGTCCAATAAACTCTTAAAATTAACTTGGCTTATTCAACTAATAATAAATTAAAAGAGATCCAAAAACTAGAAGATAAGTCTTTTGTCTTAAAAGTATGTGTGAGAATTAGTAACCTAGATTGGGTCTTTAAGAGGAGGAGAAGGAAAAAGGTATGAAGAACAGGCAACCTTGGGATCCTGAGGAAGGGAAGGCAGTACAGTGGAAAAACAACTCAGGAGGCCAGAGGACAAAGATGGTGTGTGTGCTGTGACTAAGGTCCCCTAGGGGGCAGGAGAGGAACATGTTAGACTTGGGGGAGGTAGGGGTGCTGTCCAGATGGGAAACAGGTTTATTTAGAGTAGGACCACCTGTGTCTTCGTATGCAGTATGTGTGGTTAGTTTGCAGTGGGAGCTTATGAAGAGTTAATTCAACCAGGGAACCCTTTTCAAATAGTATAAAAAAATACTGCTAAGCAGTTTTAAAAGCATCTCTCTGGACTCTTCAAACCTGTCTGCCCATAATGATGAGATAATCCTATTGCATATAGCTATGTTATACTACTAACATTCATGTTACCCTTTATGTACTGCTTCCGAGAACAGACCAGACTCCATTACAAAACTGGGGATAGGAAGAGCAATATATGGGCAAAAGAATGAAAGAAAAACAGTCACTGAGGGAAAAGAAAATCGGAGGTAAGTATAGCTGTATTATTCACCCACTTATTTGTTAGTTCATTTACTCATGAATAACAAAATATTTAATGAAAAACTATATATTCAAGACACATTTTAGGCAAATTCATTCCTTAAATAGCCTTTCCATCTCACCTGTATTTTATAGATCTAGATAGTTATATAATGTTAAGTATAATATATATATATGTACATATATGTATGTATATATATAATATTATATTATTTATTATATATTAATTATATATTATATTATATTATATTATATTATATTATATTATATTATATTGAGGGAGGCAGGGAGAAGGGATTTATAATATCAATTAATTTGCAGAAAATAAATATCCTTTTCTACTCTATCTCCATTATAACTTACATCATTCCTAAGGAGCCATTTGCCCTCACATACATTGCAAAAGTAAAATGAATCCCATATTGGAGCGCCTGGGTGGCTCAGTTGGTTAAGCATTCGTCTCTTGATTTTGGCTCAGGTCATGATCTCATGGTTTGTGAGATCGAGCCCTGCGTTGGTCTCTATGCTGACAGCGCAGAGCCTGCTTGGGATTCTTTGTCTCCCTCTCTCTCTCTGCCCCTCCCCTTGGTGCTCTCTCTCTCTCAAAAATAAACATTAAAAAATGAATATACTTTATATAACAACAATGGCATGAGATGTAGTCTCTATGTGTGTGTATACATAAATATGTATACATAGATAAAATGATAGATTTATGGATATCGAGATATAGATATAGATATAGATGTGTAGTTTTGAAACAGTATGTTGTTGCAATGTAGATCATTTGAACAGCCACACAGTGATCAAATGACTGATATAAACAGAGGCAGATTTACTATAAAGCTAATGAAGTTTAAGCTTAAGACACCTCACTTGTATAGACCTTAGAAGAGGCCTGAAAATCATTGTCATATGAAGGAATAATCAAATGATATGCAGCCAAAAAATGTTGGAAAGAATTATTCTAGACATATGTCAAGCAGTTTGTTAACACACATATACTATCCTGTTGGATTTTTCAATGTTTGTGATATCAGCTTTTATAAATTTGTCCTTTGTTGTGATTATTTTTTCTCTATAAATTAATATTTTTTAAACCAAATTATATTATTAATTTTGTTATCATTTTGTTAAAGAGAGCCCCTATGTATAAGTTTAAGACTCCACAATACCATTACTTGCTCCCTATTTATCCATGTCAAAAAACCTCCCTTTTATTTTTCCCAAGTAATTAAAAATATTCTTAAAAGTGAAATTTAAATTACAGGCTTGAGTCTTTACTAAGTGCATTAATTTAGACCTACAAAATAACTTCAATTTTTAATTCTGAATTTTTTAAGTTTATTTATTTATTTTGAGAGAGAGAGAAAGTAGGGGAGGGGCAGAGAGAGAGAGAGAGGGGGGGGCGGAGAGAGAGAATCCCAAGCAGGCTCTGCAGCTCCAGTGTAATGCCCTATACAGGGTTCGAACCCATGAACCACGAGATCATGACCTCAGCTGGAACCAAGAGTTGGACGCTTAACCGACTGAGCCACTGAAGCGCCCATAATTCTGAAAAATTTTTAATCATTTCTGTAGCTATCTAGAATATGATTCTTGACCACATCTGCAACTAAGTGGAACATTGAAACAAAACATTTATACACATGAGGAAGATATTTTGGTCTTTTAATTAAGGGACAAAAAGCATGCAATCCGTACAATATGGAGCTCAGTAAAGTAGGAGTGGCCATTATCATCTTGGAAATCATAGAATTTGCTCAAGTTTTGGGTTTTGGGTCCTAAGACATTTTTCTTGTCACGTAATCATCTGTCATGTTTAAAGGATATACGAAATTCCTGAGAAATCAAACAAAATGAAATTTTATATTGAACATAAGATAGGAAAGTATCAAATCAATCTTTCTTTCAAGTTCTACGATGACAATACTCCTTAGGATTAGATTTTCCTCCACTTTCAACTGCTAAATATATTACATTTCACAAATAAAGAACATTAGTCAAACCTTAAAACTTTTCTTCAAGATAAGTTGTCACTTTGTTATTTTTAAATGGCAAAATACTGGAACAATGCTGCAATTTTATCTACTCCAATTAAAATTCTGTACCATGATTTACAATCTGCTCTAAGAAGAAAAATAGAATTATAATTTAAATTCACTTTAATAAGGTGGATGAGATTATTTTATGAAATAAAAAGTAATTAGATTTTAGCAGATAATAATAGCCCATGAATCTATGAATTGCTTTTATGTTTGTTGTAATACTTCACATTGTATTTTTCAGTTAAAAATGTTGATACTTGTATAAGAGAAAGAACAACTTGAAATTGATTTGTTAAAATGGACCTTTAGTTAAAATGTGATTAGATCTTGAGTTTTATCCCTTGGGACAGTTTAAGTAAATTATGTGTTTAGAAGTATGGTTAAGGATGTTAATTAATAATGATGAACAGGCATGCTGCCCACATATGCATATGATCCTGCTTGCTTCTTAAAAAAAAATAGCAACAGTGATGGATTCCCTTTATCATAAAAAAAAGACATTTGTTAGAGAGTAGGTTAATGACAAAGGGCATAGTGGGAAACAAAATATGTTTTCTGTACAAAATTAGCTGCCCCATATGTGACTCAAATCCATGTCTTTGGACTCAGTTGGTATTTTCTAAATTGAAAGTGCTCTTGTTATACTAATGAACCTCAAAATAATGAAAAATACTAAGTTTAAAAGAATAAGCTTCTTTAACTTGTTAAAAGGAATGCAGACTATTAAACAAGGATGCCAAACATGTACTAACACTTGGAATCACAATGGCAATAGGGAGAAAAAATTGTCATTCTCTATTTTCTTCCTGATATTTGTTCATACATGTAGAGAATGCCATAAGTTAACATTTGGTAGTATACTGGCCAAGTGCTGATAATACTAATAACTGTAAAAGATGATAGAGGGACTCAAGAAAAAAATAATATAAAGATCAGAAGTGCTGGATATTGCTAAAATACTATGTATGCATGTTCACACACACACACACACACACACACACACACACACACATGGAAACCTAAGAAGTCTAGTAAGTTATCTATTCTGAAATATTTGGTGCTGAATCAGAGGCTATGCACCACCAAATCTAGTATTGGGGAATCAACAAATCTAAAGTGGGCAATTAATTTGAGTCTTTGATCATTCAAGTGATCTTAAGACCCAGTGCAAGACAACTAAGCAGATCCATCAGTTTGCTTATTAAGCTGCCTTAAGGATTCATTTAGACAACCATATGTCCCTTGCAAATACTTAATGGCTAAGTGATACCTTTACTTAGGATATTTTTTTCTAAATTGTGTTCCTTGGATTTGTAATTAATATTAGCTTCAAAGGCTCAGAGATATATTGCAGCAAAGTTCAACGTGTTCTAACCCAGAATTTCCCCAAATTAATTGCCTGTGCATTTTTTCTTTTCTTTTTAACAGTGACATCTACTATTGTTCTCACCCACTTTTGAGACATGGTACTTTTATTACGGCTGAGAAAGAATATGAAAGAATAGATGAAAATTACTTACATAATGAAGAAAAACAACAAAAGAGAAACTGAGGCCCAATTATGTTTGGAATCACTCCTTTATGTCTCTAAATTTCACATTTTTAATTTTAATGTATGAAATTACACAATATTATATTTTATTTAAAAAAATAACGTTTATTCCTTTTTGAGAGACACAGAGAGACAGAGCATAAGCAGGCGTGGGGCAGAGGGAGAGGGAGACAAGAATCCTAAGCAGGCTCCAGGTTCTGAACTGTCAGCACAGATCCCGGCATGGGGCTCAAGCTCACAAACTGTGAGAGGAAGTCAGACGCCCAACCAACCTGAGCCACCCAGGCGCCCCGTACAATATTATATTTTAAATGATTAAATCAATTTATAGATTTAAGTAGCAATTCTTTAAGGTATAGACATTTGGACTAGAGAGGTTTTACTATGCACCAAAACATGAATACAAGAGAAGCAATATCAGTTACTTGGTCAAAGTACAATTTCTGCTAAATTACATTCTGCTAAATTAAAATGCCCTTATAGCATCCACTACGTATAGTTTTCTTTCACTCATGCCTCAAATCTATGTTATGTTGTCTTATGTTATTTTGTTGCTAAGGAGAGCCCTTGAGATGACTGATACACTGGTTTGAAAAGTGACTGTAGATGATAGTCATAGCATAAATGAAACTCGCTTTACTTGATCCTAAGTTCTTTGTTAATTGTCTTTATTTGGTTAAGAGATTAACACTATTTATAGTCAACAGATCAACTCATTGATCTCTCATAGACCATTTTCATATTATAGATTATTGGCATGCTAGGTGATTATGGTGTGACATATCAATTTAGGCTGTTGACAGTCAACCATGGACACTAAACCACATATTTATTTTTATTTACTTTTATCTTTTTAATATTTATTTTTGACAGAGAGAGAAACAGGATGCGAGTGGAGAGGGGCAGGAATAGAGGAACATGCAAAATCCGAAGCAAACTCCAGGCTCTGAGCTTTCATCACAAAGCCAGATGCATGGCTTGAACTTACAAACCATGAGATTGTGACCTGAGCTGAAGACAGAAGCTTAACATACTGAGCCATCCAGACACTCTTAAAGCCTCACATTTTGGTTTCCTTTGGTTAGATTACAAAATAATGATCAACATATTAGATGTTGAAAGTAAAACTTACTTTTATTACTTTTATTAAATTCTCCACAGGAAATAATATACGTAATAGATCAATGACGTTTGCAATTTAATTCTGTTTATCAGAGTCCTTTTTGAAAAATAGTAAAGGAATTTATAATACTCACTTTGTCATTTCTAACTTTGTAATTTCTATTTTTTAATATAATTTATTATCAAATTGGTTTACATACAACCCCCAGTGCTCATCCCAACAAGTGCCATCCTCAATGCCCATCACCCACTTTCCCCTCTCTGCCATCCCCCATCAACCCTCATTTGTTCTCAGTACTTAAGAGTCTCATGGTTTGCCTTACCCCTTCTCTGTAACTTTTTATCCCTTCCCCTCCCTCATGGCTTTCTGTTAAGTTTCTCAAGATCCACATATGAGTGAAAACACATGGGATCTGTATTTCTCTGAACTGACTTATTTCACTTAGCATAATACCCTCCAGTTCCATCCACATTGCTGCAAATGGCCAGATTTCATTCTTACTCATTGCCAAATAGTTTTCCGTTGTATATATAAACCACATCTTCTTTATCCATTCTTCACTTGATGGACAGTTAGGCTCTTTCCATAATTTGGCTATTGTTGAAAGTGCTGCTATAAACATTGGGGTACAAGTGCCTCTATACATCATCACTCCTGTATCCCTTGGGTAAATTCCTAGCAGTGCTATTGCTGGGTCATAGAGTAGTTCTATTTTAATGTTTTTGAGGAACCTCCACACTGTTTTCCAGAGAAGCTGCACCAGTTTGCATTCCCACCAACAGTGCAAGAGGGTTCCCGTTTCTCCACATCCTCTCCAGCATCTATAGTCTCCTGATTTGTTCACTTTGGCCACTCTGACTGGCGTGAGGTGATACCTGAGTGTGGTTTTGATTTGTATTTCCCTGATAAGGAGCGATGCTGAACATCTTTTCATGTGCCTGTTGGCCATCCGGATGTCTTCTTTAGAGAAGTGTCTATTCATGTTTTCTGCCCATTTCTTCACTGGGTTATTTGTTTTTTGGGTGTGGAGTTTGGTGAGCTCTTAAAAGATTTTGGATACTAGCCCTTTTTCTGATATGTCATTTGCAAATATGTTTTCCCATTCTGACGGTTGCCTTCTAGTTTTGCTGAGTGGTTCCTTTGCAGTGCAGAAGCTTTTTATCTTGATGAGGTCCCAATAGTTAATTTCTGCTTTTAATTCTCTTGCCTTTGGAGATATCTCGAGTAGGAAATCGCTGCAGTTGAGGTCAAAGAGGTTGTTTCCTGCTTTCTTACCTAGGGTTTTGATGGTTTCCTGTCTCAAATTCAGGTCCTTCATTTTGAGTTTATGTTGTGAATGGTGTAAGAAAGTGGTCCAGTTTCATTCTTCTGCATGTTGTTGTCCAGTTCTCCCAGCACCATTTGTTAAAAAGACTCTCTTTTTTCCACTGGATACTCTTTCCGGCCTTGTCAAAGATTAGTTGGCCATACATTTGTGGGTCCAGTTCTGAGGTCTCTCTTCTATTCCATTGGTGTATGTATCTATTTTTGTGCTAATACCATGATGTCTTGATGATTACAGCTTTGTAGTAGAGGCTAAAGTGTGGGATTGTGAAGCCTTCTGCTTTGGTTTTCTTCTTCAATATTACTTTGGCTATTTGGGGTCTTTTGTGGTCCCATAAAAATTTTAGGATTGTTTTTTCTAGCTTCAAGAAGAATGCTTGTGCCATTTTCATTGGGATTGCATTGAATGTGTAGATTGCTTTGGGTACTATTGACATATTAACAATATTTATTATTCTAATTCATGAGCATGAAATATTTTTCCATTTCTTTGTGTCTTCTTCAATTTCATTCATAAGCTTTCTATAGTTTTCAGCATACAGACCCTTCACATCTTTGGTTAGGTTTATTCCTAGGTGTTTTATGCTTCTTGGTGCAATTGTGAATGGGATCAGTTACTTTATTTCTCTTTGTGTTGCTTCATTATTGGTGTATAAAAATTCAACTGATTTTTGTCCATTAATTTTGTATCCTGTGACTTCGCTGAACTCATGTATCAGTTCCAGCAGACTTTTGGTGGAGTCTGTCAGGTTTTCCATGTAGAGTATCATGTCGTCTGTGAAAAGTGAAAGTTTAACTTCATCTTTGCCAGTTTTGATGCTTTTTATTTGCTTTTGTTGTCTGATTGCTGATGCTAGCACTTCCAACACTATGTTAAACAACAGTGGTGACAGTGGACAACCCTGTTGTGTTCTTGATCTCACAGGGAAAGCTCTCAGTTTTTCGCTCTTGTGGATGATATTAGCTGTGGGCTTTTCACAAATGGCTTTTATGATGTTTAAATATATTCCTTCTATCCTGACTTTCTCAAGTGTTTTCATCAAAATAGGATGCTGTATTTTGTCAAATGCCTTTTCTGCATCTATTGACAGGATCATGTGGTACTTATCTTCTCTTTTATTAATGTGATGTATCACAGTTATTGATTTCCAAATATTGACGCAGCCCTGCAGCCCAGGAATAAATCCCCCTTGATCATGGATCTTGTTTATTTTTTTAAATCCATTCTTATATCCTATGTCTTTTAATTGGAGCATTTAGTACATTTACATTTAGTGTTAATATTGAAAGATATAGGTTTAGAGTCATTGTGATGTCTGTAGGTTTTATGTGTGTAGTGTTGTCTCTGGTACTTTGTGGTCCTTGCAACATTTCACTCACAGAATCCTCCCGAGGATCTCTTGTAAGGCTGGTTTACTGGTGACAAATTCTTTCAGGTTTGTTGGTTTGGGAAAACCTTTATCTGTCCTTCTATTATGAATTACAGGCTTACTGGGTAAAGGATTCTCGGCTGCATATTTTCTCTGTTCATCACATTGAAGATTTCTTGCCATTCCTCTCTGGCCTGTCAAGTTTCAGTAAGTAGGTCTGCTACTACCCTTATGTGTCTACTTTTGTATGTTAAGGCCGGTTTATGCCTAGCTGCTTTATAAATTCTCTCTTTATCCTTGTTTTATGCCAGTTTCACTATGATATGTTATGCAGCAGATCCATTCAAGTTACGTCTGAAGGGAGTTCTCTGTGCCTCTTGGATTTCAATGTCTGTTTTCTTCCCCAGATCAGAGAAGTTCTCAACTATGATTTGTTCGAGTATACCTTCAACCCGTTTCTCTCTCTTCTTCTGGAATTCCTATAATACAATTATTGTTTCTGCTCGATTGCATCACTTAGTTCTCTAATTCTCCCCTCATATTCCTGGATTTTTTTATCTCTCTTTTTTGCAGCTTCCTCTTTTTCCATAATTTTATCTTCTCATTCACCTATTCTACTCTCTGCCTCTTCAATCCGTGCTGTGGTTGCCTCCATTTTATTTTGCACCTCATTTATAGAATTTTTAATTCATCATGACTATTTTTTCTTCTGTGGTATCTGCAGTATTAGATTCTCTTCTGTTTTCTATACCTTTTTCAACCCCAGCCATTAATCTTATGACTATTATTCTGAATTTTTTTTTCAGTTATGTTGCTTATATCCGTTTTGATAAATTCTTTAGCTGTCACTTATTACTGGAATTTCTTTTGAGGAAAATTTTTCCATTTCATCATTTTGGCTAGTTTTCTGTCCCTTGTGAGTTTTAAAAGCTTGTTATGTGCTCTGTACCCGTGAGCACTGCTATATTAAAGGGGGGTCATACACTGTCCAGGGCCTGTCCCTTCAGGAGGTGTTTTTCAGAGAGTGTTACTTGCTCTCTATTATTGTGATTTTGGTTATTTTATTTCTCTACTCATAGTGATGTTTTGGACTCACCATAAGGTATCCTTTGACTTATTCCTTGAAGTAGCCCTGGAGAGGAAAACAAACAGACAAATAGGAAACAAAAACATGCAAACACACTGACAAATAAAACAAACAAAGGGAAAAAACACAAACAAACAAATAAAAAATCCAAAAGTAAAAAAACAGAAACACCAGCTACAAGTAAAGTACAGGGTGGAAGCAGTGCTGATGGAAGAACACATAAAAGGAGAGAAATGACAGGGGCTGCAACAAAGAGAAAATAAACATTGACCAGGCAGAGAGACTAAATGACTTAATCCAGAGAGAGAGAAAGGAAAATAAAGAAGGAGGTGGGGAAAAAAAAAATGAAGATAAAGTTACCCAAACAGAGAAACTATAGGGCTTGATTATTCCAGAGAGAGAGGAAAGTAAGGAAAGAGGCGTAGAACATGTATCAAGAGAATGGATTAAATATGTCTGTTTAGGGGCGCCTGGGTGGCTCAGTCAGTTAAGCGTCTGACTTCAGCTCAGGTCACCATCTCCAGGTCCATGAGTTCGAGCCCCGCATCGGGCTCTGGGCTGATAGCTCAGAGCCTGGAGCCTGCTTCCGGTTCTGTGTCTCCCTGTCTCTCTGCCCCTCCCCCATTCATGCTCTGTCTCTCTCTGTCTCAAAAATAAATAAAAAACGTTAAAAAAAAGTCTGTTTAAACAAACCAAAAACCAGAGTAACCAGCCTAAAGGTGGGAAGAGATAAGAAGGAGAAAAGGAAGGGAAAATATACCTAAATAACAAGAAAAATCCTGGAGTTAATCCAGGCTATACAGCAGTGTTGCTTTGGAGGACGGGGCCATCTGGTTCCATGGCATCTATCCTTCTCCATTAGATATGCAGTTACCAGGTGCAGAGGGGCGTGGCTTGGTGTAAGCTGGTCCAACCTCCACTGTGAGCCCCATGGACTGATCCGTGAGGCCCCACCTTGATGGGGGGGGCAGAAAATGGCAATCCCCCAGACTCTTCTCCATGGACCTGGTGGACTCCATTCAATTCATCCTCACTGTGCCGGGGTCACAGACAGGGTGGTCCTTCTCACTCTGCTGACTTCCCTGCCCCAGCGCTTGGCTAGGATTCAAACTGCTGCTCTGTGTGCTCCAGCACTGGGGAAGCACCTTTCTGTACAGCCCGATATGTGGTACCAACTGGTTGTGTCTGTACTGCAGCACTTCAGGGAGGACCACCTTCTGTTGTGGACTGCGCCCATGACCTAGCCACTGAGTTCGGGGGTGGTGGACTCAGGAATGCTTTGTCCTGTCCCACAGCCCTCCAGGGAGAGGACCACTTTCTCCTGCTGAGGACTGTGCCCTCTACCTAGCCACTGAGCTCAGGAGTGGCGGATGTAGGCAGGCTTTGTCCTATCATGCAGCACTCCAGGGAGGAAGTCACTTTCTCCTACTGCAGACTGCATCCCTGACCTACCACCGAACATGAGGGTGGCTCCCCTACTCCCCAGGTGCATGAACAGGGCAGTCTGCCCCAGTTCAATGAAAGCCCAGCAGTTAAAGAGTCCCAGTCTGAGGTTTTTCTCTTGTCCAGATATAGCCCTACACTTCCCCAGCCACTTTTTCTCTTCCCTTTGTCTCTCCACAGAAGGGGATCCTTCCCCTCCGTGTCTACATGGCCTGTTTTATCTCCTCCAGTTCACTATCACCCACTTATAGTCCATCAAGATTGTCCTGATGTCTCCTTTTTAGACTCAGTCTCTTTTTCTTCCATACCCTCAGGGTTCAAAGTTCTTTGGATTCAGCCTGTCCTTGTTTCAGAGACACAGGAGGTAAAGATCCCCCTACTTCCCTGCCATGTTGGCCAACCTCCTCCTTTTGATTCTTAAGACTGAAAAGGTGCAGTTTTTGTCTTAACTTAGTTAAGATTGTAGACACACACAATTTTATTTTGCCACATATTACAATTTTTAGTGAAGAAGCAGGTAATTTATACACATGTGATCTACGTAATTTGGTAATATTAAACCACTTTACATTCACTGTAGCTTTAGTTACTGTAAACTAAATCTTTTTTTTTTTTTTAGATATTCACAGCTCCTGTCGCCATCAGTGGGTACCTGTATGTGTTGATTAGTGAAGATTCTGGCTAACTTTTCTTTCTATTTGCTATATATGAACGCTAGTTGATGACTCTGGTCACAAGAGGTATATTCTGTATATGAAATTTCCAAAATATCTTTATAATTCTTATAATTCATAATCCTGTTATCTCCCCCAAATAAGCTAAACTTCATTTTTTGAACACTTTTGATTATTAATTTATCATTTTTTTCCAAATATATGTGGAAGTTGTAACTCTGTAGTAAGTATCACATATAGCTTTAAAAAACTCATAGAGAGGCATCTGGGTGGCTCAGTTAGTTGAGTGTTGATTTTGGCTCAGATCATGATCTCACAGTTGGGAAGTTCAAGCCATGCATCAGGCTCACTGCTGTCAGTGCAAAGCCTGCTTCAGATCCTCTGTCCCCCTCTTTCTCTGACACTGTCTCTTTTTTTCTCTCTCTCCCACACTCTCTCTTTTTTTCTCTCTCTTAAAAATAAATAAACATTAAAAAGAAACCACATGAATATATGTTTGCCTCTAAGAAACTCAATGCAATTCCTATCAAAATAACACCAGCAGAATTCACAGAGCTAGAACAACAATCCAAAAATTTGTATGGAACCAGAAAAGACCGTAAATAGCCAAAACAATCCTGAAAAAGAAAACCAAAGCTGGAGGCATCACAACTCTGGACTTAAATCTGTATGACAGAACTGTAATCATCAAGACAGTGTGGAAATGGCACAAGAACAGACATATAGATAAGTGGAACAGAATGGAGAACCCAGAAATAGACCCACAAAAGCATGGCCAACTAATCTTTGAGAAAGCGTGAAAAAATATCCAACGGAAAAAAGACTGTCCCTTCAGCAAATGGTGTTGTGAAAGCTGGACAGCGACATGCAGAAAAATAAACATGGATCACGTTCTTAAAGTGTACACAAAAATAAATTCAAAATGGATTAAAGACCTAAATGTAATACAAGAAGTCATCAAAATCCTACAGAAGAAAATAGGCAACAAGCTCTGTGACCTCAGCCATAGCAACTTCTTACTTGACATGTCTATGGAGGCAAGGGAAACAAAAGCAAAAATCAAGTATTAAGACTTCATCAAGATAAAAACCTTCTGCATAATGAAGGACACAATCAGCAAAAGTAAAAGGCAACTGACGGAATGGGAGAAAATATTTGCAAATGCCATATCAGATAAAGGGTTAGTATCCAAATCTATAAAGAACAGATCAAAATCTCCCAAAAAACAAATAATCCAGTGAAGAAATGGGCAAAAGTCATGAACAGACACTTTTCCAAAGAAGACATTGAGATGGCTAAAGACACATGAAAAAATGCTATACATCACTCATCATAATGTAAATACAAATCAAAGCCACAATGAGATACCACCTCACACCTGTCAGAATGGCTAAAATTAACAACCCATGAAACAACAGATGTTGGCGAGGATGCAGAGAAAGAGGAATCCTTTTGCACTGCTGTTGGGAATGCAAACTGGTGCAGCTAATTTGGAAAACAGTATGGAGGTTCCTCCAAAAAGTAAAAATAGAAAAATACAACCCAGAATTTGCACTACTAGGTATTTATCCAAAGGATACTGGAGTGCTGTTTTGAAGGGGCACATGCACCCTAATGTTTATTGCAGCACTATTGACAATAGCCAAAGTATGGTTAGAACCCAAATGTCCATTGACTGGTGAATGCATAAATAAGATGTGGTATATATATATGGTATATATACACAGTGGAATGTTACTCAGCAATCAAAAAAATGAAACGTTGCCATTTGCAACACCATGGATGGAACTAGTGTGTATTATGCTAAGTGAAATAAGTCAGTCAGAGAAAGACAAATATCACATGAATTCACGAATACATGGAATTTAAGATACAAAACATATGAACATAAGGGAAGGGGAGCAAAAATAATATAAAAACAGAGAGGGAGAGGAACCATAAGAGACTTAAACACAAAGAACAAATTGAGGATTGCTGGAGTGGTGTTGGGTGGGGGGATGGGCTAAATGTGCAAGAGGCATTAAGGAGCACACTTGTTGGGATGAGCATTGGGTGTTATAAGTATGTGATGAATCACTAAATTTTATTCCTGAAATCATTATTGCACTATATGTTAACTAATGTGGATTTAAATTTAAAAAATAATTGATTAAAAATGTAGGACACTTATGATCTGTGCTTAGTGCTTAAAGGGATAATAGACAAGTGATGAGATGTGAGGAATTTAAAAAAGAATTTCATTTTTATTTATGAGTCTTTAACTCTATTTCTGAGATTGACTCTAAGTCCATTCAGACACAGGCCCTTTCCCTCCATCTATAATTGTTCTAGATCTTCTTCCTTCTACATCTTCAAGCCTGGAGAAAAGTTAGGGCTGGACTTTATGGGAAGAAAAAGAAAAAAGTAAAATCATTTCAACTTTATTTTCCTATATACATTGATTTCAGCATGTGCTGAATTCCCAGCAAGTGCCAGAAAATGGATTTCCTTTTGTAATTTATTCCCTTGGTTTAGAAATAATCATGTTTACTCAACTTTTTCAAACTCCCTTATGTATCCTAAAGAAATGCATCATTTTTCAAATTATTGTTCCGTATATAAAATAAAAATTACTACTGAAAATTGATCTCAATTGGCAGATTTAATAGTTCGATATTATAAAACAAAATGGAAATTGAGAAACAAACACCTGTTTTCCCTTGTGTTTTTTATTTTAGTCATTCTGACAGGTGTGAGGTAATATCTCATTGTAGTTTTTATTTGTATTCCTTGATGATCAGTGATGTTGCATATCTTTTCATTTGTCTCTTGGGCATCCATCCATATGCTTTCTTTGAAAAAAAATTCTATTCATGTGTTATGCACATTTTTAATTGTATTACTTTATTTTGCATGTTGAGGTTTTTTTAAATGTAATTTATTGTCAAGTTGGTTAACATACATTGTATACAGTATGCTCTTGGTTTTGGGCGTAGATTCCCGTGATTCATTGCTTACATACAACACCCAGTGCTCTTCTCAACAAGTTCTCTCCTCAATGCCCATCAGCTATGTTCACCTCTCCCCTGCCCAAGCATCAACCCTCAGTTTTTCTCTGCATTTAAGAGCCTCTTATATTTTGCCTCCCTCTTTCTCTGTTTGCAACTAATTTTCCCCTTCCAACTCCCCATGGTCTTCTGTTAAGTTTCTCAAGTTCCACGTATGAGTGAAAATATATCTGTCTTTCTCTGACTTATTTCACTTAGCATAATACACTCCAGTCCCATCCACGTTATTGCAAATGGAAGGATTTCGTTCTTTCTCATTCCAAGTAGTGTTCCATTGTATATATAAACCACATCTTCTTTATCCATTCATCGTTTAATAGACATTTAGGTTCTTTCCATAACTTGGCTATTGTTGAAAGTGCTGCAATAAACATTGGGGTATATATGCCCTTATGAATCAGCACTCCTGCATCATTAAGACAAATTGCTAATAGTTCTATTGCTGGGTTGTAGGGTAATTCTATTTTTAATTTTTTGAGAAACCTGTTTTCCAGAGTAGCTGCACCAGTTTGCATTCCCACCAACAGTGCAAGAAGGTTCCCATTTTTCCACATCCTCGCCAACATCTGTTGTTTCCTGAGTTGGTAATTTTAGCCACTCTGACTAGTGTGAGGTGGTATCTCAGTGTGGTTTTGAATTGTATTTCCCTGATGATGAGTGACATTGAGCATCTTTTCATGTGTCTGTTGGCCACCTGGATATCTTCTTTGGAAGATTCTATTCATATCTTCTGCCCATTTCTTCACTGGATTATTTATTTTTCAGGTGCTGAGTTTGGTAAGTTTTTTATAGATTTGGGATACTAACTCTTTATCCAATATGTCATTTGCAAATATTTTTCCCCTTTATCCGATATGTCATTTGCAAATATATTTTCCCATTCTGTCGGTTGCCTTTTAGTTTTGTTGACTGTTTCCTTTGCAGTGCAGGAGCTTTTTATCTTGATGAGGTCCCAATACTTGATTTTTGCTTTTAATTCCCTTGCTTTTGGAGACATGAAGAGCAATAGATTTCTGTCGCTGAGTTCAAAGAGGTTGTTGCCTGTTTTCTCCTCTAGGGTTTTGATGATTTTTTGTCCCACATTTAGGTCCTTCATACATTTTGTGTTTATTTTTCTGTATGGTGTAAGAAAGAAGTCTAGTTTCATTCTTCTGCATGTCAGTGTCCGGCTCTCCCAGCAGGATTTGCCAAAGACACTGTATTTTTTCCCATTAGATGCTCTTTCTTGCTTTCTTAAAGATTAGTTGGCCATACATTTTTGGGTCCAATTCTGGGATCTTTAATAATCAGTCAACAAAGTGCATTTTGAGTGTTATAAGTTCTTTACATATTTTAGATTCTAACCCTTTATCAGATATGTCATTGCAGATATCTTCTCCCATTTCATAGGTTGTCTTTTAGTTTTGTTGATTGTTTCCTTTGCTGTGCAGAAGCTTTTTACTTTGATGTAGTCCTAATGGTTTATTTTTGCTTTTATTTCCCTTGCCTCAGAGGACCTATCTAGAAAAAGTTGCTATGACCTACATAAAATAAGTTAGTGTTTTCTACTCCCTTCTAGAATTTTTGTGGTTTCTGGTCTCACATTTAGGTCTTTTATCCATTTTGAATTTATTTTTCTGTATGGTGTAAGAAAGTGGACCAGTTCCATTATTTCACATGTTGCTGTTCAGTTCTCCCAACACCTTTTGTTGAAAGATTGTCTTTTCCCCTTGGATATTCTTTCTTGATTTGTAAAAGATAGATTGATCATATAATTGTGGATTTATTTCTGCTTTTTTTTTTTCTATCCCACTGATCTATGTGGCTATTTTTGTGCCAGTACCATATTGTTTTGATTAGTAGAGCTTTGTACTAAAACTTGAAGTCAGGAATTATGATGACTCAAGTTTTGGTTTTCTTTTTAAATTTTTTAATGTTTATTTATTTTTGAGACACATAGAGATACAGAGCTCAAGTGAGAACGGGGTAGAGAGAGAGGGAGACAAAAATCTGTAGCAGGCTTCAGGCTCTGAGCTGTTAGCACAGAGCCAGACATGGGGCTCAAACTCACAAACTGCAAGAACATGACATGAGCTGAAGTCAGATGCTTAACTGACTGAGCCACCCTGGCGCCCCTTGTTTTTCTTTTTAAACATTGTTTTGGCTGTATGGAGCCCTTTGTTTCTTGATTCAAATTTTAGATTTGTTCTAGCTGTGTGAAAAATGCTGTTGGTATTTTGAAAGTGTTTGCAGTAACTGTGTAGATTACTTTGGGTTTTATCAACATTTTAAACAATCTTAATTTTTCCAATACATGAGCATGGAATATTTTTCAATTTCTTTGTGTCATCTTTAATTTTTTCATCAGTTTTTTTTAATAGTTTTCACAGTACAAGTCTTTCATCTATTTGGTTCTGGTTATTCCTAGGTATCTTATTATTTTGTGTGCAATTGTAAATGGGATTGTTTTCTTAATTTTACTTTCTGCTGTTTCCTTATTGGTGTAAAGCCAAGCAACAGATGTGTGTACATTCATTTTGTATCCTGCAACTTTTGGGAATCTGTTAATAAGTTCTAGCAGTTTTTTTGATGGATTCTTTAGGACTTTATATTTAGTGTATCATGTCATCTGCAAATACTGAGATTTTTACTTCTGCCTTACGAATTTGGATTCTTTTTGTTCCTTTTTATTGTATTCTGAATATTCTGGCTAAGACTTCCAGTAATATGTTGAATGAAATTGGTTTGAGTGAACATTCTTGTCTTGTTCCTGAACATAGGGGGATATTGCACTTTTTTTCCCCCTTTTAGGATGATCTTATCTGTGGGATTTTCATATACAGCCTCTATTATGTTTCTCTCAACTTAAAGTGTTTAGAGATTTCATCATGAATGGATGTTGTTGTTTGTCGAATGCTTTTTCTGCATCACTTGTAATCATCATATGATTCTTATGTTTTGTTGTATTGATGTTATGTATCACATTGACTGATTTGCAAATATTGGACCATGCTTTCAATCCTGATATAAATCCCACAAGATCATTGTGAATAAAAATGTAAATCCATTGTTGAATTCATTTTGCTAATATTTTTATATTAACAAGATCATCATATATATGTATATATATGTATATATGTATATATGCATGTATGCATCCATATGTATATATACATATATATACACACATACATATTGCAGAACTGGTTCAGTTGTCATAAACTACTTTAGTTTGTGTTTGGGAAACTTTTATTTATTTATTTATTTATTTATTTATTTCTCCTTCTTTTTGAATAAGCCTTGCTGGATAGAGTATTCCTGGCTGAAGATTTTTACTGCCTTCTGGCTTATAAAGTTTCTCTTGGCAGATTGCCAACTAGCCTTATGGGTTTTCTGTCCTAAATGAATGTTCTTTTTGGTATTGCCATTTTTAATTTTTTTCTTTATCACTATATTTTGCAAATTTAATTACAATATATTTTGGTGTCTGTCTACTTTTGTTGCTATGGATTTGTGTTCTTTGTGCCCTCTGGATCTGAATTTTTGTTTTGTTCCCCAGATTAAGGAAGTTTGAAGCCATTATTTCTTCAAATAAATTTTCTGTCCCCTTTTTTCTCTCTTCTTGGATGCCTATCAAACGAATGTTATTATGTTTGATAGAATCATTGAGCTCTCTATGTCTATTCTTGATTTGCATAATTATTTTCTCTCTTTTGTTCAGCTTGATTACTTTTCATTACTCTGTGTTCTAGGTCACTAATGTTTTCCTCTCTTTCTTCCATCCTACTGTTCATTCTGTCAAACATGTTTCTCATTTCATTAATTGTGTCCTTCATTGAATGCACTTCTGTGAAGTGTCCCTAGTTCACCAGAACCTGGCACTTTGGAAGGGTATCCTATATGTTTTGTGTATGCCCTTCTCTTGTATATTAGTCACTGTTCCTTTCAGTGCACTTGTCTGCACTGACTCTGCCCATTGCGGAATGTGCTTCCTCTCTGTGATGTTCATGAGACCTGGATATGCATGCTCTGAGGGAGTGTGCTTGCTTGGAAACTTAGGATCTTGATGGCAGTGGTAGCAAAAATTGTGTTGGTCCTCTAGTCCTATGCTGGATGACCAGAAGTGCTGTGGTGGCTGGGGTCTTTGCACCAGGGCAGCTGGTGTCCAAAAGCTGGGACTGCCTGGGCTTGCTATGCAGCAGCACCTATGCATCTGGTGGCTAGGTGTGGTACACGATAATGCCTGGGAGTTCATAGTTATGCATAGCACAGCAAATGGGTGTTTCTTGCTTTGCCCCTGGTGCCTAGAAGGTTGCATATGGCTTTAGCAAAATTTATACTGAGCCCAGGTCTGAGATTACCTGGCTTGGAGTGGTAGAGTCTTCAGGAGAAATCATGGGTGTGGTGTACTGCAGCAGGTTAGGTAGCAAGTGTCTATGTAGCTCCTCCTACAGCAGGTGAAACTGTGTTCATGCTGGGGGGTTAGGGAGGAAAATGTGGCCTGCCAGCTCCCTCATTTTCAGAAAAGTCCCCAACACTCTCTGAAATCAATATGAAGAGATCTGTCTCCTGTTTGGCACAGAATTTTGTAAACTGTCATGTTTATTTTGCTGTTCCATGCTGCTGCTGTCTCTTTAAGGGCAGTGACCCACCTATCACTCACCCTCTTGGCTCACCCAGTGCTGAGTCAGCTGACTTTTAAACCTCCAGGCTCCAAGCCCCACTGACTTTGAAACGTCATGGAAATCAACCCATCTGGTTTTTAAAGACAAATGCTGTGGGGATTCGTCTTCTCTCTGTGAACTTTTGGGTGGGATGATCTATTTTTCAGCCATCTTTACATCTCCAGCTAACTCCCTCCTGTAGGCAGCCTCCCTCCACTTTCCTGACCTTCTTAAACTTTCAGATGCAGCTTCTCCATATTTAGTTGTGTTGTTTGTTCTATCAGTATTTACATTGCTCTCTGGTTTATTGACTTGGATATAAATGATATGTAGTTGTAAACATGGGACGGGATGAGCTCAGGGTTTTAATTCCACCATCTTCCCAAGCCCCCTCACAATTAAGTTTAAAATAAGGAGAATATCAAGGTGAACCTCATTTAATAACATTAACCCTTTAAAAGCCAAGTGTTTTCTCTGGCTGGTCACAGAGGAAGAGTTCAGAAATTTGAAATATGAGAAATGTTCACCACGATATTGCTGGAGAGGGGCAGACATAACAAGGAATATGGGTAACCTTTTACCTGAGAATTGCCCACAATGGACAGCCAGCAAAGACAACTGGGACCTAAGTCTACAACCACAAGGAACTGCATTCTGTCAACAACCTGAATGAGCAGAGGACAAATGTTTCCCCAGAAGATCCACATGAAAACTGTACCTGGCTAACATCTTGATTTTAGCCTAAGCAGGGAACCCAGGCTTACTATGCTAGATTTCTGACCTATAGCATTTTGAGCTAAAAAAAAAAAAATGAATGTTGTTTTAAGCCACTAAGGTTGTGGTCATTTTATATTCATCAGTAGAAACTAAATACACCAATACTTTGAGTGAGAAAAATAAATCTGTAAACGTGGGTTAAAATTTTCTTTTTTTCTACTTTTTTTTTTTAATTTACATCCAAGTATAATGCCCTCCTTCATCTCTTCCTACAGTCTTTTAAAATCTAGCTTGTCCAAAAAGGGAACCAGTTCCTGCCAAGCAACTTCCTTGCACTGCGCAAACACCCAACGCTGTGCTTCTGCGGATCCATCCTCCGGCGGGCCTGACTCGCTTCCGGTGCTGCAGAGCCCCTCCTAAAGCGGATCTCCGAAGGAAAAGCATGCTGAGACTGCCCCTCCCGCCCCCATGCACCTTGCTGATCTATCCCAACTAATATGCCAAATCCCCAACACCACAAGCCTGGCAGTGTGCAAGTAGCCCAGACGGGCCACAACACCCCGCAGTGAATCTTGCCCCTAGGAGTGGGGAGGAGAAGGCACACACACAAGTTTGTGGCCCCAGCAGTGGGCTGGGGGCAGACATCAGGTCTGACTAAGGCCCCACCCACCAATGCAAGTTATTCAAGACAGCACAGGGGAAGTGCTCCACACTTCCACACCACTCCAGGGACTATCCAAATGACGAAATGGAAGAATTCCCCTCAAAAAAACGTCCAGGAAATAACAACAGCTAAAGAACTGATCAAAACGATTTAAACAACATAACAGAAAGTGAATTTAGAAAAATAGGCATAAAATTAACCGCTGGGCTTGAAAACAGTATAAAGGACAGCAGAGAATCTCTTGCTACAGAGATCAAGGGACTAAGGAACAGCCAGGAGGAGCTAAAAAATGCTATCCATGAGCTGCAAAATAAAATGGAGACAACCACGGATGGGACTGAAGAGGCAGAGGAGAGAATAGGTGAAGTAGAATATAAAATTATGGAAAAAGAAGAAGCTGAGAAAAAGATAAAAAATCCAGGAGTATGAGGGGAAAATTAGAGAACTAAGTGATTCACTAAAGAGAAATAATCTACGCATAACTGGTATTCCAGAGGAGGAAGAGAGAGGGAAAGGTACTGAAGGTGTACTTGAAAAAATAATAGCTGAGAACTTCCCGGATCTGGGGGAGGAAAAAGGCATTGAAATCCAAGAGGCACAGAGAACTCCCTTCAGACCTAACTTGAATCAATCTTCTGCACGACATATCATAGTGAAACTGGCAAAATACAAGGATAAAGAGAAAATTCTGATAGCAGCTAGAGATAAACATGCTCTAACATATAAAGGGAGACCTATAAGACTCGTGACCGATCTCTCTACTGAAACTTGGCAAGTCTGAAAGGAATGGCAGGAGATCTTCAATGTGATGAACAGAAAAAATATGCAGCTGAGAATCCTTTATCCAGCAAGTCTGTCATTTAGAATAGAAGGAGAGATAAAGGTCTTCCCAAGCAAACAAAAACTGAAGGAATTTGTCACCACTAAACCAGCCCTAAAAGAGATCCTAAGGGGGATCCTGTGAGACAAAGTACCAGAGACATCGCTACAAGCATAAAACATACAGACATCAAAATGATTCTAAACCCATATCTTTCTATAATAACACTGAATGTAAACGGATTAAATGCAACAACTAAAAGACATAGGGTATCAGAATGGATAAAAAAATAAGACCCATCTATTTGCTGTCTACAAGAGACTCATTTTAGACCTGAGGACACCTTCAGATTGAGAGTGAAGGGATGGAGAACTATTTACCATGCTACTGGAAGTCAAAAGAAAGCTGGAGTAGCCATACTTATATCAGACAAACTAGACTTTAAATTAAAGGCTGTAACAAGAGATGAAGAAGGGCATTATATAATAAGCAAAGGGTCTATCCATCAGGAAGAGCTAACAGTTATAAATGTCTATGTGCCGAATACAGGAGCCCCCAAATATATAAAAGAATTACTCACAAACATAAGGAACCTTATTGATAAGAATGTGGTGATTGCAGTGGAGTTTAACACTCCACTTACAGAAATGGATAAATCCTCTAGACACACGGTCAATAAAGAAACAAGGGCCCTGAAAGATACATTGGATCAGATGGACTTGACAGATATATTTAGAACTCTGCATCCCAAAGCAACAGAATATACTTTCTTCTCGCATGCACATGGAACATTCTCAAGATAGATCACATACTGGGTCACAAAACAGCCCTTCATAAGTATACAAGATTGAGATCATACCATGCATACTTTCAGACCACAATGCTATGAAGCTTGAAATCAACTACAGGAAAAAGTCTGGAAAACCTCCAAAAGCATGGAGGTTAAAGAACATCCTACTAAAGAATGAGTGGGTCAACCAGGCAATTAGAGAAGAAATTAAAAAAATATATGGAAACAAACGAAAATCAAAATACAACTATCCAAACGCTTTGGGATGCAGTGAAGGCAGTCCTGAGAGGAAAATACATTGCAATCCAGGCCTATCTCAAGAAACAAGAAAAATCCCAAATACAAAATCTAACAGCACACCTAAAGGAAATAGAAGCAGAACAGCAAAGGCAGCCTCAACCCAGGAGACAAAGAGAAATAATAAAGATTGGAGCAGAAATAAACAATATAGAATCTAAAAAAAACTGTAGAGCAGATCAACGAAACCAAGAGTTGGTTTTTTGAAAAAATAAACAAAATTGACAAACCTCTAGCCAGGCTTCTCAAAAAGAAAAGGGAGATGACCCAAATAGATAAAATCATGAATGAAAATGGAATTATTACAACCAATCCCTCAGAGATACAAGCAATTATCAGGGAATACTATGAAAATTTATATGCCAACAAACTGGACAACCTGGAAGAAATGGACAAATTCCTAAACACCCACAGTCTTCCAAAACTCAATCAGGAGGAAATAGAAAGCTTGAACAGACCCATAACCAGAGAAGAAATGGAATCAGTCATCAAAAATCTCCCAACAAATAAGAGTCCAGGACCAGATGGCTTCCCAGGGGAGTTCTACCAGACATTTAACGCAGAGATAATACCTATCCTTCTCAAGCTATTCGAAAAAATAGAAAGGGAAGGAAAACTTCCAGACTCATTCTATGAAGCCAGTATTACTTTGATTCTCAAAGCAGACAGAGACCCAGTAAAAAAAGAGAACTACAGGCCAATATCCTTGATGAATATGGATGCAAAAATTCTCAGTAAGATACTAGCAAATCGAATTCAACAGCATATAAAAAGAATTATTAACCATTATCAAGTGGGACTTATTCCTGGGCTGCAGGGCTGGTTCAACATTTGCAAATCAATCAAGGCGATACATCACAATAATAAAAGAAAAGATAAGAACCATATGATCCTGTCAATGGATGCAGAAAAGGCCTTTGACAAAATCCAGCACCCTTTCTTAATAAAAACTCTTGAGAAAGTAGGGATAGAAGGAACATACTTAAAGATCATAAAATCCATTTATGAAAAGCTCACAGCTAACATCATTCTCAATGAGGAAAAACTGAGAGCTTTGTCCCTGAGATCAGGAACACGACAGGGATGCCCACTCTCACCGCTGTTGTTTAACATAGTGTTGGAAGTTGTAACATCAGCAATCAGACAACAAAAGGAAATCAAAGGCATCAAAATTGGCAAAGATGAAGTCAAGCTTTCGCTTTTTGCAGATGACATGATATTATACATGGAAAATCCGATAGACTCCACCAAAAGTCTGCTAAAACTGATACATGACTTTACCAAAGTTCCAGGATACAAAATTAATGTACAGACATCAGTTGCATTCTTATACAGTAATAATGAAGCAACAGAAAGACAAATAAAGACACTGATCCCATTCACAATTGCACCAAGAAGCATAAAATACCTAGGAGTAAACCTAACCAAAGAGGTCAAAGATCTGTATGCTGAAAACTATAGAAAGCTTATGAAGGAAATTGAAGAAGATATAAAGAAATGGAAAGACATTCCCTGCTCATGGATTGGAAGAATAAATATTGTCAAAATGTCAGTACTACCCAAAGCTATCTACGCATTCAATGCAATCACAATCAAAACTGTACCAGTATTCTTCTCGAAACTAGAACAAGCAATCCTAAAATTCATATGGAACCACAAAAGGCCCTGAATAGCCAAAGTAATTTTGAAGAAGAATACCAAAGCGGAGGCATCACAATCCCAGACTTTAGCCTCTACTACAAACCTGTAACCATCAAGACAGCATGGTATTGGCACAAAAACAGACACATAGACCACTGGAATAGAAGAGAAACCCCAGAACTAGACCCACAAACGTATGACAACTAATCTTTGACAAAGCAGGAAAGAACATCCAATGGAAAAAAGACAGTCTCTTTAACAAATGGTGCTGGGAGAACTGGACAGCAACATGGAGAAGGTTGAAACTAGACCACTTTCTCACACCATTCACAAAAATAAACTCAAAATGGATAAAGGACCTGAATGTAAGAAGGAAACCATCAAAATCCTAGAGGAGAAAGCAGGAAAAGACCTCTCTGACCTCAGCCGAAGCAATTTCTTACTCGACACATCCCCAAAGGCAAGGGAATTAAAAGGAAAAATGAACTACTGGGACCTTATGAAGATAAAAAGCTTCTGCACAGCAAAGGAAACAACCAACAAAACTAAAAGGCAACCAACGGAATGGGAAAAGATATTTGCAAATGACATATCGGACAAAGGGCTAGTATCCAAAGTCTATAAAGAGCTCACCAAACTCCACACCCAAAAAACAAATAACCCAGTGAAGAAATGGGCAGAAAACATGAATAGACACTTCTCTAAAGAAGACATCCAGATGGCCATCAGGCACATTAAAAGATGCTCAACGTCGCTCCTCATCAGGGAAATACAAATCAAAACCACATTCAGGTATCACCTCACGCCAGTCAGAGTGGCCAAAATGAACAAATCAGGAGACTATAGATGCTGGAGAGGATGTGGAGACACGGGAACCCTCTTGCACTGTTGGTGGGAATGCAAATTGGTGCAGCCACTCTGGAAAGCAGTGTGGAGGTTCCTCAAAAAACTAAAAAGAGGCCTACCCTATGACCCAGCAATAGCACTGCTAAGAATTTACCCAAGGGATACAGGAGTGCTGATGCATAGGGGCACCTGTACCCCAATGTGTATAGCAGCACTCTCAACAATAGCCAAATTATGGAAAGAGCCTAAATGTCCATAAGCTGATGAATGGATAAAGATATTGTGGTTTATATACACAATGGAGTACTATGTGGCAATGAGAAAGAATGAAATATGGCCCTTTGTAGCAACGTGGATGGAAGTGGAGAGTGTGATGCTAAGTGAAATAAGCCATACAGAGAAAGACAGATACCATATGTTTTCACTCTGAGGTGGATCCTGAGAAACTTAACAGAAACCCATGGGGGAAGGGAAGGAAAAAAAAGGAGGTTAGAGTGGGAGAGAGCTAAAGCATAAGAGGCTCTTAAAAAATGAGAACAAACTGAGGGTTGATGGGGAGTGGGTGGGAGGGGAGGGTGGGTGATGAATATTGAGGAGGGCACCTTTTGGGATGACCACTGGGTGTTGTATGGAAACCAATTTGACAATAAACTTCATATATTGAAAAAAAAATTTCCTAGTCATACATTAGAAATAGGTCAAACTAGATTTAAATATCTTGTAAACAAATAAAATAAAATCTAGCTTGTGTGTTTTAAGTATGGCTACCCAACTTTCTTTTGATGACCATTAGCATCATAGATTGTTCTGCATCCCCTTACTTCCAATATGCATATGTCGTTTGGTCTAAAATATGTCTCTTGTAGGCAGCATCTAGATGGGTCTTATCGTCTTATCCATTATGATACCCTATATCCTTTGATTGGAGTATTTAGTCCACTGACAGAGTGAGTACTCAAAGATATTAATTTAGTGCCATTGTGTTGCCTTGAGTTGGAGTTTCTGGTGATGTTCTCTGGGTCTTTCTAGTGTTTGTTGCTTTTGGTCATTTTGTTTTTGTTTTTGTTTTTGTTTTTGTTTTTGTCTTTTCTACACTCAAAGAGTGCCCCCTTACAATTTCTTTCAGGGCTGGTTTAGTGTTCATGAACTCCCTTCGTTTTTGTTTGTCTGGGAAACTCTATATCTCTCCTTGTATTTTGAATGACAGCATTGCTGGATAAAGAATTCTTGACTGCATAATTTTCTGATGCAGCACCTTGAATATATCTTGCCACTCTTTCTGGCCTGCCGTCTTTCTGTGGCTAGGTCTGCCGTGAATCTGATCTGTTTTCCCTTATGGGTTTAGGACATTTTTCCCTTGCTGCTTTCATAATTTTTTCCGTGTCTGTGTATTTTGTGAATTTGAATATTAATTGCCTTGGTGTTGTCGGTTTTTCTTGAATCTAATGGGAGTTCTTTGTGCTTCTTGGATTTTGATGTCTGTGCCTTTCCCCAGATTAAGAAAGTTTTCTGCTATAATTTGCTCACATAACCCCTCTGCCCCTTTTTCACTCTCTTCTTCTTCTGGGACTCATCATTCAGATGCTATTCCTTTTTAATAAGTCACTGAGTTCTCTGATTCTTGCATCTTGTTCTTTTGCCTTAGTTTCAGTCTTTTTTCTGTTTCCTTATTCTCCATAGTTTTGTCTTCTATATCAGTGATCCACTTCTCTGTAGTGTCCATCCCTGCCTGACATATATTCAATATTGCATCTTGGTTATAGAATTTTCAGTTTCATCCAGACTAAATTTTACTTCTTTTTTTATCTACAGAAAGGAATTCTATGCTTTTTTCTTCCCCAGCTAGTCTTCTTGTTATTGTGGTTCTAAATTCTAGTTCAGACATCTTGCTCATGTCTGTGTTTATTAAGCATCTGGCTGTCATTTCTTCCTGTTTTTTTCTTTTGGGGTGATTTCCTTCATTTATTCCTTGTGGAGGAAGATAAAAATTAATAAAGTTAAAAAATTAAAATTAAAAAAAATTAAAAGCAAAATAAAAGACCAAATAAAGGAAGCTAAATCCTAGGTGTGTTTGGGCCTGCTTGTTGAATGAAGTTTGATAAAATGGAGAAAACATGTCATGAAAAGAAAAAAAAAGTTAAGAAAGGTAAGAAAAAATTAAAATAAAAAAAATCTATAATAAAATAGAATAAAATGACATAAAGAAAATGAAATAGAATAAAAAAATAAAAAATAAAGGATAAAAAAGAATATAAAACAAATTTTTGTCTTTCTGTATCCAATAAAGAGGAAAAAAGAAAACAATTTAATTAAAAGCAGAAGTAAAGAACAAATAAATGAACCATCAAACAGAATGAAACTGTAATGAAGTTACATCTAATTTCCTATAGAACTCAAACTATGATTTCCTCTATAGTCTGTACAGTAAGCAGGTGGAGTGACTTGTGTTGGATGTCTAGAGGATGTGCTTGAAGGGTGCAGTTGGGTAACCACTTGGTGTAACCACTCCATTCTCCACTAGGTGACACTGCTTAGCTTACTGGAGTGGATCAGTGTGACAGGCATGTGCTTGCATGAGTCTGTGTGGGAGAGGTGGGAATGAGGACTACCTACCTAGTCTCTGGCACAGGAACTTTATGATCTCACCGACCAGCTATCAAGCACCCCTACTTTGTCTCATGCCTCCCTGCACTCTCGCCTCTACTGTGTCAGTGTACAAGCTGTCTGCCTGCCAGGCAACACCTCCCTCCAGAGTTTTATCTCAGATGGGTTGTGTTTTGAAACCCACCACTTAAAAGATCCCTGAGGCTTTGACTACTGACTCTCTGGGAAAGGGTCTTGCTAAGCAATGGCTGGGTGCTGACTTGCCCCAGAAAATATTCATGCAATCACACAGTGGCAGCAGTTCAGAGATTATGGCAAACCACAACACATAGCCAGTGACAGGTTTTTCCACACTCTGGCGTCTTTTTCACAATACCAGCAAACATGTCTGCTCTCAAGGGTTCACTGAGACTTTTGCCTGTGTGGAGGCCACATGGCCTCTACAAAATGCTCTCCAAGCAGGGGAACCACTTCTGCCCGTTTGGCATAGGTAGTCCTCAGACCCTGCTGCCTGCTTCTGGGGATTCACCCTACTTCCTCACCAGAAAACCGCCAGTCACTGAGCTCAGAAACTTCAGACTCTTCATTCCACTGTTTATAGAATCCTGGTGGTATTGAAAACCTCTCCTTTCTTCCTGCCCATGGTTTATGGGGAACAAATTTTTGTCAAGTCTCCTTCAAGTGTTTTTACACTTTCTCTCTCTTTCTCTCCATGTTCTTTCAGGAGGAGTTCTTTTCTTGCACAATCCTGATGTGATGCACTCTACCCCCCCTCCCCCCGCTGCTTTCTCTTTCTCTGTCCTGTCTCAACAAAAACAGATCCCTACCCTCGGAGGCTTTCTCTCCCCAGTTCACCTGTCTGCACTTGAGTTCTGTGGCTCAAGTTATGTAGATTTTTGTGTTAATCCTCAGATTAATTTCTTAGGTGTTCAAAATGGTTTGGTGCTCATCTAGCTGCATTTCAGGGATGAAGCAAGTTCAGGGTCTCCATGCTCCTCCTGATTCCTCCGTTATGTGGTTCCTGCAGGCCTGGGATTTTGACATGAACTGGCATGACCTGTTCTCCCCCCATGGGCAGGGCTGGGGACCTGAGGCTTCATATAAAGTTTTTTTTTTTAATACACTGGATACATTTAGTTTATTTCTTTTTTCATATCAGGTGACCTTTGAATTGTCATGATTCTCTTTCTTGAGATGAATTTATTCTAGTGAAGTATACTTTGTATTTTAAAATCAATTCTATAACATTTTGAGAGAATGTATTCTAGTGAAGTATACTTTGTATTTTAAAATCAATTCTATAACATTTTGAGAGTCATACAATTTATATGCCAGAACATTAATCAGAATCCCTGTTTAGTTAGAGCTGCTAGATTAACAGAAATAATTAGCATTCATGTAAGATTTTTTTGAAGGGTATTCTTACACATTTCATTCTTTTCCTAGGTATTCCTACATATCCTATGGAATGTAGAATTTTTAGTATTTGTATTTTTATATGAAATTTATTGTCAAGTTGGCTTCCATACAACACCCAGTGCTCATCCCAAAAGGTGCCCTCCTCAATACCCATCACCCACCCACCCCCCACACCACATCAACCTAGTATCTGTATTTTAAAGATGAGGTAACTGAGGCTTGGTGAAGGTATTATGAAAGGAAATAAGATTCAAACTAGAATTTATATGTAATCTTATATATTATTTCATTTGAATGAACAGAGTTCACTGAAATTTCCTAGATCGTTGTTTGGTGTATTTACACTGTATCATATGCCCAAGGAGTTTCACAGGCTGTTGCATTGTTTTCTGTAACTTCATCTATTGCAAATACCAGCCTTTAAATCATTTCCCATAATTATTAAGAATAATGATACTATATACTTACAAGATATTAGATTATGCCAAAAGAATATATTTTGAAGTGTTTTATAATAAAATAAAGTTGATAGTATGTAGCTTTGAAGTTTATTCTAATAGTCATGACATTGAATTTAAAAATCAGTATATATAGGAGAGAAAATAGTTGTATGAGTGCGTATGCAAGATATTACAAACATTGTGGACAGTTGTCAAGTGAAAGCTTCATATTTGCTTATTCCAATATAAACTTCAGTTATATTTACCTTGTCTCCCTTCCCTTAAGTCCCATTAACTTCACCACAAGTTTTTCTACATTAGTTGCTCTGACTGTTCTTTAGAAAACACTGTATTATGCTTCTCTTTATTTTCCATTGATTTGACTGTTCATCTGGCTGCCTTAAAGCAAGAGTGTATAAAACATAGAAAATTTTCATGAAGTCAGCAAGGTTGTTAGGTGTTCTAAGTATAATTTTCTCTTCTGCAGTATCCCCTCATTTGTCATCTTTATGTTGGTGCCATTTTTTTGTAAATAAATCCTATACATAAGTATCAGAAATCCTCTGTGTAGCTCTTAGTTTCAACCATCTATATTTATCATAAAGCTTTTACAATAATGCTAATGAAGAATAAGACTGGTTTATTGGTAAAACTTTTATTGGATAGTCCAGAAGGAATAAAATAAAAGGACAGAGAAATAAAAGTGAAATTATAGTAACTGACTGCTCCAGGATCACTTCAAAGTGATTACATATTTAATATTTTATTTTATTAAGAGTATAAATAAAAATATTAAAATTGAGAACAATTAACACATGAAATTACCATGAAATGCAAATTACCATGAAATCAGCAAATTAATCATTGATTCCTCTTGAAGTAAATAAATATATTTACTTAGAGTTACAAAATGCTCAGTCCTAATTATCATTTTGATAAATAATACAGTAATTGGATCAGTAAAGTAACTCCTGTGATTTCCTGTTATCTGAAAGAATAGAAAACTCATTTTTCTCATGGTCTCATTTTTAACATTGGATAAGAGAAAAAAATATAACATTACTCTAACACTTTTTTAAGTGAAGGTAAAATGAAAACATTTATTTTGCCTATTTTTTATTCCAAGTTTTTATTTAAATCCCAGCTGGTTAACATACAGTGTAATATTAGTTTAAGTTGTATGGGGTGCCTGGATGGCTCAGTCAGTTAGGTGTCTGACTCTTGGTTTCAGCTCAGGTCATGATCTCATGGTTCATGGGTTTGAGCCCTACATCGGGCTTTGCCCTGACAACACGGAGCCTGCTTGGAATTCTCTCTCTCTTCCTCTTTCTCTGCTCCATCTACTGCTAACTCTTTTCCCTATTTCTCTCTTAAAATAAATAAATAAAACCATTTAAGAAAAAAAATTAGTTTCAGGTGTAGAATTTAGTGATTCATCACCTACATACAAAACACAGTGCTCATCACAAGTACCCTCCTTAATATCCCCGGTCCACCTCCCTCCATCAACGTTCAGTTTGTTCTCTATAGTTGAGTCTCCTATGGTTTGCTTCCCTTTCCTTTTTTCCCTTCCTCTAAGTTAAACTGTTTTTTTCTCTGTAAATTCCACATATAAGTGAAACCATATGGTATTTGACTTTCTCTGACTGACTTATTTCACTTAGCATAATACTCTCTAGCTCCATCCGTGTTGTTGCAAATAGCAAGATTTCATTCTTCTTAATGGCTGAATGATATTCCATGTATATATATCACTTCTTAGTTGATGGGTGTTTGGGCTTTTTGCATAATTTGGCTATTGTTGATAATGCTCCTGTAAACATTGGGATACATGTATCCCTTCAAATTAGTATTTTTGTATCCTTTTGGTAAAATCCTAGAGTGTAATTGCTGGAATGTAGGGTAGTTCTATTTTTAACTATTTGAGAAACCTCCATATTGTTTTACAGAGTAGCAACACCAGTTTGCATTCCAACCATGATTGTAAGAGGGTTCCCCTTTCTCTGCATCCTCCCCAACACCTGTTGTTTACTGTGTTGTTAATTTTAGCTATTCTGACAGGTTAGTTTTGATTTGTATTTCCCTGATGATCAGTGATTTTGAACATATTTTTATGTGACTGTTAATCATCTGTATGTCTTGTCTATTCATGTCTTCTGCACATTTTTAAATATGGATTATTTTTGGGGGGGGTGTTGAGTTTTACAAGTTCTTAATCTACTTTGGATATTAACCCTTTATCAGATATGTCATTTGTAAATATCCCTTCCCATCCCATAAATTGCCTTTTAGTTTTGTTGATTGTTTCTTTCACTGTTCAGAGATTTTATTTTCACTAAGTCCTAACCATTTATTTTTGCTTTTGTTTCCCTCACCTCAGGAGACATATCTAGTAAGAAGTTGCTACCCTCTGTGTCAAACGGATTGATGCCTGTTTTCTCCTCTAGGATTTTAATGGTTTCCTTTCTCACGTTTAGATCTTCAATCCATTTTGATTTTATTTTTGTGCATGGTGTAAGAAAGTGGACCTGTTTAATTCTTTTGAGTATTGCTTCCCAGTTCCCAACAAAATTTGTTGAAGAGACTGTCTTTTGCCATTGGATAGTCTTTCCCACTTTTTCAAAGATTAATTGACCATATAGTTGTGGGTTCTCTTCTGGGTTTTCTGTTCTGTTCTATTGATCTATGTGTCTCTCTTTGTGCCAGGACCAAACTGTGTTCGTCACTAAAGCTTTGTAATATAACTTGAATTGTGGATGTGCTGCCTCCAGTTTTGCTTTTCTTTTTCAAAATTGCTTTGGCTATTCAGGGTCTTTTGTGGTTTCATGCAAATTTTAAGATTATTTTTTCTAGTTTTGGAAAAATTCTGGTGGTATTTTGATAAGGATTGCATTAAATATGTAGATTAATTTGGGTACTATATGCATTAAAAATATATATTTTTTCTTCTAATCCATGAGCATGGAATGCTTTTCCATTTCTTTGCATCATCTTCAATTTCTTTTATCAGTGCTTTACAGATTTCAGAGTACAGATCTTTTATATATTGGTTTAGGTTTATTACTAGGAATGTTATGGGTTTTGGAGCATTTGTAAATGGGATTGATTCCTTGATTTATCTTTCTGTTGCTTCACTGTTGGTGTATAAAAATGCAACAGATGGGGGGTGGGAGGGAGGAGAGGGTGGGTGATGGATATTGAGGAGGGCACTTTTTGGGATGAGCACTGGGTGTTGTATGGAAACCAATTTGTCAATAAATTTCATATATAAAAAAAAATAAAAAAAAATAAAATCCAAGTTCACCATTTAAAAAAAAATAAAAATAAAAATGCAACAGATTTCTGAACATTGATTTAGTATCTTTGACTTTACTGAATTCGTGTGTCAGTTCTAGCAATTTTTTGTTAGAGTTTTTGGGCGTTTTCTGTATAGAGTGTCATGCCATTTGCAAATAGCGAAAATTTGAGTTCTTCCTTTTGGATTTGGAGGCCTTCCATTTCTTTTTCTTGTCTGATTTCTGTGGTTTGGGCTTCTAGTACTATGTGAAATAACAGTAGTGAGAGCAGATATCTCTGTTTTGTTCTTCACAGTAGAGGATACACTCTCAGTTTTTCCCACTTGAGAATAATATTAGCTGTGGGTATTTCCTATATGGCCTTTATTAGGTTGAGGTATGTACCCTTTAACCCTACTTTGTTGAGGATTTTTATCATGAATGGACATTGTACTTTGTCAAATGCTCTTTCTGCACTACTTAAAGGATTATATGGTTCTTATCTTTCTTTTATTAATGTGGTGTATTACATTGATTGAGTTGCAAACATGGATCCACCCTTGCAACCCAGGAATAAATCCCAGTTCTTCGTGGTGAATGATTCTTTTGATATACTGTTGGATTTGAGTTGGTATTATTTTATTGAGAATTTTTGCTTCCATGTCCATCAGGAAGAATGGTCTGTAATTGTCTTTTTTAGTGGAGTCTTTGTCTGGTATTGGTGTCAGAGTAATGCTGGCCTCATAGAATGAATTTGAAAGTTTTCTTTCCATTTCAAGTTTTTGGAATATATTTTAAAAACTTTTATTTATTTGTTTTGAGATAAAGATAGAGAGATAGCATGGGAGAGACAGAGAGAGAGGAGAGAGAGATTATACTAAGAAGTCTATGCACTGTCAGCTTGGAGCCCAACGCAGGGCTCAAACTCACAAACCGTGAGATCATGACCTGAGACAAAATCAAGAGTCACATGCTTAACCAACTGAGCCACCAGGTGCCCGAGACAGTCTTTTTTTCATTTTTACTTATTTTAAAAATAAAACATATAAACTGCAACAAAATATATAAATATATATTATATATAATAAATATATAAATGAATATAAAAACACACATAAATATGTATATAGCAAATCCAATTAAAGCATTGAAAATATTAAATTCAGAAGATAAGTGACTTGAAACCATTTGCTGTTGAAGGCAATTGTCTGAGTTATACTCCTCCCACCCTACCTAGTCAATCTGAGCCTCCCAGGTGCCCCTAGGTTTTGGAATATTTTAGGGAAGAATCGTTACTAACTCTTGTTTAAATGTTTGGGAGAATTCACCTGTGTAGTTATCTGGCCCTGGACTTTTGTTTGTTGGCAAATTTTTGATGACTGATTCAATTGCTTTGCTGGTTATCAGTGTGGTCAGGTTTTCTGTTTATCCATGTTTCAGTTTTGGTAGTTTATATGTCTCTAGGAATCTATCAATTTTTTTGCAGGATGCCCAATTTGTTGGCATATAACTTTTCATAATACTCTTATAGTTGTTTGTTTCTGTGGTAGGTTGTTATTTCTCCTCGCTCATTTGTGATTTTTTTTTATTAACTTGTTTTATTTTTTATTTTTTTAAATTTACATCCAAATTAGTTAGCATATAGTGCAACAATAATTTCAGGAGTAGATTCCTTAGTGCCCCTTTGTGATTTTATTTATTTGGGTCCCTTGTCTTTTCTTCTTGTAAGTTTGTCTAGGATTTTATCAATTTATTTTTTTTTTCAAAGAACCAGCTCCTGGTTTAAATTATCTGTTTTACTTTTTTGTTTTGTTTTCGTAACATTTATTTCTCCTCTAATCTTTATTATTTCCCTTCTTCTGTATTTAGACTTCGTTATATTTCTAGCTCTTTCAGGTGTAAGGTTAGGTAGTTTATTTGAGGTTTTTTCTTTCCCTTTAGGGTAGTCTTGTATTGCTATGTACTTCCTCCTTAGTACCACTTTTGCTGTAACCCAAAGGTTTTGGACTATTGTGTTTTCATTTTCATTCATTTCCGTGTACTTTTTAATTTCCTCTTTAATTTTCTGGCTGACTCATTCATTTTTAGTAGCGTTATTTAATCTCCATGTATTTGTGGTCTTTCCAAATTTGTTTTGTGGTTGCCTTCACGTCTCATAGCATTGGTCTCAGAAAAGATGCATGGTATGATTTCAATCTTTTTGTACTTTTTGAAGTCTGTTATCTATTCTGGAGAATGTCCCATGTGCACCTGAAAAGAATGTGTATCCTGTTGCTTTAGGATGAAATGTTCTGAATATATCTTTTAAGTCCATATGGTCCAATGTGTTATTCAAAGCCCTTGTTTTCTTGTTGATTTTCTCCATACATGATCTTTTCATTGATGTAAATGGAGTGTTAAAGTCCCCTAATATTATCGTGACGTTATCAATGATTTCCTTTATGTTTGTTATTAATTGTTTTACATATTTGGGTGCTTCCATGTTGGGGATGGAATACATATTAACAATTGTTATATATTCTTGCTGGATAGTCCCCTTTATTTTGATATAGTGTCCTTCTTCATCTGTTATTACAGTCTTTGTATTAAAATTTGGATTGTCTGATATGAGTATTGCTACCCTGGATTTTTTATTGACATCCATTTGCATGATTAATATGTCTCCATCCCTCACTTTCAGTCTGCAGGTGTCCTGAGCTCTAAAATGAGTCTCTTGTAGGCTGCATATAGATGGGTCTTTTTAAAAATCCATTTCTACACCCTATATCTTTTGATTGGAACATTTCGTCGATTTACATTCAGAGTAATTTTTGAAAGGTATGTATTTAGTGCCCGTTTATTACTTGCTTTGTCATTGTTTTTGGAGATTTTATCTCTTCCTTTCTAGCCTTTTTCAGTTTTGGTCTTTCCTTTCCACTCAAAGAATCCTCTTTAGTATTTCTTGCAAAGCTGGGTTAGTGGTCACAAACTCCTTTGGTTTTTGTTTGTCTAGGAAACTCTTTATCTCCCCTTTTATTCTGAATGATAACCTTGCTGGATAGGGTATTCTTCGCTACAGATTTTTCCCAGTCAGCCTGTTGAGTATATCATGCCACTCCCTTCTGATGTGTCAAATTTCTGTGCAGACATCTGCAGCTAGCCTTATGGGTCTTCACTCATAAGTTAGAGACTTCTTTTGATCTTCTGCTTTTAGATTTTTTTTCTTTATCACTATATGTTGAAAATTTAATTACAATATATCTTGGTGTTGGTCTACTTTTGTTTATTCTGGTGGAAGCTCTCTGTACCTTGTGGATTTCCATGTCTGTTTCTTTCCTCACATTAGGGAAATTTTCAGGTGTTATTTCCTCAATTAAATTTTCTGCCCCCTTTTCTCTCTCTTCTTCTGGGACTCCTATGATACAAATGTTATTATGTTTTATTGAACCACTGAGTTCCCTAAGCCTATTATTATTATTTTTTAATTAATTCATGCACCTGCTTTTAACTTATTCATGCACCTGCTTCTTCCATTCTGGTTCATTATATCCAGCCTCTTTCAAATCTCAGTTATTATATTTTTCGTGTGTGGCTGATTGTTTTTTAACATTTTTATCCCTGTGGTAAGGTCCTACTTGAAGCCTTCCATTCTTTTCTCAAACTCCGTGAGTATCTTTAAGGTTGTTTTAAATTTTCCATCAGGCATGTTATTTATATCCGTTTTGATTAGATCTCTGGCCATGACCTCTTTTTTTGTTTGATTTGGGATGAATTTCTTGGTCTTGGCATTTCATCTAAGTTTCTGTCTTTATCTCTGTGTTAGAAAAGGCTGTTATGTTTCCTGCTCCTGAGAGCAGTGGCTTTTTTGAAGAAGACGCCATATAGTTTCCATGGCTTGGTGCTTCAAGGAGTATGTCTGATGTGTGTTGCATGTGCCCTGCTGCTGTGTTTTGATTGCTCTATCTTTCAGGTCAGTCATCTGTAGGTCTTTCCTTGCTTGCAGTGGGCAATATTTGGTCTTTGGCCAGAGTGTGGTGGGTTTTAAGTAGGTGCAGTTTGGTCTGCTTGTTAAATGAGATCTGATGCTACTTCCACTAGAATTGAAGCCTTGTAGGAAACATGGTGCAAGGGAGTTTTTTCTAGATTTCAGGGTAAGAGGCCCACTGCCCTGGGCATACTTTCTGGAGAAAGGCATTACTGTAAGAGGGTGGAGGTGAAGGACTTGGTGTAAGCTTTTTAGGCAAGCAGTGTTGGTGTTGTGCTGTTTACTAAAGTTGGTTTATGCTGAGGGGCAGGGGAGGGAAATGGTACCAATGAATTCTTTTGTCCCTAGTGAGTGTTTTTTTGCTTGTTGCTCTCAGAGATGCACTGTTTGACGAGTGAGTAATCTATCCTTGTGCATCCCAGGCATTTTTCAGATCACCGTTTCCATGCTGTCTGTCTCTGGGTTGTTTTCCTGCCAGAAGCAGTGCGGCTGTATCCCAGCCAAGTTGGCTGACTTTTAAAACTCCAAAATTTAGGGATATGCCATGGTGGAGGTCTGTACTAATTTTCTCAATAAAGTCTTGCAGCACAGGTACTGATGCAGGCTTGATTGAGAAGGGCTGTCATGTCAAGCTCAAGGTTATGGAACTACAGCAAGTAGACCAGGCAGGCACTGTCATGTTGAGTTGCCCTCAGCAGATGGTTATGTGTCTATACTGAGTGGTGGGGGAGGGAAATGGTGCCTGCTGTCTCTTTGTCCTCAGAGAGGTTTCTTTGAGAATGCCACCTCTCACAGATGCCTTCTAAGTTGTACTCCTCTGTGGAGCCTAGGAGTTCCTCAGGTCTCACCCATCCCCAGATTGTTTGCCTGACTTCTCCCCAGAAGTAGAGCAGCAGCCTCAGGGTTTTATCTCAGCCAAACCCGCTGAGTTTCACAATTCCAGTCTTAGAGCTCTGCTGGGTGCAAAAACTAACAAAAATCAGTCCCTTTAATTTTTCCCAGCCAATGGCTTCGGAGAAGTCTTCTCCTTGTGCAATCACCATGCACTCCTTTCTCTCTCATTTTCTCTGTTACCAAGGATCTCTTCCCCTCCACAGTACCTGAGATCCGTTTCTCCCCAAAACCATGTCTCCACACTTCCTACTTTCCTCGATGTGGCCTCTTCTTTCCCTCTACTTGTGGAGTTTGTTCTGTCAGTCCTTCGGTCATTTCTTGAGTATTCAAAATTATTTGATAGTTATCTAGCTGTGTTGGAGTGACAAGAAGAGTGTAGGGTCCTCCTACTATGCCGCCATCTTAGTTCCCCTTTACTCTAAAATTTTAAGTGTATCAAGAAATAGTTGATGTAAAATCTCATTTTGAGGTACCTATATTATGTCTGTTTCATTTTTCCCTTTTTAGTAATTGTTGATGGAATCAATTTCAAGTAAAAATTTTACTCAGAGCTTTGGAAAATCAAAAGTATTAGTTTTAATTGAATCAAAGTTATTGGAAAATAATAGCTACCCTATAAATAGCATCAAACAAATACCCAAATAAGTAAATTATCTGTGCCTTTTCAGAAATGACAGCCATTGAATTTCTAAATAGTTTAAAATTCTGCTTCCCCCATTTTCTTAAGTTTATTTATTTAAGTGATGTCTATACCCACTTGAGGCTTGAGCACATGATTCAAGATTCATGAATCAATCTTGGTAACTTGTGCATTTTTATGAATTATCTTCTTTTTTCCCCTTACATTATCTGATTTGTTAGTATATAATTGTTCATAGTAATCTTTTATCACACTATGTGTTTCCATGGTTATCTGTTGTGTTGTTTTCTCTTCCACTTCTCATTTTGGTATTGAGTCTTTTCTCTTTTTTTCTTAACTTAGTTAAAGAATTGCTAATTGTGCTTATTTTTCTGGAAAAATTGGTCATTACTTTTAATGTTATGTTATTTATTATGGTCTCTATTTCTGAGTTTTCTTATATCCTTCCTCTACTAAATTTCAGCTAAGTAATTCTTTTTCCAGTTCCATGTGGTATAATGTTAAGTTGTTCATTTGAACTTTCTTTCTTAATATAAGCATTTGTAGAATAAATTTCACTCTAGTAACTGCTTTGATGAATCTCATAAGTTTTGGAATATTGTGTTTCTTTTTCTTTTGTTTTGAGACATATTTTGATTTGTTGTTTGATTTCTTTTTTTGTCCCATTGCATGTGCACTAGTGGGTTGTTTAATATTTATCTATTAAATATTTGATATTTACATTGTAGATTTTCTACCTTTGATTTGTTGTTATCTTTAGTTTTGTACCATTGTGGTATTATTTCAGCCTGGTATTATTTCAGTCTTCTTTATAAAATAAAATTCTCGTTCTCTTTTGATTTTTTTCTTTTTGAAATTAGATTATTTATTAAAATGTATTGAAATTTTTGCTTAGTCATATAGATACATTAAATTTTGAAAACAGCCCCGAGGAGAACAGAACTAATATTATTATTCTTTATTTTTATTTTACAGAAATGGCACTAGAAAACTGAAATTCAGTAATGTAATTTCTTACTAAAATAGTATTATTATTCAGCAAGAAACTTTACTAACATCATTTTTTTAACTCCTAATCCACTATTCTGTCCATTAAAACTTCTTGAAGCTCAATGATACAGGTTAAGTAATGATAGTAAATAAAGAAAATTTTAAGAAATGAACATCCATAGTAATAATGGGACTTATCTGATTTATTGATGTTTATTTAATACCATTAGACAAAGTTTCACATGGTACAGGTAAAGTTCATCACACAAATGATCCCCACATTGGCAATAATCATATTATCAAAAGAAGAATTTCCTGAACCTATCAATATCTTGAAAAATTTTCACTAATGAATTGGCTAATTCTGTTCAAATACAGATGTTTATTAAAGAAGTTTATGTACTTTATGAAGTAAAGGGGAAACAGTTTTTGTTACATAAGTAAATGACTTTCTTCCTTCCATAAAATTATCTTGAGAGTCCTTTGAATGAGGAGCCAAATTTTACAATATGCTAGCTAACAGTGTTTTTTAACCTTAATACTTACTTATTGGTATATAATGTTCCTTATTATTTTCATAAAAAATAAGCATAACTAAATTAAAATTATTATTTTCAGTGTGTTGCACATCTCAAACATAATTGTCATGGCAGAGCCTTTTGATAGTATTAGGCAAATAATTCAGCAGTTGTCCAGCCGTTGCCATCATATAGTACATTCAAGATTCCAATAAGCTGACAATGAAATGCCAATAACAATTGAGACAACTGTTGGTGAAATATCATAGGGAGTAGGAAAAGCATTCTTACTAGTCATCAGCTCCCTAGATATCAATAGAAAAATGTCATTTAGTGGAAAATTGGCCTATGCTGAAAGTTTATATTAGAATGCTGCTTTTTTCATTATACTTTTTAACACATTTATAAGCATATCCAGTTGACTTTTTATACTATCTTGTACTGATTAGCATGTTCTTTTTTTAAAATATGAAATTTATTGTTAAATTGGTTTCCATAGAACAGTCAGTGCTCATCCCAACAGGTGCCCTCCTGAATACCCATCACTCACCCTACCCGCCCTCCCACCCCCCATCAAACCTCAGTTTGTTCTCAGTTTTTAAGAGTTTCTTATATTTTGGCTCCCTCTCTCTCAAACCTGTGTTTTTTTTCTTCCCTTCCCTCATGGTCTTCTGGTAAGTTTCTCAGGATCCATATAAGAGTGAAAACATATGGTATCTGTCTTTCTCTGTATGACTTATTTCACTTAGCATAACACTCTAAGGTTCCATCCACGTGGCTACAAAAGGCCATATTCCATTCTTTCTCATTGCCACGTAGTATTCCATTGTGTCTATAAACCACAATTTCTTTATCCATTCATCAGTTGATGAACATTTAGGTTCTTTCCATAATTTGGCTATTGTTGAAAGTGCTGCCATAAACATTGGGGTACAAGTGCCCTTATGCATAAGCACTCCTGCATCCCTTGGGTAAATTCCTGGGTGCTATTGCTGGGTCATAGGGTAGATCTATTTTTAATTTTTTGAGGACCCTCCACACTGTTTTCCAGAGCGGCTGCACCAGTTTGCTTTCCCACCAACAGTGCAAGAGGGTTCCCATTTCTCCACCTCCTCGTCAGGATTTATAGTCTCCTGATTTGTTCATTTTAGCCACTCTGACTGGCGTGAGGTGGTATCTCAGTGTGGTTTTGATTTGTATTTGTATTGTATTTGTATGTGTGTATTTGTATGTGTATTTGATTTGATTTGATTTGTATTTCCCTGATGAGGCGTGACTTTGAGCATCTTTCCATGTGTCTGTTGGCCATCTGGATGTCTTCTTTACAAAACTGTCTATTCATGTTTTCTGCCCATTTCTTCACTGGATTGTTTTCGGGTGTGGAGTTTGGTGAGTTCTTTATAGATTTTGGATACTAGACCTTTGTCCGATATGTCATTTGCAAATATCTTTTCCCATTCTATTGGTTGCCTTTTAGTTTTCTTGATTGTGTCTTTTGCAGTGCAGAACGAAAGGACCTCTGCAAAAGAAGGACCTCTTTTATCTTCAAGAGGACCCAATAGTTCATTTTTGCTTTTAATTCCCTTGCCTTTGGGGATGTGTCAGGTAAGAAATTGCTGCAGCTGAGGTCAGAGAGGTCTTTTCCTGCTTTCTCCTCTAAGGTTTGGATGGTTTCCTGTCTCACATTCAGGTCCTTTATCCATTTTGAGTTTATTTTTGTGATTGGTGTAAGAAGGTGGTCTAGTTTCATCCTTCTGCATGTTGTCCAGTTCTCCCAGCACCATTTGTTAAAGGGACTGTCTTTTTTCCATTGGATATTCTTTCCTGCTTTGTCAAAGATTAGTTGGCCATACTTTTGTGGGTCTAATTCTGGGTTTCTATTGTATTCCATTGGCCTATGTGTCTGCTTATTTGCCAATACCATGCTGTCTTGATGATTACCGCTTTGTAGTAGAGGCTAAAATCTGGGATTGTGAGGCCTAACGCTTTGGTCTTCTCTTCAAAATGATTTTGGTTATTTGGTGTCTTTTGTGGTTCCATACAAATTTTATGGTTGCTTGTTCTGGCTTCTAAAATAATGCTGTTGCAATTTGATTGAGATTGCATCGAATGTAGAGACCTTTGGGTAGTATTGACATTTAACAATATTTATTCTTCCAATCCATGAGCACGGAATGTTTTTCATTTCTTTATATCTTCTTCAATTTCCTTCATAAGCTTTCTATAGTTTTCCAGCATACAGATCTTTTACATCTTTGGTTAGATTTATTCCTAGGTATTTTATGCTTCTTGGTGCATTTGTGAATGGGATCAGTTTCTTATTTGTCTTTCTGTTGCTTCCTTATTAGTGTATAAGAATGCAACTGATTTCTGTACATTGATTTTGTATCCTGCGACTTTGCTGAATTCATGTATCAGTTCTAGCAGACTTTCGATGGAGTCTGTCGGGTTTTCCATGTATAATATCATGTCATCTGCAAAAAGCGAAAGCTTGACTTCCTCTTTGCCAATTTTGATGCCTTTAATTTCCTTTTGTTTCTGATTGCTGATGCTAGCACTTTCAACACTATATTAAATAACAGTGGTGAGAGTGGACATCTCTGTCGTGTTCCTGATCTCAGGGGGAAAGCTCTCAGTTTTTCCCCATTGAGGATGATATTAGCTGTGGGTTTTTCATAAATGGCTTTGATGATGTTTAAGTATGTTCCTTCTATCCCGACTTTCTCAAGGGTTTTTATTAAGAAAAGGTGATGAATTTTGTCAAATGCTTTTTCTGCATTGACTGACAGGATCATATGGTTCTTATCTTTTCTTTTATTAATGTGATGTATCACATTGATTCTGGTTAGCATGCTGTTATATGCCAACATAGCTGAAATCTATCCAATTTGAAGACACCTAATTTAACATATCTAAAACAAACTCTGCCATTATGTACCCATCCAACTAAAACTTCTTCCAACAAAAATTTAGTAATCAACAAATATTTATTGATCACTGTGTATTATGCATGGCATTGTACTGAGCATAATAGGTGATTTTAAATTGATTTCTTGGGGCGCCTGAGTGGCGCAGTCGGTTAAGCGTCCGACTTCAGCCAGGTCACGATCTCACGGTCCGTGAGTTCAACCCCCGCATCAGGCTCTGGGCTGATGGCTCAGAGCCTGGAGCCTGTTTCCGCTTCTGTGTCTCCCTCTCTCTCTGCCCCTCCCCTGTTCATGTTCTGTCTCTCTATGTCCCAAAAATAAATAAAATAAATAAATAAATAAATTGATTTCTTAGTTTAAAATGTTTTTTTTTCTTATTTTTAATTGGAAACTGACATAGGGCACGCCAAAGGTGGGAAGCATCATGATGCTTCTTGGCAAGACCCACGACAACTGCAGTCACGGTCAGGCTTACCACCACAGCCAAGCCTAAACTCAACACGATGGAGGTGTGAGCAAAGTCTATTCTTCAGCGTTTCAAGGGAGACCAGTGGATACACAATAATGACTTTTTTTAAGATTATTTATTTATTTTTGAGAGACAAAGAAAGAGCACAAGAAGGGCAGAGCGAGAGGGAGACAAAAATCCCAAGCAGGCTCTGCACTATCAGTGTGCAGCCTGACATGGGGCTCAAACCCACAAAACATGAAATTATGACGTAAGCTGAAATCAAGAGTCAAGATGCTTAACCAGCTGAGCCACCCAGGTACCCAAGTTATTCCTCTTCCTCCTCCTCCTCCTCCTCCTCCTCCTCCTCCTCCTCCTTTTTCCTATGCGTGTAGTTGTTGGGAGAAGACTTCTTCTGAATTGCCAACAGCCATTCTATGGGGACCTGCCTCCTGGAATGATCTAAAATGTCACAGTTTCACTTGATACAACACCCATGGATATAAACAGTGCCTTCTAAAATGGATCAGCTAGGAGTGCCTGAGTAGCTCAGTTGGTTGTCTGACATCAGCTCAGGTCATGATCTCAGAGTTGGTAGGTTCAAGCTCCAAGTCAGACTCTGTGATGACAGCCCAGAACCTGGAGCCTGATTCAGATTTTGTGTGTCCCTCTCTCCCTGACCTCTCCTGCTTTCTTTCTCTCTCTCAAAAATAAATAAACATTAAAAAAATTAAAACGGGTCAGCTAAGTATTAAGCAGCACCCTGTCCACCATGAATATGCAATGAATTTAAGGTGATGTATGAAAATTCTTGAAGACCTGAAACTAACTCCTTCCAGGGTCTTAGTGCAATTTCTTTCATATAGGAGACATTCAATAAATGCTCACTTCATAATAATTTACAGAATCAACTCAACTGTAAGTGCGAAGAAATCAACATACATCAGGTGCAACTGAAGTTCACATGAGATTGCGATCACAAAGGAAGACTTACTGAGGAAAGTTTCACTGAGGTGATGAGTCAAACCTTAAAAGAAATGTAACTTTAATACAAGTAGGAATAAAGGGATTTCAAGGTGTGGAAAATCATGAGGATAAAAAAACGAGTATCCCAAAGCACTAAATATATTCAAGGAATAGTGAATAGTCAGTTTAATTGAAGAAGCAGTCATAGATATTGGACTTTTAAGAAAAAGCCTGGAAAATAAGATAGGGATATAGTCCAGAAGTCTTTAAATGTCAACCAAGAAGTATATTTATCTTACACAATGAGAATTAAAGTTTTTTCAGAAGATAAGAGCTGTAATCCAAGCAATATACAGTGTAGATTAAGAGTGAAAGATTTGTGGCAGGGAGATCCTTTGAGGGGCTTCATACAGTGACTTGTAATGTGAAGACTTATATGGAGGAATATACTTCATAAAAGTATTGGTAAGCACTTGGTAATTGGTGTTTATGAAACAGGCTACAACTACATATAAAATTTAAAGATATGTGTAATCATCCAAGATAATGGAAAAAAGTATAGAAAGAGAATAGAAAACTTAGGTACCGAATTTAGGGATAATGTCCATACTTGAAGGAAAATCGGAGAAAGGGGTAGCAATAAAGATGTCAAGTAAAGTAAGAAAATAATTAGAATTGTATATGGAGGCTACAAAATGTTAATATTAATTAATCTAAGAATAGGTTTGACTTATTGGAAACTCACAATGTGTTAGACACTGTGATAAGTACTTTATACTCATAGAGTTTTAATTGTCTCAATTTTATGAAGTAGATATTATAGCAATAACAATTTTAGAAAGAGATAATTGAGGCTTAGAGGGAGTAAGAACTAATATGTAGCATAACTGGCTTTTTACTCTACCACTATTTAATTCTGTTTGCCCATAAAATATTTGTTCTAGATAAGAAAACATTTGTATTTAAGGAGACCTACAAAAAGAAGCTACATTATCAAAAATTTGAAGGAAGTCATAAGAAAAGGTGTCATAAGTACATGAGATAATACTAGATTTAGAAATAAGAGATATGATTCTTCCCTTAAATCAAGAAAAAGGAGAATAATGAAAAGACAAGGTGTGCCTGGGTGGCTCAGTTAAGCATCCAACTTTGGCTCAGGTCATGATCTCATGGTTCGTGAATTTGAGCTCCACGTCGGGCTCTGTGCTGACAACTCAGAGTCTGGAGCCTGTTTCAGATTCTGTGTCTCCCTCTCTCTTCCTCCTCCACTGGCACTCTGTCTCTCTCAAAAATGAATAAGCATTAAAAATTAAAAAAAAAAAGAGAAAGAATGTTGATGAGAACCAGAGACAAACTAGATGTAATTGAATTAAATACCACCTATCATAAATAATATCTGTCAGATGTAGAGGGAAATTTTCATGGTCTCAGGAAAGGGGAGCAATTTTAGAATACAACCTGTAAGGTCTTTAACAATAAAACACCTTGTACCAAAAGAAATGCCTTCAATTCAGTGTAACATGTAGTGGATAAGGTAAGATTCATCACATTACTTTCTTTGGTAACATTTTGTGGTCAGGGAACACTCAAATGGATATTGAGTATGATTGAGGCAAAGGAACTTGCAGGGAAGATAAATACCCACAGGTCAAAAATTGTAGGGCCTGGGGTGCCTGAGTGGCTCAGTCGGTTAAGCATCTGACTCTTGATTTTGCTCAGGTCATGATCTCAAGGTTCATGGGATCAAGAATTGTGCCAGGTTTTATGCTGACAGCACAAACCCTGCTTGGGATTTTCTCTGTCTCTGTCTCTGTCTCTCTCTCTCTCTTTCCTTTCCCCCTCTCTCTTTCTCTCTCTCTCTCTCTCTCTAAATAAATAAATAAATAAACATTAAAAAAATTAAGGCCTTTAAATATCCAGAAATGCAGTTCAAAATGGATAAAAAAGTATAATGTTTTTTTCTGATTAGTATAAGAGAACATAATATCAAATTTTCACACTCTCTCGTGCTAAGTAAAAGTCCTAGATATAATGCATAGAAAACCAGTGGAAAACTATGACAGACACAAAGAGGAAAGAAAACTTTTAAATGATTCTAGGACAATAGCAGAACATCTTATGACAATTCCACCTAACAGAAGGCAACTATGGTAGGTAGAATAATGCTTTCCCCCAAAGATGTTCACAAATGAATTCCTGAAACCTATGAATATGTTGCCTTACATGGTAAAAAGCAATTTTCAGATGAGATTAAATTATAGTTCTTGAGATGGGAAGAATATCCTGAATTATTCAGTAAGACAACATAATCATAATGATCCTTATATGAAAGAGGCAACAGGGTTATTGTCAAAGTGATGTGACAATTGAAGCAGAGATCAGACTGATGAAGGGTCATGAGTCATAGGAAGTGGGCAAGGGAATGGGTTCTTCCTTAGACCCTTAAGAATAGATATAATCCTGTTGTTATCTCGATTTTAGTCCAGTGAACCATTTCATACTTCTGACCTCCAGACTATAAAAAAACTTGTGTTGTTACAAGCCACCAAGTTTTTGGTGATATGTTACATTAGCATAGGAAACTGATACAGCAATCCAGTCTTGATGTTTTTCAACCCCTTACATAACTGCAGAGGGAGTCCAGGTATGCCAATTCCTCAATCTAACTGAATGTGAGTTTGTCTGACATAACCAAGTGAACACACACCATCACCAAATGAGGTTGATCAAGATCCTTACAATAAACAACCAAGGGTAGTGCTTTTCTTTCCCATCTGAGACTCTAATACTCATACTGAGAGGGACTAGCATAGTTGGGCAGCACCACCCAACTATGAGGGATTCTACCACAAAAGGTGCCAAGCCTGGGTAGCTATTTGTCACTGAAGGCCTGAAACTCACATTTCCCACCAACAGATATTGGAATACCAGAATCAACTGTAAGAAAGATTCTGCCACAAGTGGCATAACCTGTAAGTCTCTTTATCCACATAAGCTTAAAACTTCACTCCACAGATCATACACATCAGAAGCACCAGCAAGAGGGATCCCAATATAAAATCAGCAAAGCCTCATTTTTCCCACATGGTCCTAAAACTTTCCTCTCCAAAGAAGAGATATCAAGGTAAAGAAGTTTGCTCCTGTAGGAGCAAACCCACCACAGCATGAAGCCTGGCCTGGGAACCATCTTCTAAAGCAATAGACACAATGTCCGAAATACAACTTAAAATTATTAATTGTGCCAATGAAATGATGCACCTGAATGCAAAAATACAGTCAACTAATGGCAATATTGAGGTGATTCAGATGTTGGAAATATCTGGCAAAGATTTTAAAGCAGTCACAATAAAAATGTTTCAACAAAAATTACATGTTCTTTACAAGAACTGAACGGAAATTATAGAACTTATATATAAAAATGTATACAGAAATACAAATCTCAGAAGATGGGCTCAATAAAAAAGTGGAGATGATAGAAGATAAATAAGTGAAATTGAGAATTTATCAATAGAATTATCTAATCTGAAGAAAATATACTAAAAACAAAGATCAGGAGCCTGTGGGACCATAATAACAGATCCAAGTTGGTATCAACAAAGTTTTAGAAAAAGAAGATAAAGTGAAGAAAAGAGTACTTGAAAAAAAGTAATTTTGAAACCCTCATTTATAGAGACGTTAACACTCAAAAGTACTATAATCAAATCAAGATGGAATCCTAAAAACATTCAAGTAATCTACAAAAAGGCAAAAAAAGGAACAGAGGGAAGAGAAAAATAAATTTTAAAAAGTAGACTTAACCACTAATACACCAATACTTATAATAAATATAAATGGACCAAATACACCTACCAAAAGCCAGAGATTGGTAGAGTGGATAAAAATAATCTGACTATATGCTAACCAGAAGAAACTGAATTCAGAAACATACATAATTTAAAAGTAAAGCATGGAAAATTATATATCACATTGATGGTAATCAAGTAAATAAATGAGTGACTATATTAGTATTAGATTTATTTGATACTAATTGCCAATTGAGAGCAAGTAAAATTACTAAAGACAAAAAGGAATATTATATAGTGATAAAAAGGTCAATATACTAGGAAGTTATAATGATATGAAATGTGTATGCACCAAAGGAAAAAAAGCCACAAAATAGATGAAGCAAACACATAAGAAGACAAGCCCACAGTTTTTGGGGATTGAAACATTTTCTTGGTAACTGATAGAAATACTAGACAGAAAATCAGCAACAATATGGAATATATAAACACCACCAGTAACTAATGACATCTTTTTAATATATATATATGTATATATATATATATATATATATATATACATATATATATATTTAAGTAATCTCCACACCCAATGTGGGGCTCAAACTCATGACATTGAGATCGAGTCACTTGTTCCTCTGACTGAGCCAGCCAGATGCTTCTCAATGACATCTAATTGATATTTATAGAACACTCCACCCAAAAACAGTAGAATTTACATTTTATTGAGTACCCTTGGAACATTCACCAAGACAATGTCTTGGGTAATGATAATAACAAAACCTTCAACAAATTTAAAAATACTTGAATTTGTACAGAATATGTTCTCTCACCATAAGAGAATCTAACTAAAAACCAATAATGGAAAGAGGAAAATCAGTAAACATGTAGAAATTAAACAACACAGTTCTAAATACTTCATGGGTCACACAAGTATCAAAGGGAATTTTAAAATACAGAAAAATTAATGAAAATTAAAATTCAGCATGTTAAAATATATAAGATGCATATAAAACAAATAATATCATATAGTGTTATAGAAGGAAACATACCACCGAATGCTTGTAAAGAAAAGAAGCAAGGGTACAAATTAATAATGCAAATTTCTACCTCAAGAAAGTAGAAACTAAAGAGCAAAATACACCCAAATCAAGAGGAAGGAAGGAAACAATAAAGACAAATATAAAAGTAAATGAAATTTAAAATAAGAAAAAGAAAAAAAAGTACTATTTAAAGAAGATTGAGCAAAATTTTCAATTTCATAAAATAATATAAAAAGAGATAACACTTCTCCAGTCATTTTTAATGAAATCACCATTATCCTGTTTCTAAGACCAAAGACATTATAAAAATAGAAAACAAAAGACTAATATCTCTCATGAACTTAGTCTGATATAGTCATAAAAAATACTAAAGGGTCATAAGAACAAACTTCCAGTTACAAAAACTAAATCTTGAGGACTCAATGTATAGCATATAGACTATATTTAATATTATATTGTATATTTGGAAATTACTAAGAGTAATTCTTAAAAGTCCTCATCACAAGAAAAAAATTCTAAATATGTACAGTGATTATGTTAACTAGAGTTATTGTGGTGATCATTCCACAATATGTACAAATATCAAATCATTATGCTATTCATTTGAAAGTAATATGTTATATGTCAATTTTACCTCAATAATTTTTAATTAAATATGGTATCCACTAGATGTACGTTATTATTTAAATTTTTGTTTAATTATAATTGACAGAAAATGTTACATGTTTAAATAAATAATATTAGCTAAATCAAAATATTAGTTTCCCAATCACAGTAGCCACATTATATACAGCATAGGCAATATAGTTAATGGCATTGTCATAGTGTTTCGTGGTCAGAGTTGGTAGCTAAACTTGTGGTAAGCATAGCATAACATATAAACTTGTACAATCACTCTGTCGTGCACCTGAAACTAATGTAATATTGTGTGTCAAGTGTCGTCAAATAAGAAAAAAAAATCAGTAAATCAATTATAGCAATATATCAAAAGGGCAATATGCCACTAGCAAATGGGATTTATGACAGGTTATATAAAGCTGATTCAATATTTGAAAATCAATCAATGTAATCCAACATTTCAATAAGATACAAAAGATAAATCATACAACTATATCTATTGAGACACATAAAACCATTTGGCAAAATTAATCCATAATAACGATTCTCAGAAAATTAAGAATAGAGTGAAACTACTTCATCTTTGATATATAGCATCTACAAAAACCTTACAGCTAAAATCATACTTAATGGTGAAAGATTGCCTGCTTTTACTTTAGGTTAAAAAACAAGTCAAGGATGTCTGTTTTCTTCACTTTATTCAACATAGCACAGGATTTTCTAGAACACCTAGAACACAAAAATATACAAGCTACCAAGACTGAATAATGAAGAAAGAGAAAATCTGAACAAACCTTAACTAGTAAGGATATTGAATCAGTAATCAAAAAGCTTTCAACATTGAAAAGCCCAGGACCAGATGACTTCACCAGTGAATTCTACAAAATATTTAAGGAAGGTCAAATGGCAATCATTTCAAAACTCTTCCAAAAAATTGAAGAGGAGGAAATACTTCCAAACTCATTTTGTGAGGCCAGCGTTACCTTGTTTCCAAAATCAGACAGACACTACCAGAAAATAAAATTACAGGGCAATATTTCTGATTAGTATACATGCAAAAATTCTTAACAAAATAGGAACAAACTGGATTCAACAACATATTAAAAAGACTAATCTCTATGACTAAATGGGGTAAATTCCTGGCATGCAAAGATGGTTGAACATATGAAAATCAATCAGTGTGATGCACCACATTAATCAAACAAAGTTTAAAAATCACATTATTATCTCAACAGATAGCAAATTAATGACAAAATTTAACATACCTTTATGATAAAAAGACTCAACAAATGGTAAACAGTAGGAAATTGTCTCAACATAATAAAAACCATATATGAAATGTCTACAACAAAGTCACACTTAACATTGAAAAACTCAGTTTTTCTTCTAAGATCAGAAAATAGACAAGTATGCCCACTAACTCCAATTCTTTCAACATAGCACTAGAAGTCTTAACAGCTATTAGGCAAGAATAAGAAATAAAAGTATCCAAATCTGAAAGAAAGAAGTAAAATTATCTCTGTTCACAGCTGGCAAGATCTGTATTTAGCAAACCCTAAATACACAAAGACACACACACACACACACACACACTGTTAGAAGAAATAAACAAATTCAGTAAAGTTGCTGGATACCATCTCAACATAAAAAAAAATCAGTTGTGATGAAATGGCTGGTTCTCAGGGGCTGCTGACATTCAGGGATGTGGCCATAGAACTCTCTCAAGAGGATTGGGAATGCCTGAACCTCTCTCAGTGGGATATATACAGGGATGTAATGTTAGAAAACTATAGAATCCTCCTCTTCTTGGGTCTCATTATGACAACGCCAGACCTGATCACTTTTATAGAGCAAAATAATGAGCCTTGCCAACCAACGGAATGGGAAAAGATATTCGCAAATGACATATCGGACAAAGGGCTATTATCAAAAATCTATAAAGAGCTCACCAAACTCCACACCCGAAAAACAAATAATCCAGTGAAGAAATGGGCAGAAAACATGAATAGACACTTCTCTAAAGAAGACATCCGGATGGCCAACAGGCACATGAAAAGATGTTCAGCGTTGCTCCTTATCAGGGAAATAGAAATCAAAACCACACTCAGATATCACCTCACGCCAGTCAGAGTGGCCAAAATGAACAAATCAGGAGACTATAGATGCTGGAGAGGATGTGGAGACACGGGAACCCTCTTGCACTGTTGGTGGGAATGCAAATTGGTGCAGCCGCTCTGGAAAGCAGTGTGGAGGTTCCTCAGAAAATTAAAAATAGACCTACCCTATGACCCAGCAATAGCACTGCTAGGAATTTATCCAAGGGATACAGGAGTACTGATGCATAGGGCCACTTGTACCCCAATGTTCATAGCAGCACTCTCAACAATAGCCAAATTATGGAAAGAGCCTAAATGTCCATCAACTGATGAATGGATAAAGAAATTGTGGTTTATATACACAATGGAGTACTACGTGGCAATGAGAAAAAATGAAATATGGCCTTTTGTAGCAACGTGGATGGAATTGGAGAGTGTGATGCTAAGTGAAATAAGCCATACAGAGAAAGACAGATACCATATGGTTTCACTCTTATGTGGATCCTGAGAAACTTAACAGGAACCCATGGGGGAGGGGAAGGAAAAAAAAAAAAGAGGTTAGAGTGGGAGAGAGCCAAAGCATAAGAGACTGTTAAAAACTGAGAACAAACTGAGGGTTGATGGGGGGTGGGAGGGAGGAGAGGGTGGGTGATGGGTATTGAGGAGGGCACCTTTTGGGATGAGCACTGGGTGTTGTATGGAAACCAATTTGTCAATAAATTTCATATATAAAAAAATAAAAAATTAAAAAAATTAAAAAAAAAATGAGCCTTGGAAAGTGAAGAGAAAGGAGACAGTAGTCATACACTTAGCTATATCTTCACATGACACCCAGAGCTTCCTTTCAAAGCCATGTTTAGGAGCTTAATAACAAAGAGTCTCAGTATGAAATACAAATGTATGGCCTTGAGAATTTACACTTAATGCTAGATTGGAACAATGACGGGGAGAGTGAAGAGCAGCAAAGATTTCACGAAGGAAATATTGAAACTAAGACAACTGCCCCTAATAAGAATCTTCTTGCCAAAAATAATGTTATAAAACACTTTGGAGAACCTCCCTTTTTTTACATCAGGTACTTTGGTAAAACAGTGTGTTTCTGCAAGCAAAGACTCAAATGAAATATCCAAACATTGAAATTCATGGAAAGAAAATTGGAAAATCTGGAAAGTTACGTGGTTCTTTCTGAAAACAATTATTTGGATCATTTTGAAAATAGGATTGGATTTACCTTGCAAATGTTTCTTAACATAAGGAATTTAAAAATGAAGAAAAGTGCTGAATAGAATCAATTTGAGAGGCCCTTTCCTTAGAGTTTTTTTTTTTTTGTTTTTTGTTTTTTTTTAGTTTTCCACCAACAAATAAACCTTCCTAGTTCAGGAATATATACATTTAATAAATGTGGGAGGACCTTTAACCATCCATCATTGCTCAATAAGTATCAGAGAATCGATCATTGGAAAGAACTTTACCTGAGTGACAAAATTAGAAAGATCTTTATAGAGGAATTGATCCTAAAAAACTACCACAAATTTTATAGTGGAGAGAGAACTGATCAGTGTAGTGAGTCAGAAAAAGGTTTTTTTTAAGTTTATTTATTTTTGACAGAGAGAGAGAGACAGAGACAGAGCATGAGTGGGGGAGGGGTAGAGAGAGGGGGAAGCAGAATCCCAAGCAGGCTCCAAGCTCTGAGCTGTCAGCACAGAGCCTGATGCGGGGCTTGAACTCACGGACCACGAGATCATGACCTGAGCTGAAGTCTGACGCTCAACTGACTGAGCCACCCAGGCACCTCATGAGTCAGAAAAAGTTTAAACAAGGCTCAAATGTTTGTTTTTTAAATGTTTCTTTATATTTTTGAGGGAGGGAACAAAAAAGAGAGGGAGATAGAATCCCAAGCAGGCTCTGCACTGTCAGTGCAGACCTGGATGTGGGGCTCGATCCCAGGAATCATGAAATCTTTACCTGAACCACAATCAAGAACTGGATGCTTAACCTACTGAGCCACCCAGGTGCCCCAAGGCTCAGATGTTAATAAAAGTTTGAGGGAGTATTTTCCAGAGAGCCATTATAAATGTAATACATGTGTGAAAGCCTTTTATCAAAGCTCAGAACTTATTATACATAAGAGTACCCATATTGGAGACAATCCTTTTAAATGTAATGAATGTGGGAAAGCTTTTAATCAGTCCTCCAATATTGCCGAATGTCAGATAATTAATGTGGGAAAAACCCATATAGATGTAATAGGTGTAATAAACCTGGGAAAATGTTTAGTCAATCATCAAGCCTAAACAGACATAAAACAATCTGTACTGGAAAGAAAACTTACAAATGTAAGGAACGTGGCAAAGTCTTTGACTGTTACTCACACTAACTCAACATCAGTGAATCCAAACAGTAGGGAAAACTTAAATATTAAAAATGTGGCAATTCCTTTAAGGCACTCACACCTTACTCAACATGACAAATTCATAACAGAGAGAAAACTTATAAATGTAAAGAATGTAACAAGGCTTCTAACCAGAACACAAACCTTATTTGACAATAAAGAATTCATTTTATTTATTTATTTATTTATTTAGACAGAAAGAGTGAGCAGAGAAGGAGCAGAGAGGTAAAGAGAGAGAATTCTGAGCAGGCTCCACTAAGTCAGCGCAGAGCCTGACACGGGGCTTGAACCCACGAACCATGATCGTGACCTGAGCTGAATCCAAATAAAAAAAATTGACAAGCCCTTTAATCAGTGCTCAAACCTCATTCAACACCATAGAATTCATACTAGAGAGAAACCTTACAAATGTAAAGAATATGATGAAACTTTTAGGACTTCCCAACCCTTACAGAGGTCATAGCATCACAGAGTTCATGCTGAGGAGAAACATTATATATGTAAAGAATGTGGCAAGCCTCTAGCTGGAATTCTCAATTTACTCAGCTTACTCATAGATATCATACAGGAACCAAACTATAAATGTAAAGAAAGTGGCAAAGTCTTTAACCAGAATTCAACTCTATGCAATATCCCAAATTCACACTAGATTCAAACCCTACAAATGTAATGAGTAAGGAAAAACCTTTGTTTTAAATATATACTTTAGAGAATATCAGAGTGTGTAAAAGAAAGTAACTTTAAAATTTTTTTTTCAACGTTTATTTATTTTGGGACAGAGAGAGACAGAGCATGAATGGGGGAGGGGCAGAGAGAGAGGGAGACACAGAATCGGAAACAGGCTCCAGGCTCTGAGCCATCAGCCCAGAGCCCGACGCGGAGCTCGAACTCACGGACCGCGAGATCGTGACCTGGCTGAAGTCAGACGCTTAACCAACTGCGCCACCCAGGCGCCCTGAAAGTAACTTTAAAGATATAAATATTTAGAATATATTTAATTGTACATAAATATCAATAAATGTCACAGAATTCACAGTAGAAAGCAGTAAGTCAGTATCTCTATTCAGACATCACTCTACATCAAAATACTCATTACAAGGAATAATACAAAGTTAAACACTTAGATAATGTATATGGTATTATGCTTCAAAAGATTAAGTGGGTGGATTTTTTGGAAATGTATAGTTAAATTCAATATATGCTTTTTACATTGACCCTATTTGAGATTTGTGACTAGCAAATATTCATGTATTTCTACTCTCGAATGACTTCATGAAATTCATTTTATTCCTAGTCGGTGTGTGAAACTCTATGGCTGGGTTTTGCTGCAGCAAAGATAAGAGATGCCCTTTGTGGGGAATAAGCTTAGAAATTCCCTGGGCTTTCACCAATGGGTTAACAGGGAATAAAGAAATACAAAGCCATAGGATGCTCATACCCGAGTTTGGGTTAGCATAAAGGCACCCCAAGAGTAAGGAGGTGCAAAGGTACCCCAGAATAGAGAGGGGGCACAGAGCCCCCATAATAGAGAGAGAGGGGCAATGGCCTTAGAGGGGTACAAAGGCACCCAATACAAAGGTATATGAGGTAAGCAAGGTTAGGCGTTCAAGGCGGAAGCACCCCTCAATTTAGTACTATAGCAAAAAGCTGCTTTCACAGGAGGAAATAAGTAAGCAGCTGAATTGAGCTATAGACCACTGCACTGCAGGTGAAGCAGCCCAGAGTGGAAATGGTTAACAAGAGAAAAGATGCCTTGTTAGCCCTGAGGTTATTCCCCCATCTGCCTTATACCCTAAGCTAGTTAAGGTAAACAGACACAGAGCCTCCTATCTGCCTTTAATAACCATCTGCCCATCTTCCCAGCACCAGGATTTTGTTTTATACTGACCCAAACTCCAAATACTGTAAATCTTCAAAACCTCCCTTTTCCCTCAAGTCCCTAAGTTAATGCTCAGTTTCTTTGTCTCTTTGTGCACACCCATCACATTTGTAAGCCTTATTATCCTAATAAATATAGAGCAAGAACCCTTGTTCCAGGCTCTTGTCTTTTCCCAGACATTAGCCATCTCTTGCTTTAAACCTGCATCCTATTCTTTTGTTGGCCAAAAGAGAACTTTAGACTTAGAGTCAACAAAAGCCCTTCTTAATTAGGGGGATTCATACATATCTAATTTTCCATGAAAGATTAAGGACAATATAAAATACAATATATGAAGACCATCTAAATGGAGATGCTATTTGTGCTCTTAACACTCATGTAAGTTATCATGAAATCGATGTTCAGAACATCATTCGTCTCCATTTATTAATAATAAAAACCTTTCTGAATATTACAAATAAAATAGTTTACCAATTGGTCTTTAAAGAAAAAGAAGTGGCAGTGAAATAAAATACTTATGTATCTTCATAATAGCAATAGTTAGAAGTAAAGAATATTAGTTGATACAGTTGAAATGAAGAAATCTTCACAGATATCAGAAAAAGGATTGCTCAACATTCCCTAAAATGGCATAAAACTGTGTGTCTACATTTCTTAATTATTTTAGGCTTGAAAACTATGGAAATCTTTACTCTAGGATAAATATATCAGCACAGGAATGCTTTTAGAATGCTTGTATTCTGTATTTTTAACAAGGGTTATACAGAGGATTTGAAGTGTATAATGTGGTCTATATGTGATCTTAATATATTTTAGTTCATAAAACATAATGGTTTTAAAATGTTGAAAATGAGTTATTTTTGTGAATACTAATAATTAATAATCTAAAAGGAAATTAAGAAAACAATTACATTTATAACATAATCAAAGGGAATACAACACTTAAGTATAAACTTAAAACAACATCAAAAGGAATACAATACTTAAGTATAAATGTAACCAAGGAGGTGAAAGACTTGTGTACTGAAAGCCACAAAACATTGATGAAAGAAATGAAATAAGACACAAATGGAAAGAAATCTCTTGTTCATATATCAGAAGGCGTAACACTGTTTAAATGTACATATAAAGGGAGACCTATAAGACTCGTGACTGATCTCTCTTTTGAAACTTGGGAGGCCAGAAAGGCATGGCAGGAGATCTTCAATGTTATGAAGAGAAAAAATATGCAGCTGAGAATCCTTTATCCAGCAAGTCTGTCATTTAGAATAGAAGGAGAGATAAAGGTCTTCCCAAACAAACAAAAACTGAAGGAATTCGTCACCACTAAACCAGCCCTACAAGAGATCCTAAGGGGAATCCTGAGACAAAGTACCAGAGACATTGCTACAAGCATAAACCATACAGACATCACAATGACTCTAAACATGTATCTTTCGATAATAACACTGAATGTAAATGGATTAAATGTGCCAACCAAAAGACATAGGGTATCAGAAACAAGACCCATCTATTTGCCGTCTACAAGAGACTCATTTTAGACCTGAGGACACCTTTAGATTGAGAGTGAGGGGATGGAGAACTATTTACCATGCTACTGGAAGTCAAAAGAAAACTGGAGTAGCCATACTTATATCAAACTAGACTTTATTTTTTTTATTTTTATTTTTTAGGTTTATTTATGGTTTATTATTTTGTACTTTAAATACTTTATTTCTATACTTCCTTTAAAAATACTTCGCTTCTTTTGTATTGATCATGATTTTTTCCCCTTTATAACTAATGGTTGAGAAGCTACAGATTCTTTTTTTTGTTTGTTTTTTTTCAATATGTGAAATTTATTGTCAAATTGGTTTCCATACAACACCCAGTGCTCATCCCAAAAGGTGCCCTACTCAATACCCATAAAACACCCTCCCCTCCCTCCCACCCCCCATCAACCCTCAGTTTCTTCTCAGTTTTTAACAGTCTCTTATGCTTTGGCTCTCTCCCACTCTAAACTCTTTTTTTTTCCTTCCCCTCCCCCATGGGTTTCTGTTAAGTTTCTCAAGATGCAGATAAGAGTGAAACCATATGGTATCTGTCTTTCTCTGTATGGCTTATTTCACTTAGCATCACACTCTCCAGTTCCATCCACGTTGCTACAAAAAGCCATATTTCATTCTTTCTCATTGCCATGTAGTACTCCATTGTGTATATAAACCACAATTTCTTTATCCATTCATCAGTTGATGGACATTTAGGCTCTTTCCACAATTTGGCTATTGTTGAGAGTGCTGCTATAAACATTGGGTTACAAGTGCTCCTGTGCATCAGTACTCCTGTATCCCTTGGGTAAATTCCTAGCAGTGCTATTGCTGGGTCATAGGGTAGGTCTATTTTTAATTTTCTGAGGAACCTCCACACTGCTTTCCAGAGCGGCTGCACCAATTTGCATTCCCACCAGCAGTGCAAGAGGGTTCCCGTTTCTCCACATCCTCTCCAGCATCTATAGTCTCCTGATTTGTTCATTTTGGCCACTCTGACTGGCGAGAGGTGATACCTGAGTGTGGTTTTGATTTATATTTCCCTGATAAGGAGCGACGTTGAATATCTTTTCATGTGCCTGTTGGCCATCCGGATGTCTTCTTTAGAGAAGTGTCTATTCATGCAGACAAACAAGACTTTAAATTAAAGTCTGTAACAAGAGATGAAGAAGGGCATTATATACTAATTACAGGGTCTATCCATCAGGAAGAGCTAACAGCTATAAATGTCTATGCACTGAATACAGGAGCCCCCAAATATATAAAACAATTACTCACAAACATAAGCAACCTTATTGATAAGAATGTGGTAATTGCAGGGGACTTTGACACTCCACTTCCAGAAATGGATAGATCATCTAGACACACGGTCAATAAAGAAACAAGGGCCCTGAATGATACATTGGATCAGATGGACTTGACAGCTATATTTAGAACTCTGCATCCCAAAGCAACAGAATATACTTTCTTCTCCAGTGCACATGGAACATTCTCCACGATAGATCATATACTGGTTCACAAAACAGCCCTTCATAAGTTTACAAGAATTGAAATTATACCATGCATACTTTCAGACCACAATGCTATGAAGCTTGAGATAAACCACAGGAAAAAGTCTGGAAAACCTCCAAAAGCATGGAGGTTAAAGAACACCCTACTAAAGAATGAGTGGGTCAAACAGGCAATTAGAGAAGAAATTTAAAAATATATGGAAACAAACGAAAATGAAAAGACAACAATCCAAATGCTTTGGGATGCAGCGAAGGCAGTCCTAGGAGGAAACTACATTGCCATCCAGGCCTATCTTAAGAAACAAGAAAAATCCCAAATACAAAATCTGACAGCACACCTAGAGGAATTAGAAGAAGGACAGCAAAGGCAGCGTAAGCCCAGCAGAAGAAGAGAAATAATAAAGATCAGAGCAGAAATAAACAATATAGAATCTAAAAAAAAAGGTAGAGCAGATCAACGAAACCAAGAGTTGGTTTTTGAAAAAATAAACAAAATTGACAAACCTCTAGCCAGGCTTCTCAAAAAGAAAAGGGAGATGACCCAAATAGATAAAATCATGAATGAAAATGGAATTATTACAACCAATCCCTCAGAGATACAAACAATCATCAGGGAATACTATGAAAAATTATATGCCAACAAATTGGACAACCTGGAAGAAATGGACAAATTCCTGACACCCACACTCTTCCAAAACTCAATAAGGAGGAAATAGAAAGCTTGAACAGACCCATAACCAGAGAAGAAATGGAATCAGTCATCAAAAATCTCCCAACAAATAAGAGTCCAGGACCAGATGGCTTCCCAGGGGAGTTCTACCAGACGTTTAAAGCAGAGATAACACCTATCCTTCTCAAGCTATTCCAAGAAATAGAAATGGAAGGAGAGCTTCCAGACTCATTCTATGAAGCCAGTATTACTTTGATTCCCAAACCAGACAGAGACCCAAAAAAAAAGACAACTACAGGCCAATATCTCTCATGAATATGAATGCAAAAATTCTCAATAAAATACTAGCAAATCGAATTCAACGGCATATAAAAATAATTATTCACCATGAACAAGTGGGATTCATTCCTGGGCTTCAGGGCTGGTTCAACATTCACAAATCAATCAACGTGATATATCACATTAATAAAAGAAAAGATAAGAACCATATGATCCTGTCAATCGATGCAGAAAAGGCCTTTGACAAAATCCAGCATCCTTTCTTAATAAAAACCCTTGAAAAAGTTGGGATAGAAGGAACATACTTACACATCATAAAAGCCATTTATGAAAAGCCCACAGCTAACATCATCCTCAATGGGGAAAACCTGAGAGCTTTTCCCTGAGATCAGGAACACGACAGGGATGCCCACTCTCACCACTGTTGTTTAACATAGTGTTGGAGGATCTAGCATCAGCAATCAGACAACAAAAGGAAATCAAAGGCATCAAAATTGGCCAAGATGAAGTTGAGCTTTCACTTTTTGCAGATAACATGATACTATACATGGAAAATCCGATAGACTCCACCAAAAGTCTGCTAGAACTGATACCTGAATTCAGCAAAGTTGCACTATACAAAATCAATGTACAGAAATCAGTTGCATTCTTATATACTAACAATGAAGCAACAGAAAGACAAATAAAGAAACTGATCCCATTCACAATTGCACCAAGAAGCATAAAATACCTAGGAATAAACCTAACCAAAAATGTAAAAGATCTGTATGCTGAAAACTATAGAAAGCTTATGAAGTAAACTGAAGAAGATATAAAGAAATGGAAAGACATCCCCTGCTCATGGATTGGAAGAATAAATATTGTCAAAATGTCAATACTACCCAAAGCTATCTACACATTCAATGCAATCCCAATCAAAATTGCACCAGCATTCTTCTCGAAACTAGAACAAGCAATCCTAAAATTCATATGGAACTACAAAAAGCCCTGAATAGCCAAAGTAATTTTGAAGAAGAAGACCAAAGCAGGAGGCATCACAATCCCAGACTTTAGCTTCTACTACAAAGCTGTAATCATGAAGACAGCATGGTATTGGCACAAAAACAGACACATAGACCAATGGAATAGAATAGAAACCCCAGAACTAGACCCACAAACATATGGCCAATCTATGACAAAGCAGGAAAGAACATCCAATGGAAAAAAGACAGTCTCTTCAACAAATGGTGCTGGGAGAACTGGACAGCAACATGCAGAAGGTTGAAACTAGACCACTTTCTCACACCATTCACAAAAATAAACTCAAAATGGATAAAGGACCTGAATGTAAGAAGGAAACCATCAAAACCCTAGAGGAGAAAGCAAGAAAAGACCTCTTTGACCTCAGCCGTAGCAATCTCTTACTGGACGCATCCCCAAAGGCAAGGGAATTAAAAGCAAAAATGAACTACTGGGACCTTATGAAGATAAAAAGCTTCTGCACAGCAAAGGAAACAACCAACAAAACTAAAAGGCAACCAATGGAATGGGAAAAGATATTTGCAAATGACATACCGGACAAAGGGCAAGTATCCAAAGTCTATAAAGAGCTCACCAAACTCCACACCCGGAAACAAATAACCTAGTGAAAAAATGGGCATAAAACATGAATAGACACTTCTCTAAAGAAGACATCCGAATGGCCAACAGGCACATGAAAAGATGCTCAATGTCGCTCCTCATCAGGGAAATACAAATCAAAACCACACTCAGATATCATCTCTCGCCAGTCAGAGTGGCCAAAATGAACAAATCCGGAGACTATAGATGCTGGAAAGGATGTGGAGACACGGGAACCCTCTTGCACTGTTGGTGGGAATGCAAATTGGTGCAGCCGCTCTGGAAAACAGTGTGGAGGTTCCTCAGAAAATTAAAAATAGAACTACCCTATGACCCAGCAATAACACTGCTACGAATTTACCCAAGGGATACAGGAGTACTGATGCATAGGGGCACTTGTAACCCAATGTTTATAGCAACACTCTCAACAATAGCCAAATTATGGAAAGAGCCTAAATGTCCATCAACTGATGAATGGATAAAGAAATTGTGGCTTATATATACAATGGAGTACTACAGGGCAATGAGAAAGAATGAAATATGGCCCTTTGTAGCAACGTGGATGGAACTGGAGAGTGTGATGCTAATTGAAATAAGCCATACAGAGAAAGACGGATACCATATGTTTTCACTCTTATGTGGATCCTGAGAAACTTAACAGAAACCCATGGAGGAGGGGAAGGAAAAAAAAAGAGGTTAGAGTGGGAGAGAGCCAAAGTATAAAAGACTCTTAAAAACTGAGAACAAACTGAGGGTTGATGGGGGGTGGGAGGGAGGGGAGGTTGGGTGATGGGTATTGAGAAGGGCACCTTTTGGGATGGGCACTGGGTGTTTTATGGAAACCAATTTGACAATAAATTTCATATATTGAAAAAAAATCTAGCTTGTCTTAAAAACAAAATAAATAAATGTTCATACGACACAAAGCAATCTACAGAATGAATACAATCTCCATTAAGATCTCAGTGTTAGTTATTATAGAAATAGAAAATAAAATCCTAATATTTATATAGAATCACAGAGGCCTCAGAATAGCCAAGGCTATCCTGAGCAAGAATAATAAAGCTGGAGAGCTTTGAATAACTAACACATCCTGATTTCAAAATATATTACAAAGCTACAGCAAGCAAGTACTCTACAGTACCAGTACAATATGGTACTGGTATAAAAACACACATAGACCAGTAGAACAGAATCAAGAACCCATAAATAAACCCACATATATAGTCCATATTCAGATTTTCCACAAGGGTGCCAAGAACACACAATTGAGAAAGGATAATCTCTTCAACAAATGATGTTGGGAAAACTAGGTGTCCATGTGCAAAAGAATGAAATTGGATCCTTACCTTACACTATACATAAAAATGAAGTAAAAATGGATTAAAGACTAAAGTGTAAGGCCTGAAACCCTAAAACTTCTAGAAGAAAACAAAGAGGAAAATATGTTTTCCTTTGGCATTGGTAATTATTTCTTGAATATGGTGCTAAAGCATAGGAACAATAGCCTAAATAAACAAGTGGAATTTCATCAAACAATAAAAAAAAAAGATTATCCATAGCAAAACAAGAAATCCACAAAATAAAAAGGCAATGAACCACTCTGGAAAACAGTATGGAGGTTCTTCAAAAAATTAAAAATATAACTACCTTATCACCCAGCAATTACACTATTAGGTATTTAATCAATGGATACAAAAATGGTGATTCAAAGGATCACATGCACCCCAATGTTTATAGCTGTGCTATCATCATTAACCAAACTATGGAAACAACCCAAATATCCATGGACTTACGAATGGATACAGAAATTATATATATATATATATATATATATATATATATATATATATATACATATATATAATTTATATATATATAATATTATATATACAATGGAATACTACTGAGTGATGAAAAAAGAGTGAAATCTTGCCACTTACTACAATGTGGATGGAACTAGAGTGTGTTATTGTAAGCAAATAAGTCAGTCAGAGAAAGACAGATAACATACGATTATGCTCATATGTGAAATTTGATAAACACAACAGATGAACATAGGGGAATAGAAGAAAAAATAAGAAAAAAAAAGAGAGGGAGGCAAACCATAAGATACTCAAATAGAGAGAACAAACTGAGGGTTGTTAGAAGGGAGGTGGGTGGAGGGATGGGTTAAGTGGGTGATGGTCACTAAGGAGGGCACTTTTCGGGATGAGCACTGGGTGTCATATGAAAGAGATGAAACACTGGGTTCTACTTCTAAAGCTAAGACTACACCATATGTTAACTAACTTGGATTTAAATTTTAAAAAGTGAAAAGGCAATGTGCACAATGGGAAAAATATTTGCAAACCATGTATCTGATAAAGGGTTAATATTTAGAATATATAAAAGACTCACAACTAAGTGGCAAAAGTCAAATAACCCTACTAAAAATTTGAAAAATGACATTAGTAGACCTTTCTTTAAAGAAGATATCCAAATGCGCAACAGGTATATGAAAATTTGGTTAACATCACTAATCAGGGAACTGAAAATCAAAACCACAATATTTCATCTTACATCTGTTAGGTTGATTATTATAACATTTATAAAGTGTTATTGAGGATATTGAAAAAAGGAACTTTTATACAATGTTGGTGAGAATGTAAATTAGTGCAGCCACTATGGAAAACAATATAGACAGTCCTGAAAAAACTAAAAGGAAAGCCATTACATTATACAGTAATCACACTTTTAGGTATATCTCCAAAGTAATTGAAATCAGAATCTCAAATAGGTATCTGAACTCCCATGTTCATTGCAGCTTTATTCACAACCACTAAGACATGGCTGCAAATGAAATGTCCATAAACAGATGAATGGACATAAAAATGTTATATATGTATATATATGATATTATTCACAAAAAATAGAGTATTATTCAGTATTACAAAAAGAATCCCTGTCATTTGTGAAAATATTTCAAATGTGAACCTGGAGGATATTACCCCAAGTGAAGTAAGCCAGACACAGAAAGACAAATACTACATGATACCACTTATATGAGAAATATAAAATAGTCAAACTCATAGAAAGGGAGTATAGAATAGTGGCTGCCAAGGCATGTGTACAAAAGGAAGTGGGAAATTGCTGCTCAATGTGTAAAACCTTTCAGTCATGCAAGATAAAAAAGTTCCAGAAATGTTCTGCACTACTTTGTACTTAAAAATACTGCATTGGGCATGCAGCATCTATCTATAGTATTTCTTATATTTGCTTGTGAATCCTCAGTTATTTCAAAATAAAAAGATGAGTTTAAAAAGTCACAAGCTATCAAGCTAGGTTTAGTAAAGATCAGCACTTAAAGAGAGAAAAATATTGATATAGTGAGTGAAGTTGAGCAGGATACACTAAATAATAAGAAGCTTATCGTCTGAAACAGGGAAGCCTAAGTACAAGAAATAAAAGATGGAAGAATGTGATGCCATGTGATTTTGTTTGTTGGCAGCTATGGTCATTTGAGGACAAGGGCCTTCCAAAATAATATGTGTAAGAGTTGACTAGCTGAAAGAAAATAATTGTGAGGTTGGGGGGATTAATAAGCCATCAGTATGAATGTTAAATTTTCTGAATATGATGGCAAATGAAAGAATACAGATGAAGAATGTTATAAAATGACAATGCCTCTTTTCATTCCACCGAAATGAATTAAATTTATGAATATATTCTATTCTGTGTATTTAAGTATTGTTTTTAATTAGGAGCACATACTATTTTAGTTTGATTTTAATAGCTCTAATAAGAAACGTGGCAAGATACAGCTGATTTTTAAAATGTGCATTTATTATATTTGGTTTATAGTGCATTGCTGGGAGGCATATTTTTAGCAGTTTGAAAACTAATCAACGAAATGCAATAATTCAGGGTCTTTTTCAACATTTGGATTCTAGTTAACTAAGATAATATTTAAAACAGGGGTCCAATACAATTATATAAAAATTAGTTTAATGAAGCATTTATATATGTGTGTGTACATATATATTTAAAATCAAGCTTTACTCAATATTATTTAGACTAGAAAACACCCAAACAATGAGAAAAGTAGTAAATATCCATGTGAAGTCTAAGAGCTATCAGACTTCTCAACACATTTTAGTAAGTCATAATTTAAAAGACACTTCATTACTCTTTACATTAGTCTCCTTTTTGATATGGGGGGGAATCATAGACATCTGATTGCATCCTACTGTTTTGGAACAAAACAGAAAAAGCAGAAGTAGCAAATTGTAAGAAATATTTTGGCCAATTAAAATAGAATAAACAAAATGAATTATGTGTCAAGCTACTTAATGAGTAACAAAACACCTCCTATAATTTGCTTACTCATTTTTCAACAAATGTTCTTATTTACCACGCTGTAGGTATAGCACTGTATCAAACAGACAAGAAAAACAACACTGCTCTCATATAGTTTATATTCTAATGCAGAAAATTTTATTCATAAAGATGTAAATAATGACACAAAATACTATAAAATTTATGTAGATATTACTTAGACAATATGAAATATGGGAGTTTAAAAAAAGGAGTGCATACTTTGAAGCAAACAGGAAAATCTCTGTGAATGAACTGAGACTTTACTTGAGGCTTAAAAGAGTATTAAATCTTTCTTCTGGCTATAGTTTTTAGTTAATAGGCTGGAAATGAATTCATAAATGGTTTCATGGTACTTTCCAAGATTATCCCGATAGTATACATTAAAATTATATGATCAATTATTCACTAAAAAATGTATTTTGGGGCTCCCTGGGTGGCTCAGTCAGTTAAGCATCTGGCTCTTGGTTTTGGCTCAGGTCAGAGTCTCACAGTTCTTGGGTTTGAGCCCACATTGGGCTTAGTGCTGACAGTGTGGAGCCTGATTGGGATTCTCTCCCCCCCTTCTCTCTGCTCCTCCCCAACTGGCTCTCTCTCTCTCAAAATAAATAAATAAAGTTTAAAAGAATGCATTCTTCTAATTACCATTCTTTCAGCACTGTGAGCTTGTCAAAGGTAAAGATCTCCTGTAAGTAATATTTGTATCCCCCTTCAAACACTCTGGCACTTTCACCACACTAGTAGACAATTGGATGTTTGCTAAATTAAGTTTATTTTCTTCTTTATTTAGATAATCTAAGGATAATCTAAGACTAAGACTCTATGATAGAAAAAGTAAATCAAGTCATTTTCCATGTTCTTTCTTCTCTCAAAATATGCCTAAGTGAGAGTCCAGATCATTTGTTTTCCTTATTTTATTTCAGTTTCAGGGGTATAGAAGAAATAATTAATTGTTTCATGACTTTGAAATTCTTGTCCAATAATCTTCACATATTATTCATTGGTACAGCCCTGGAAACAGGAAAATAAAAAGACATGGTACTACAGATATTCATGGAGCAAGAACAGAACCATAACCGTAGGCTTTCTTTTGAGGAAGACAATAAACTCTCACTTGAGATTTATTCTTTCTCTAACTGTGCTGGATGCCTTCTAGCCACAATTTCACAACTCTTCAATTTAATCAAACTTTAACTTCCATCATATGGGAAATTTCAGAATGTGTTCTGCAATGGTTTTGTGAGCTGAAAAGAACATAAATTATCCTCAACATCTTTACCACAGATTCACAAAATCATTGCATCTGAATGCACTTAAAGAAGTTATGTGAGTCTTTAGGCAATTCTATGCCAAAATTTGCAGAATCAATCAATGCCTACCCACAATTTTCATAACAGAAGTCTAGGCGACCTGGAACTTGAGATAATAGTTTTTAAGGAGTTACTTACTGAGGGAAAACTGGCTAATAGGGAAAGTTATCAAAATCTACAATCATGATAGTTTAAAACCACAAGTCTTTTCAGTGTGTTGCCTATAGATGCTTCCCTGTAACATTATTGTGAGAGATTTATAGTGTTGTGCTAAATAGATTATATTGCCTTCCTTCCAAGGGATTAGATTCCAATCTAAGTCTGAGTGTCACAAAATTTGTTCTATAACACACACACACACACACACACACACACACACACACCTCTCATTGGATTACAAGACTCTACTATGAATGAATGCAAATTATCTGATGTAGTAATAAAAAATACCTTGCATATAAGAAACCTTTATATGCTTGAAGAATTAAGTCATCCCTTGAGTTATTTCCAATTAGTATAAGAATACACAGCAACATTTGATCATATTGGTAGATTGATAACCAGAACTCTTTGCTATAGAGGAGGCACATTGCATCAGTATGCAAAGATCAACTTATACCCAACTTTGCTTTTATAGTGCAGAAACAATGAGAGTGAATTGTGTTTAATCTTACCTAATTACTATTTGAAGTACTAGTGATCTAATTACCTAGATCCTTGGTCTATATATATAATACAAACAATATTACCTATCTATAATGGATACTTAGTTTACACAAAGTTTATGGACACAATAAAGTAAATACATAAATTTTAATAAAGGTAAAATAAGCTCATGTTATCTCTATTGGAATTTGTTAAAAACAACAAAAAAAACTTAAAGGATGGCTAACTCTGTCTCAAAAGTTTTCATGAATGATTGTTAAGATACCTTTCAAGGTCTTTGGTAACCTGAAGCTGTAAAGTTTTGCTTGGATGATAAGCTGGATTAAATTCATTAGACATTTAGGCCTCTTGCAAATTGGATGGAATGCTAAAGCACTGCTTACTAAACATAGGTTTGTGGTTTGGCCTCTTATGGAAAAACTAAGGATATTTGGGTCTGTTGGAAAACCTGCTTTGTGCTTAATTAAGAAGTTTGCCATCTAAAAAAAATTCTGATGTAACAGACAGTTCACAATCAGTCACTAATCAGTTTTCACTGGAAACTAAGGTTTCTTTTTATTTATTTTTATTTTTTTTTAATTTTTTTTTCAACGTTTGTTTATTTTTGGGACGGAGAGAGACAGAGCATGAACGGGGGAGGGGCAGAGAGAGAGGGAGACACAGAATCGGAAACAGGCTCCAGGCTCTGAGCCATCAGCCCAGAGCCCGACGCGGGGGCTCGAACTCACGGACCGCGAGATCGTGACCTGGCTGAAGTCGGATGCTTAACCGACTGCGCCACCCAGGCGCCCCATGGAAACTAAGGTTTCTAAGAGTTAAAATTCTGCTAAATGTAATGAATGCTAAGTGTAAAATTTCTGCATGTAAAAGCAACTCTGTATATAAAAAACAAGTGATATAAAAATCTAAAAAATGGGAATAAATTTTTATTAAAAGTAAAAAAAGTTAATTTTGTCCTAAATTAGACTAGTTGTTTGGGGGAAAAGGGGGAACTTGAGTCAAAATCTAAAAACAAAAAAAAGTTATAGAAGTTTTGTGAAAAAATCTTACAAATTTTTTTATAGGTGGTCAGGATGAACTAAGGTTAAAATGAAAAGAATTTAAAAATACACTGATACAATAATAAAATTCTGCTTTTCTCTGTTCAAAAGACAAAGTTTTCTTGGATTAAGGATCACCTCTTTTTTTTTTAATTTTGGATGTTTATTTTTGAGAGAGATCGAGAGACAGAGTGAGTGGGGTGGGGGGGGTTGGGCAGAGAGAGAGGGAGACACAGAATCCGAAGCAGGCTCCTGAGCTGCTTCTAGGAATCTGAGCTGACAGCTCAGAGCCCTACACAGTGTTCAAATTCCCAAACCGTGAGATCATGACCTGAGTCATGACACTTTACTGACTGAGCCACCCAGGCGCCCCTGGATCAGTTCTTAAAAAAAAAAAAATGTAAACAAACATCTTTTTCTCTTCTGCCTGCCAGAAAAACCACAGCTTTATGTTTTGTCTTTATCAAATCTTTACTTAGTCAAAACTTCTAAATGTTCAGGAAACTAAGCTTTGTTAACAACTATATACCCTTACACATTTCCAGTGGATTCTATTATTGCCACCTTGGTTGAATAAATAATTAAGATTTATAATGATTTATAATCCTATTTAAAATATGCTTTATAACCTTCTATGGTTTTAACAAACTTCCCAAGATTTAAATTGTAAATAAAATCTTTTTGACCAACTGGGCTCTTTTATTTTGCCTGTTACTTGGAATGCCCTGTCAAATAAATAATGGTAAACCTTAGGTTATATTGCTTAGGTCAATGCTATAACTGCTCAAATGTATATAAAGTTCCTAAAGTTTTAATATGTTTTAATATAAGGCCATTACTTGACATTCTAATTATCAGAATGTTATATGTCACAAAATAACCAAATTTCCTTATGAATTTCATCATAATAAACTCTGTCAGATTTTTAACCATGTCGATTTTTTGAGTCTTTTGTTATTTATACTTAATATTCTGATGGTTTATCTATAGTTATTATTCTGATGCTCTTACAAAATGTGTTTCATATTCAAAAAGATATATAAAAAAGGACTTTCAGGACAAATACAGGTATTGCAGGTTGGCTTGGCTCCTGGGCTGGAGAAGTTACTAAAAATTCAATGTAGAGATTCTTTATAAAAATTCCAACAAAGAAAATTTTAAAAGATCTATATGACCAATCGCTATTCTTGTTGAGCTTATGTAAATAATTAGGCCTACTTTGTTAAAACTGGGCTTGTTCTACAAATGAATTAGTTTTAATTTGGCTATCTCTAAAAATTATGGTTTTTAGGGAAAATTATGTTTCATTAACACACCTTTATGGATGTTAAATTCTAGTTCTAATTATCTTTAAATATTTGTTGTTTACCTAAACTAAGCAACTTGAGATAAACTTCAAAAAATTTCACAAAACTCATATATAGACAATCTTTATATCTATTATTCTATGGGCCATTCAAAAGGATCATCACAGATATTAAAATTATAAACCGATAAAACACATCTGATTCCTACTGCCTGTTCCTACTCCATCTGAGGATGCTTCAAGCCTGACATCTAAAAATCTTCTCCCTAAAAACACTAACAGACACTGGGTTTATAATTTTACTCCAACCATTAACATATTTTTCTTGATCCTATAAAAGTGTCTCTTATTATTTGATTGTTTACTGAACAAAACAGAGTCTATTTGATAGTTAACACCACGTACTACACAATGAAAACCTTAAATAACTCTCAAAATAACATTATATTAATTAAATAGTAAAATAACTCAAATTCATTAAACAGTCTAAAAAATAAAATGGCATTAGATATTTTAACTACCACGCAAGATGGAACTTATGCTCTCATAAAATCAAAATGCTATATAAATTATCTCTTTCTTTCTTTTAATAATTGGTAAAATTCCTGAACTAAAGGAAGATTTTTATTGATTGTCAAAGGACTCTTATTTGGGCTTCTTTTTCTTTTTGTTATTATAATCATGTTTTACTGTTTTCTCCCATGTCTCTCCACCCTATGCCAAGACTCCTTCACTGCCAGAACGTCAAGCCATCATAAAACATACAAATGGTCTTTTTAAAACTGTTTTTATTAAAACAAAAGGGTGGAAATGCCACTCTTAAGACAAGATTAATGAGAGCCCTATTTACATTAAATCACTTACAATTAGACAGAAAACTTCCTTCCACAATGCTCAAACATTTTCAAATGGAACAAGAACTCCCCAAACTCAAGGTATGGTGTAGATTACCCAATGAGGGGCCAACCTGGAAGGGTCCAGTACAACTGTTAACCTGGAGGCAAGGTTGTGCTGCTCTGCTTTCTCCTCAAGGTCCTGTGTGGGTACCTGCTCAGTTAATTAAACCATATCATGAGCTGGCATGAGGGACTCAAGAATCCAATACCAAACTTCAAACTGATGGTGGTGACCCCTTCCAATGGGATGTTGAATGCAAAGAAGAGGAAGATTGATCACTCAGCCAACTGAGACATCTCCTGGGGTGATGATAAAATATTAACCTGACAGGCTAAAGAGATTTTAACCCACTCAGGCATGCCTGTGACCCCTAAAAATATGTCTGTATCCATCATCTTTTGCCTTAATGCCAACTCAGCTAAAGTGATACTCCTGCTAATGTGTCTCCATTCTTTACCTGTTGCTTCTACTCACCCAAACTCTACATTTACCTACTTGGCTCATCTTCTTAGCCCTCCTATGTTGGATTTAGTCTCTTGAGAAGATCCCGAAATTCCTATCTCGTCTAATGACTCCTCTATTACTGGAGGACACTGGGTTCCCATTAATGCTGATGATTTTTCTAAGTATCCTTCCCATAAGCTCTCAGTAGATTGGACTTTTCCTTATTGGGCATCACTCTATGTTTCTATTATAACCCTAATACCCACAATACTAACCAAAGCCTGTGTCTTTCTGCACAATGGTATATGAATAATATACATAAGGCACCAAAACACGGATTCTGGGTAAGTACTGTCAAATATCAACATTTTATTCTCACAATAGCAATAAGAGGAAATCTGAGGGAAAACGAGTACCAAAACCTCCAATTCCAGTGTGTACCAGATCCTGGCTGGAGATGGAGTCTTGTGATAGCTTCTCATGGGACCTCTGCCATTCTTATAATTTTGCACAAATATCCCTATTTAACAATACGATCCTTAAAAATTGGGGACCTCAAGGACTTATGGTGATGGAAAATAATTGGACTTGGAAAGGATGTATCTGGAATTGGTCACTTCCTTTCCATTATGTCACTTCTAACCCCATATGGAATCTTTGATTTGTGGGTCCAATACTTAGACTCAAATACTCCACTAATACCTATCCCTTTATTAAAACTTCCTCCTGGAGTATTGGCTTGTCATTTATTCAAAGAAAATTTAGACATGGTCCCACTACATTTATACATGGCAAATTTAACTGGTCCTATACCGATGAGATTAACAGCACAGTTATATGTACGACAAGGCCATATATTTTCTTACTTGCATCTGAAGCTCCAAATGTTAATGACACGTATTGTAACTCCAAATTTTAATGAGACACACATTGTTTTCATAGGGAACAAAACATGGGTAACCCCCTGTTTCTCTACTACAAACATATCATATTTACATATAACTTTGTCTATATAGCTAAACAAAAGGCACAACTCTGGTTGTCAGTCCAATTAAAGCAGCCTTGATAAGGGGGGTCCCCAAATGCAACAGTTTGTCTCTGCATTAGCAGAAAGAAAGAGATACAAAAAGTTTCTAAACATTTTGTTGGTGGCTATTTTGACCATTACAGCACTTTCAGCAACAGCAGCCATGGCAGCCTCCTCTCTAGCTGTCTCTTTAAAGACCACACACAAAATAAATCAGCAAATGCAGAATACTACATTAAATTTAGAAGAACAAATGAGGATTGATCAACAACTCCTTGCCCAACTTCAGGCATTAGAAGCCACTATTGTCTGGCTAAGAGAACATCAACAGGTATTGTGGACCCCATCACAACTTGTATGAGACTCAAGTTTCACAACCTACTTTATCATTCTCAATTTACACAATGAGTCCTGGAATCAAATTCATAGACATTCTTTTTTTTAATTTTTAATGTTTATTTATTTTTAAGAGAGAGGGGGAGACAGAGTGTGAGGGGGGGAGGGGCAGAAAGAGAGAGGGAGACACAGAATCCAAAGCAGGCTCCAGGCTCTGAGCTGTCAGCACAGAGCCCAAAGCAGGGCTCGAACTCATGACGCTTGAGATCATCACCTGAGCTAAAGTAGGATGCTTAACCCACTGAGCCACCCAGTCACCCCAAATGCATATACATGTTAATTAGGCATTCGACTTGCCCCTAAACATCTCTTCTAACAGTGTGAAAATCAGATTGCGAAAACAATTACAAAACCTTCAACAAGAAAGCTAACAAGCTATGATTAACACTGTCAATGACATTTCTAATTGGATCAACCAAAAAAAAAAAAAAAACTGCTTCTCCAGGTTCAGTCTACACTCCTGGTTTAACACTATTATAATGCTTCTAATAATCTTGTTTTTTGTTGCAGTTGTCAAAATGATGATGTCTCTTTGCTCCTCTAACAAGTCGCCCAAGGTGTTTTTCACCAATATCCAGATGTTCACCTTTTCCATGACAACTCCTGGTTCTGCTAATAAAAAGCAAAAGGTGGGGGGAATGTGGACTTATGTCTAGAGAGTGTATTGTAAGTCCTGAAGGGTGAATGAGGTAATCGCTGAAGTGTGAACGATGTTCTGGTCTCAGTGATAGTATTATGTGGACAGAGCCCCATGATCTCCCAAAGGGCAGTATAAATACAACACCTGCTATAACTCCCTGACGTTCCTTAAAACCACATGCACTCTCTTCAAGCCTTCACATAGCCACCAGATGTCTGTCTGGCTAAAGATCCTTTGTGGTCTGTTTTCTTGCTTTGGTATCCTTTGATACTTCTATGTAAATAAAGACTATGTGCAGTCTGATGCTGCTGCTGCTGCTCTCACTGGCAGAGGCATCCCTGCATGTCTGCTTAGACTAAGTGTCTGAGAACTTTTTATTCAGTTCCTGTCAACAGAGGGCACTTGTTGGGATGAGCACTGGGTGTTGTATGTAAGTGATGAATCATGGGAATCTACTCCCAAAGTCAAGACTACCCTGTGTAGACTGTGTGTTAGCTAACTTGACAATAAATTACTTAAATAATTAAAAAAATTTATTTCTTACATTTTGTAATCTAAATAAATGCTCATGAAGTAGATGTGCTCTCCATAGCAATAAGTCCTACAGACATTGATCAGAGCTTAGGAAATAAGAAAAGATAGAGCAACTTACTGCACATTTATATACCCAAGGTAAATGAGAACTTGATTATAAGAATGTGGGGAAAGTAGTATAATTTTATAATTTATAATTTTTTATTTAACTTTGTATGAGTCTCTGTATTTTATCTTTGGCAAATAATAACCCAATGACACCTCTTTCATTATCCTGGGAGAACTTTGGATTGAGGATATTAAAAATAGAGAAAGTATAAAAAAGTCTGGTAAATAGGTACAAACCCTTAAATGGTTTGGCTTGCCATTTTTTCTCTTTCCTTTATGAGACACAGAGATGCAACTGTGTACATTATCAACATATTAAATAAAAAATTAAAACATCAAGGAATCTGAATATCTGCTTCCTGTGACACAGCATTTAGTCAAAATTATTTTGTTTTGCTTACAGTTCCTATGTGTCCTTGCACTTTGTAACCATTTTGTGTTAAATTGCATATAAAAATGGAAAGACATGATATAAAGGAAATTCTTGGTAAAATGAGATAAGCATCTTGACACCTCTTTCTCAAATTCTGTTTAGTCTGATCATCAGTTGAAATATAAACTATGCATTTTTATACTTTATTATCACCCAGTCTCCACCTCCACCTCCACATCCAATTAACATTTTACTATAGTTTTTGAAGGAAACGCAAATGTTATGATTGATGAAGGTAAAAAGATTTTCCATGATATTGAAAATAACATGTAAATGCAAAAAGTTTAAATGATTCTTAAAAAGGGATTTATCACTTTATTTGGGAAAAATAAAATAACAGTGTCAACATGAGACTTGAGTAAGAACTTTTAAACTTCAGGGGTGCTTGAACAAAATTAAGAAATATTAAAACAAGAAGTTTAATCTTTATCTGAATTGTGATGGTTAGTGGAGAAATCAACTAACCCCTAAATCAAGAAGAGGCAGAGGCACTGCTGAGCACTTGAGAATGGATTGGCTCTCTCATTTACCTAAGTGCTTACAGATAGCATTATTCCACAATGTTTCCACAAGAAAGAATAAGAGAAATATTGTCATGAAGTTCCAATAGTTCATTTTTGCTTTAGTTTCCCTTGCCTCCGAAGACATGACTAGTAAAAGGTTGATACGACTGATGTCAAAGAGATTGCTGCCTGTGTTCTCTATGATTTTAGGTCTCACATTTAGGTCTTTCATCCGTTTTGAATATATTTTTGTGTATGGTGTAAGAAAGTGGTCCAGTTTCACTATTCTGCATGTTGCTGTCCAGGTTTCCCAACAGCTTTGCTGGAGGACAGGTGGGTTGGGTATGGGCTAAATGGCTGATGGGTATTAAGAATGGCACTTGTTGTGATGAGCACGGAATTTTATAAGTAAATAATGAATCACTAATTCTACTCCCAAAACACATATTACACTATATGTTAACTAACTAGAATTTAAATAAAAACTTGAAACAAACGAAAATAAATGGCTAATTAATGAATGAAAAAAGTACTGTCATGACTTTTGTATCCAAAATGAATACTTCTTATGAGAAAGAATCAGCCTTACCAGAATGCAGTCAAACCTTGGAGATATTCTGGGTTTGTTCTGAAACAACCACAATAAAACTAATATTGCAATCAATCAAGTCAAAGAACTTTTTGGTTTCCCAGTGTACATACAAGTTATGTTTACACTATTCAGTAAGCTATTAAGTACACGATAGCCTTATGTTTAAAAAACAATGTATATATAACTTAATTATAAATATTTTATACCAAAAAATACTAACCATCATCAGAGATTTATCCCACTCATAGTCAGTGATCACAGATTATCATAAAAATATAACAATTATGATGAAATTCTGAAATATTACGAGAATTACCAAAATGTGAAGCAAAGACATGAAATGAGCAAATGTTGTTGAAAAAATGGCACTTAGACTTTCTCAACAAGGGTTGTCATAAACCTTTAATTCATAAAAAAAAAACACAATGTCTGCAAACTGCAGTAAAGCAAAGCAGAATAAAGCAAAATATGCCTGTAGTGAACATCATTTCCAGTATCACTTTCACTTCTGTCTCTGTCTCCTCTCTCTCTGTCTCCTCTCTCTCTTGCTCTCTCTCTCTCTCTCTCTCTCTCTCTCTCTCCTTAGGTGTGAGATTAAAAAGTTAAACCCTCTGACTTTTTTATCTGCTATTTCAAGAGGTTTCTCTGAATAACTGACCTGCCTTATGGATTTCTGATTAAGCAAATATATGTATAAAAGAATTAAAAAAACACATCACAACTATTTGTATTAATAAACAAGAAAAGCAAAGTCTGCACAATTGTACTTCAGATAAACAAGCTTTATTTTCATATTTTTTACACTCCCTCCATCCATGTTTTCTAATTTCCCCTCCTTCCTTATTTGAGACTTATTGAGTACTTCCTTAATATCAGATTTTGTGATAGGAGAAGGAAGAACAAAGAGTGAGGAGCCAAAACAGACACAATTTATTTCATGTGGTTGACAATCTTGTTAGGGAAAATGTCATTAATAAGATTATCACATCAATAAATATAAAACTAGAAGTGTAAAAACTGGTATGAAGGAGAGAAGAACTAGTGCTATGGGAGCATATAATAGGAATTTCACTTACTCAGGAACCCATGGGAAGGTTTTCTTAAATAAATTTCACTTGAGAGCTAAAGGAGCAGCACAAAGAATGTTTCAGAAGAGTGAAAACCCAGGGAAGAAGACAGCCTGATGTAGAAGGGCAAGGGTGAAAAAAATCACTAGGTACAATACTTAGCTATGGAGAACAGTTGGTGTAATATATAAAAAGGGGGAATATATTGAAGTAAAAATTGAGTCTAAAACAGACTTAAAATGTACTACAGTGATGGGAACATCAGTTTTAAAAAATCAATTTGAGTATTTGTGCAAATATTTTAACATTTACATTTCTGTGATTATGTATAATTATTCAATAAATACTGTCTAGACAGTTTCAGCCATCTGTTTAATAATATTTTCTTTTTTTAAGGTTCTAGATTTTTTAATCAGTAGTATCTGAATCATTTTTCTTTCTTTTTTAATATATGAAATTTATTGTCAAATTGGTTTCCATACAACACCCAGTGCTCATCCCAAAAGATGCCCTCTTCACTACACATCACCCACCTCCCCTGTCTACCACCCCCCATCAACCATCAGTTTGTTCTCAGTTTTAAACAGTCTCTTATGCTTTGGATCTCTCCCACTCTAACCTCTTTTTTTTTCCTTCCCCTCCCCCATGGGTTTCTGTTAAGTTTCTCAGAATCCACCTAAGAGTGAAAACATATGGTATCTGTCTTTCTCTGTATGGCTTATTTCACTTAGCATCACACTCTCCAGTTCCATCCATGTTGCTAAAAAGGGCCATATTTCATTCTTTCTCATTGCCACGTAGTACTCCATTGTGTATATAAACCACAATTTCTTTATTCATTCATCAGTTGATGGACATTTAGGCTCTTTCCATAATTTGGCTATTGTTGAGAGTGCTGTATAAACATTGGGGTACAAGTGCCCCTATGCATCAGCACTCCTGTATCCCTTGGGTAAATTCCTAGAAGTGTTACTGCTGGGCCACAGGGTAGGTCTATTTTTAATTTTTTGAGGAACCTCCGCACTGTTTTCCAGAGTGGCTGCACCAATTTGCATTCCCACCAACAGTGCAAGAGGGTTCCCGTTTCTCCACATCCTCTCCAGCATCTATAGTCTCCGGATTTGTTCATTTTAGCTACACTGGCTGGCGTGAGGTGTTATATGAGTGTGGTTTTGATTTGTATTTCCCTGATGAGGAGCGACATTGAACATCTTTTCATGTGCCTGTTGGACATCTGGATGTCTTCTTTAGAGAAGTGTCTATTCATGTTTTCTGCCCATTTCTTCACTGGATTACTTATTTTTTGGGTGTGGAGTTTGGTGAGCTCTTTATAGATTTTGGATAGTAGCCCTTTGTCCTATATGTCATTTGCAAATATCTTCTCCCATTCCGTTGGTTGCCTTTTAGTTTTGTTGATTGTTTCCTTTGCTGTGAAGAAACTTTTTATCTTCATGAGGTCCCAATAGTTAATTTTTGCTTTTAATTCCCTTGCCTTTGGGGATGTGTCAAGTCAGAAATTGCTGCGGCTGAGGTCAGAGAGGTCTTTTCCTGCTTTCTCCTCTAGGGTTTTGATGGTTTCCTGTCTCCCATTCAGGTCCTTTATCCATTTTGAGTTTATTTTTGTGAATGGTGTGAGAAAGTGGTCTAGTTTCAATCCTCTGCATGTTGCTGTCCAGTTCTCCAAGCACCATTTGTTGAAGAGACTGTCTTTTTTCCATTGGATGTTCTTTCCTGCTTTGTCAAAGATTAGTTGGCCATACGTTTGTGGGTCTTGTTCTGGGGTTTCTATTCTATTCCATTGGTCTATGTGTCTGTTTTTTGTGCCAATACCATGCTGTCTTGATGATTACAGCTTTCTGGTAGAGGCTAAAGTCTGGGATTGTGATTCCTCCTGCTTTGGTCTTCTTCTTCAAAATTACTTTGGCTATTCGGGGCCTTTTGTGGTTCCATATGAATCTTAGGATTGCTTGTTCTAGTTTCGAGAAGAATGCTGGTGCAATTTTGATTGGGATTGCATTGAATGTGTAGATAGCTTTGGGTAGTATTGACATTTTGACAATATTTATTCTTCCGACCAATGACCATGGAATTTTTCTCCATTTCTTTATATCTTCTTCAGTTTACTTCATAAGCTTTCTATAGATTTCAGCATACAAATCTTTGACCTCTTTGGTTAGGTTTATTCCTAGGTATTTTATGCTTCTTGGTGCAATTGTGAATGGGATCAGTTTCTTTATTTGTCTTTCTGTTGCTTCATTGTTAGTGTATAAGAATGCAGCTGATTTCTGTACATTGATTTTGTATCCTGCAACTTTGCTGAATTCATGTATCAGTTCTAGCAGACTTCTGGTGGAGTCTATCGGATTTTAAGCATATAATATCATGTCATCTGCAAAAAGTGAAAGCTTGACTTCATCTTTGCCAATTTTGATGCCTTTGATTTCATTTTGTTGTCTGATTGCTGATGCTAGAACCTCCAACACTATGCTAAATAACAGGGGTGAAAGTGGATATCCCTGTCGTGTTGCTGATATCAGGGAGAATGCTCTCAGGTTTCCCCATTGAGGATGATATTAGCTGTGGGCTTTTCATAAATGGCTTTTATGATGTTTAAGTATGTTCCTTCTATCCCGACTTTCTCAAGGGTTTTTATTAAGAAACGATGCTGAATTTTGTCAAATGCTTCTTCTGCATTGATTGACACGATCATATGGTTCTTATCTTTTATTAATGTGATGTATCACATTGATTGATTCACGAATGTTGAACCAGCTCTGCCTCCCAGGAATGAATCCCACTTGATCATGGTGAATAATTCTTTTTATATGCTGTTGAATTCGATTGGCTAGTATCTTATTGAGAATCGTTGCGTCCATATTCATCAGGGACATTGGCCTGTAGTTCTATTTTTTTACTGGGTCTCTGTCTGGTTTAAGAATCAAAGTAATACTGGCTTCATAGAATGAGTCTGGAAGCTTTCCTTCCCTTTGTATTTTCTGGAATAGCTTGAGAAGGATAGGTGTTATCTCTGCTTTAAACGTCTGGTAGAACTCCCCTGGGAAGTCATCTGGTCCTGGACTCTTACTTGTTGGGAGATTTTTGATAACTGATTCAATTTCTTCGCTGGGTATGGGTCTGTTCAAGCTTTCTATTTCCTCCTGTTTGAGTTTTGTGAGTGTGTGGGTGTTTAGGAATTTGTCCATTTCTTCCAGGTTGTCCAGTTTGTTGGCATATAATTTTTCATACTAGTCCCTGAGAATTGCTTGTATTTATGAGGGATTGGTTGTAATAATTACATTTTCATTCATGATTTTTCCTATTTGGGTCATGTCCCTTTTCTTTTTAAGAAGCCTGGCTAGAGGTTTATCAATTTTGTTTATTTAAAAAAAAAACACTCTTGGTTTCATTGATCTGCTCTACAGGTTTCTTTAGATTCTATATTGTTCATTTCTGCTCTGATCTTTATTATTTCTCTTCTGCTGGTTTAGGGTGTGTTTGCTCTTCTGCTTCTATTTCCCTTGGTGTTCTGTTAGATTTTGTATTTGGGATTTTTCTTGTTTCTTGAGATAGGCCTGGATTACAATGTATTTTCCTCTCAAGACTGCCTTCGTTGCATCCCAAAGCCTTTGGATTGTTTTATTTTGATTTTGGTTTATTTCCATATATTTTTTAATTTCTTCTCTAATTGCCTGCTTGACCCATTCATTCTTTAGTAGGATCTTCTTTAACCTCCATGCTTTTGGAGGTTTTCCAGACTTTTCCCTGTGGTTGATTTCAAGCTTCATAGCATTGTGGTCTGAAAGTATGCATGGTATGATTTCAATTCTTGTATACTTACGAAGGGCTGTTTTGTGACCCATTATGTGATCTATCTTAGAGAATGTTCCATGTGCACTCGAGAAGAAAGTATATTCTGTTGCTTTGGGATGCAGAGTTCTAAATATATCTGTCAAGTCCATCTGATCCAATGTATCATTCAGGGCCCTTGTTTCTTTATGTATCCTGTGTCTAGATGATCTATCCATTGTTGTAAGTGGAGTATTAACGTCCCCTGCAATTACCACATCCTTATCATTAAGGTTGCTTATGTTTGTGATTACTTGTTTATATATTTGGGGGCTCCCATATTTGGTGCATAGACATTTATAACTGTTAGCTCTTCCTGATGGATAGACCCTTTGCTTATTATATAATGCCCTTCTTCATCTCTTGTTACAGGTTTTAATGTAAAGTCTAGTTTGTCTGATATAAGTATGGCTACTCCAGCTTTCTTTTGACTTCCAGTCGCATGATAAATAGTTCTCCATCCCCTCACTTTCAAACTGAATGTGTCCTCAGATATAAAATGAGTCTTTTGTAGACAGATAATCCATGGGTCTTGTTTTTTTATCCATTCTGATATCCTTTTCTTTTGGTTGGAACATGTAATCCATTTACATTCAGTGTTTTTCTAGAAAGATATGGGTTTAGAGTCATTGTGATGTCTGTGGGTTTCATGCTTATAGCGATGTCTGGTACTTTGTCTCACAGGATCCTCCTTAGGATCTCTTGTAGGGCTGGTTTAGTGGTGACAAATTCCTTCAGTTTTTGTTTGTTTCAGAAGACCTTTATCTCTCCTCTTCTGAATGAGAGACTTGCTGGATAAAGGATTCTTGGCTGCATATTTTTTCTGTTCATCACATTGAAGATTTTCTGCCATTCCTTTCTGGCCTGCCAAGTTTTAGTAGAGAGATCTGTCAAGAGTCTTATTGGTCCCCCTTTATATGTTAGAACACGTTTATCCCTAGCTGCTTTCAGAATTTTCTCTTTATCCTTATATTTTGCCAGTTTCACTCTGATATGTCATGCAGAAGATTGATTCAAGTTACATGTGAAGGGAGTTCTCTGTGCCTCTTGGATTTCAATGCCTTTTTCCTTCCCCAGATTAGGGAATTCTCAGCTATTATTTCTTTAAGTACACTTTCAGCACCTTTCCCTCTCTCTTCCTTCTCTGGAATGTCAATTATGTGTAGATTATTTTTCTTAAATGTGGTTTTTTTTTTAATTTTTTCAATGTTTATTTATTTTTGGGACAGAGAGAGACAGAGCATGAACGAGGGAGGGGCAGAGAGAGAGGGAGACACAGAATGGGAAACAGGCTCCAGGCTCTGAGCCATCAGCCCAGAGCCCGACGCGGGGCTCGAACTCACGGACCGCGAGATCGTGACCTGGCTGAAGTCGGACGCTTAACTGACTGCGCCACCCAGGCGCCCCTAGATTATTTTTCTTTAGTGCATCACTTACTTCTCTAATTTTCCCCTCATACTCCTGGATTTTTTTTATTTCTCTTTTACTCCGCTTCCTCTTTTTCCATAATTTTATCTTCTAGTTCACCTATTCTCTCCTCTGCTTCTTCAATCTGATCTGTGGTCGCCTCCATTTTATTTTGCAGCTCATTTGTAGGATTATTTTAGCTCTTCCTGGCTGTTTCTTAGTCCCTAGATCTCTGTAGCAATAGATTCTCTGCTGTCCTCTATACTGTTTTCAAGCCCAGCAGTTAATTTTATGACTATTATTTTAAATTCACTTTCTGTTATAGTGTTTAAATCGTTTTTGATCAGTTCATTAACTGTCGCTACTTCCTGGAGTTTCTTTTGAGGGGAATTATTCTGTTTTGTCATTTTGGATCATCCCTGGAGTGGTGCGGAACTGCAGGGCACTTGCACCGTGCTGTCTTGGCAGGGCTGCAGTCACACATGATGTCTGCCCCCAGTCCACCACTGGGGCCACAGTCAGACTGGTGTGTACCTTCTCTTCCCCTCTCCTAGGGGCGGGATTCACTGTGAGGTGGTGTGGCCCCTGTCTGGGCTACTTGCATACTGCCAGGCTTGTGGTGCTGGGGATCTGGCATATTAGCTGGGGTGGATCTGCAAGGTGCACAGGGGTGGTAGGGGCAGGCTCAGCTCACTTTGCCTTCAGAGGTCCGCTTCAGGAGGAGCCTTGTTGCACAGGGAGAGAATCAGACCTGCCAGAGCGATGGATGCACAGAAGCACAGTGTTGGGTGTTTGGGTGTTTGCGGGGTGAAAGCAAGTTCCCTGACAGGAAATGGTTCCCTTTGGGGTTTTAGTTGGGGGGTGGGCGAGGCAGGTGGCACTGGCGAGCACCTTTTTTCCCTGCAAAGCTGAGCCCTGTTGTCCGGCACTCATCAACTCTCCCTCCTGTTGTCCTCTAGCCTTCCTGTTCTCCAAGGAGAGCTGTTAACTTATAACCTTCCAGATGTTAAGTCCTCTTGCTGTCAGAACACACTCCATCTGGCCCCTCCACTTTTTCAAGCCAGACTTGAGGGTTCTGCTTTCCTTTCTAGTGGGCTGCCCCTCTGCCCCGCGCTCCCTCCTGCCAGTCCATGTAGCACGCACCACCTCACCACCCATCTTACCCTCTTCTGTGGACCTCTTGTCTATGCTTGGCTCTGGAGAATCTGTTCTGCTAGTCTTCTGGTGGTTTTCTGGGTTATTTAGGAAGTTGTGGGTGGAATCTAAATGATCAGCAGGACGCAGTGAGCCCAGGGTCCTCCTATGCCTCCATCTTCCCCTCCAGTGAGTTACTTTTCTTTAAAGTGGATGGAATACTACGTGGCAATGAGAAAAAATGAAATATGGCCTTTTGTAGCAACGTGGATGGAACTGGAGAGTGTGATGCTAAGTGAAATAAGCCATACAGAGAAAGACAGATACCATATGGTTTCACTCTTATGTGGATCCTGAGAAACTTAACAGGAACCCATGGGGGAGGGGAAGGAAAAAAAAAAGAGGTTAGAGTGGTAGAGAGCCAAAGCATAAGAGACTGTTAAAAACTGAGAACAAACTGAGGGTTGATGGGGGGTGGGAGGGAGGAGAGGGTGGGTGATGGGTATTGAAGAGGGCACCTTTTGGGATGAGCACTGGGTGTTGTATGGAAACCAATTTGTCAATAAATTGCATATATTAAAAAAAATGTCTATCAACATAATATTGACAGCTATACGCAGAAGTTATATAAAAACTGAGGTTATATTAAAACCTAATGGTAACCATATATCAAATGCCACTAATAAATTTAAAAGAATAAAGAGAAAGAAATCCAAATGTATCACTAAAAAATCAGCAAAACATGAAAGAAACACAAGAAAAGATCAAGGAAAATCTTTGGAAACAACTGAAAAGCAACAAAATGGCAATAAATACCTATCTATAATTAATATAAATGGACATGGACTAACTGCTCCATTCCAAAGATATAGGGTGACAGAATGGGCTAAAATAACAAACAAACAACTACAACAAAAAACTCAAGACCTATCTATACACTGACTGCAATAATTCCATTTTAGACCTAAAGACACCTACAGATTGAAAGTGAGAGGACTGAGAAACCTCTATCATGCAAATGGATGTCAACAGAAACCCAGAGCATCAATACAAAATAGACATTAAAACAGACTATAAAAAGAGCCAAAGAAGGGACTATATAATAATAAAGGGGACAATCCAACTAGAAGTTATAACAATTGTAAATATTTATGCATCCAACAAAGAAGCACCTAAATACATAAAAATGTTAATAACAAACAATAAAGGAAACAGTAGATAATAATACAATAATAGAGAATTTAGCATCCCACTTACATCAAAGGACAGGTAATCTAAATAGAACATCAATAAGGAAACAATAGCTTTGAATGAAACACTGGAATAGATGGGCTTAAAGGATATATTCAGAAAACTCCATCTTAAGATGGCATAATACACACATTTTCAAGTGCACATGGAACATTCTTCAGAATAGATCATATATTAGCTCACAAAACAAAACTCAAGAAGTTTGAGAAGATCAAAATCATTCCATGCATCTTTTCTGACCACGACTCTGGGAAACTAGAGGTCAACCACAAGAAAAATGTGGAAAGACCTCCAAAGCATGGAAGTAAATACCAGGCTACTAAACAATGAATGGGTCAGCCAGGAAATCAAAGATGAAATAAAAGTGTACTAGGAAACAAATGAAAATGAAAACCCGTTGACCAAAACAACTTGGATGCAGCAAAGGTGGTTCTGAGAGGGAAGATTATAGCAAGACAGGTCTACTTCAAAAAGCAATAAAAATTTCAAATAAACAACCTAACCTTACACATAAAGGAAGAATAAAAAGAACAACAACCAAAGCATAAAACCAGCAGCAGGGAGGAAATAGTAAAGATTAGAGCAGAAATAAATGATATAGAAATTAAACAACAGCTGGGGTGCCTGGGTGGCTCAGTCGGTTAAGCGGCCGACTTCGGCTCAGGTCATGATCTCATGGTCCATGAGTTCGAGCCCCGCGTTGGGCTCTGTGCTGACAGCTCAGAGCCTGGAGCCTGTTTCAGATTCTGTGTCTCCCTCTTTCTCTGACCCTCCCCCGTTCATGCTGTCTCTCTCTGTCTCAAAAATAAATAAACGTTAAAAAAATTAAAAAAAAAGAAATTAAACAACAGTAGACAAGATCAGTGAAAACAGGAGCTGGGTCTTTGGGAAAAAATCAATAAAATTGATAAACCTTGAGCCAGACTTATTAAGAAGGAAACAATAATAACTCAAATAAGGAAAATCACAAATGAGAGAGGAGAAGTAACAAACAACACCATAGAAATACAAATAATTATAAGAAGAGATTATCAAAAACTATATGCCAAGCACTCAGACAACCTAAAAGAAATGGATAAAATCCTATAAACATATCAACTACTACAACTAAAACAAGAGGAAAGAAAAAATTTTGACAGGACAATAACCAGCAATGAAATTGAGTCAGTAATCAAAAATCTCCCAAGAAACAAAATTTTACCAAACACTTACAAAATAATTAATACCTATTCTTAAACTATGAAAAAAATGGAAAATAAAAGAAAACTTGCAAATTCATTCCATGAGGTGAGCATTATCGTGATTCAAAAAACAGATAAAGACACCACAAAAAAATAATTAATTAATTAAAAAAATAACTACAGGACAGGGCAATACCCTTGATGACCATAGGTGCAAAAATTCTCATTAAAATACTGGCAAACCGAATTCAACAATATATTGAGAAAATCATTCACCACGATCAAGTGTGATTCATTCCTGGTTACAAGGGTGGTTAAACATTCACAACTCAATAAATATGATAAATCACATCAATAAGAAAAAGGGTAAGAAACATAATTTCAACAGATGAAGAAAAAGCATTTGACAAAGTACAACAACGATTCATGATAAAAACCCTCAACAAAACAGGTTTAGAGGGAATGTAACTCAACAAAATAAAAGCCATATGGAAAGCACATACCTAATATCATCTGTAAAAGGTAAAAACTGAGAGATTTTCCTCTAAGTTCAGGAAAAAGCAAGGATTTCCACTTTCATCACTTTTATTCAACATATTACTTGAAGTCTTAGCCACAGCAATCAGACAACAAAAAGAAATAAAAAGCATCCAAACTGATAAGAAAGAAATGAAATTTTCGCTATAAAACACTAACAAACACACGAAAGAAACCCTGCTAGAACTGATAAATGAATTCAGTAAAGTCACAAAAACACAAAATCAATGCACAAAAATCTGTTCCAACTCTGTACACCAATAGTGAAGCACCAGAAAGAGAACGTAAGAAAAATAATCCCATTTACAAGGGCACCAAAAGCAATAAGATACCTTAGGAAGAAACCCAATAAAGGAGTTAAAAGCACTGTACTCTAAAAACTATAAAACACTTATGAAATATTTGAAGAAAATACAAAGGAATGGAAAAACATTACATGCTCTTGGATTGGAAGAACAAATATTGTTAAAATGTCTACACTACACAAAGGAATCTAAACATTGAATGCAATACATATCAAAATACCACCAGCATTTTTTAAAGAGCTAGAAAAACAATTCTAAAATTTGCATGGAACCACAAAAGAGCCTGAATAGCTAAAGCAATGTTGAAAATGAAAAGCAAAGCTGGAGGCATCACTATTCTGGACTGTTATATTACAAATACGGCAGTAATCAAAGCAGCATGGTACTGGCACAAAAAATAGACACATAGATCAATGTAACAGAATAGAAAGCCCAGTAATGAACCCATAACTATATTGTCAGTTAATCTTCCACAAAGCAGGAAAGAATACCTGATGGGAAAAATACAGGCTCTACAACAAATGATGTTGGGAAAACCTAACAGCAACATGAAAAAGAATGAAACTGGACCACTTTCTTACACCATACAAGAAATAAATTCAAGACAATTAAATACCTAAACATGTGACCCCAAATCATAAAAATTCTTGAAGACACCACAGGCAGTAACTTCCTCTACATGGACTGTAGCAACTTTTTCTAGATATGTCTCCTGAGCAAGGGAAATAAAAACAAAAATAAACTACCAGGACTACATCAAATTAAGAAGTTTCTGTGCAAGAAAGGAAAAAAATAAAACTAAAAGGCAACCTTCACAATGGGAGAAGATATTTGCAAATGACATATCCTATCAAGGGCTTATACCCAAAATATATAAAGAACTTGTAAAAGTCAACACCAAAAAAAACCCAAATAATGCAATTTATAAATGGGAAGAAGACATGAGCAGATATTTCTCCAAAGAAGACATTCAGATGGGCAAGAGACCATGAAAAGATGCTCATCATAACTTATCATCAGGGAAATGTAATCAAAACTACAATGAGATACCACCTCACACATGGCAGAATGGATAACATCAACAACACAAGAAACAACAGGTGTTAAAGAGAATATGGAATAAGGATAACTCTCTTACAGTGTTGGTGGTAATGCATACTGATGTAGCCCTCCAGAAAACAGTATAGAGGTTTCTCAAAGAGTCAAAAATAAAACTACCTTAAGATCTAGCAATCATACTATTAAGTATTTATCCAAAGGACACAAGAACATTAATTCAAAGGGATAAGTGTTCTTTTATGTTTATAGCAGCATTATTTATAATAGCCAAATTGTGTAAGTAGCCCAAGTGAGTGGATAAACATATGATACACACACCCACACACATACACAATGGAATGTTATTCAGCTATTAAAAAGAATGAAATCTTTCCATTTTAATGACATGGATTGAGTTACAGAGTATAATGCTAAGGGAAATAAGTCAGTCAGAGAAAGATAAATACCAAATTATTTCACTCATATTTGGAATTTAATAAACAAAACAAACAAGCAAAAGGAAAAACAATAAGAGAGAGAGAGAGAGAGGGAGAGACTCAATCGTAGAGAACATTCTGATGGTTACCAGAAAGGATTGGGGCGGGGGAGGGTTCATTAAATAGGTGATGGGGATTAAGGAGTACACTTGTGATGAGCACAGTGAGATGTATGAAAGTGTTGAATTAGTATATTGTACACATGAAACTAATATAATACTATACATTAATAATTCTTTAATTAAAAACTAAAATAAATATTCACCAGGGAGAACTAGAGAACTAATGAGTGAATTCTCAAACAAGTTTACATCGAATATCTTTCATTTTGGTGTACCAGAGTTACAAAATCTGTTTTCTTTGTTAAACTGTAAGCATCATGTGGACAAGACACATCATAGACACATTTGTGCCTAGATCCTCTTGGTAGTAAATTAGTTAACATGAAATTTAATCCACAACCTATTCGAATCTGGAAAAAGATGACTATCACATTTCTTTGTTTGACATAAAACATCAATATAAGTCAAACCTTTTTGTTTTCTTTTTGCTTATTCTTTCTTAATCATAACTTCCCAAGAATAAAGGACAAAAAATAATTACATATTTTTTTCAATATATGAAATTTATTGTCAAATTGGTTTCCATACAACACCCAGTGGTCATCCCAAAAGGTGCCCTCCTCAATACCCATCACCCACCCTCCCCTGTCTACCACCCCCATCAACCATCAGTTTTTTCTCAGTTTTAAACAGTCTCTTATGCTTTGGCTCTCTCCCACTCTAACCTCTTTTTTTTTTCCTTCCCCTCCCCCATGGGTTTCTGTTAACTTTCTCAAGATCCACCTAAGAGTGAAACCATATGGTATCTGTCTTTCTCTGTATGGCTTATTTCACTTACCATAACACTCTCCACTTCCATCCACGTTGCTACAAAGGGCCATATTTCATTTTTTCTCAAAGCCACGTAGTACTCCATTGTGTATATAAACCACAATTTCTTTATCCATTCATCAGCTTATGGACATTTAGGCTCTTTCCACAATTTGGCTATTGTTGAGAGTGCTGCTATGAACATTGGGGTACAAGTGCCCCCATGCATCAGTACTCCTGTATCCCTTGGGTAAATTCCTAGCAGTGTTATTGCTGGGTCATAGGGTAGGTCTATTTTTAATTTTCTGAGGAACCTCCACACTGCTTTCCAGAGCGGCTGCACCAATTTGCAATCCCACCAACAGTGCAAGAGGGTTCCCGTGTCTCCACATCCTCTCCAGCATCTATAGTCTCCTGATTTGTTCATTTTGGCCACTCTGACTGGCGTGAGGTCATATCTGAGTGTGGTTTTGATTTGTATTTCCCTGATAAGGAGCGACGCTGAACATCTTTTCATGTGCCTGTTGGCCATCTGGATGTCTTCTTTAAAGAAGTGTCTATTCATGTTTTCTGCCCATTTCTTCACTGGGTTATTTGTTTTTCGGGTGTGGAGTTTGGTGAGCTCTTTATAGATTTTGGATACTAGCCCTTTGTCCGATATGTCATTTGCAAATATCTTTTCCCATTCCGTTGGTTGCCTTTTAGTGTTGTTGGTTGTTTCCTTTGCTGTGCAGAAGCTTTTTATCTTCATAAGGTCCCAGTAATTCATTTTTGCTTTTAATTCCCTTGCCTTTGGGGATGTGTCGAGTAAGAGATTGCTACGGCTGAGGTCAGAGAGGTCTTTTCATGCTTTCTCCTCTACCGTTTTGATGGTTTCCTGTCTCACATTTAGGTCCTTTATCCATTTTGAGTTTATTTTTGTGAATGGTGTGAGAAAGTGGTCTAGTTTCAACCTTCTCCATGTTGCTGTCCAGTTCTCCCAGCACCATTTATTAAAGAGACTGTCTTTTTTCCATTGGATGTTCTTTCCTGCTTTGTCAAAGATGAGTTGGCCATACGTTTGTGGGTCTTGTTCTGGGGTTTCTATTCTATTCCATTGGTCTATGTGTCTGTTTTTGTGCCAATATCATGCGGTCTTGATGATGACAGCTTTGTAGTAGAGGCTAAAGTCTGGGATTGTGATGCCTCCTGCTTTGGTCTTCTTCTTCAAAATTACTTTGGCTATTCAGGGCCTTTTGTGGTTCCATATGAATCTTAGGATTGCTTGTTCTAGTTTCGAGAAGAATGCTGGTGCAATTTTGATTGGGATTGCATTGAATGTGTAGATAGCTTTGGGTAGTATTGACATTTTGACAATATTTATTCTTCCAATCCATGAGCAGGGAATGCCTTTCCATTTCTTTATATCTTCTTCAATTACCTTCATAAGCTTTCTATACTTTTCAGCATACAGATCTTTTACATCTTTGATTAGATTTATTCCTAGGTTTTTATGCTTCTTGGTGCAATTGTGAATGGGATCAGTGTCTTTGTTTGTCTTTCTGTTGCTTCATTGTTAGTGTATAAGAATGCAACTGATTTCTGTACATTGATTTTGTATCCTGCAACTTTGCTGAATTCAGGTATCAGTTCTAGCAGACTTTTGGTGGAGTCTATCGGATTTTCCATGTATAATATCATGTCATCTGCAAAAAGCGAAAGCTTGACTTCATCTTTGCCAATTTTGATGCCTTTGATTTCCTTTTGTTGTCTGATTGCTGATGCTAGAACTTCCAGCACTATGTTAAACAACAGTGGTGAGAGTGGGCATCCCTGTCGTGTTCCTGATCTCAGGGAAAAGCTCTCAGTTTTTCCCCATTGAGGATGATGATAGCTGTGGGCTTTTCATAAATGGCTTTTATGATGTTTAAATATGTTCCTTGTATCCCGACTTTCTCAAGGGTTTTTATTAAGAAAGGGTGCTGGATTTTGTCAAAGGCCTTTTTTGCATTGATTGACAGGATCATATGGTTCTTCTCTCTCTTTTTTTTTTATTAATGTTATGTTTCATGTTGATTGATTTGCGACTGTTGAACCAGCCCTGCAGCCCAGGAATGAATCCCACTTGATCATGGTGAATAATTCTTTTTATATGCCGTTGAATTCAATTTGCTAGTATCTTATTGAGAATTTTTGCATCCATATTCATCAGGGATATTGGCCTGTAGTTCTCTTGTTTTACTGGGTCTCTGTCTGGTTTAGGAATCAAACGAATACTGGCTTCATAGAATGAGTCTGGAAGTTTACCTTCCCTTTCTATTTCTTGGAATAGCTTCAGAAGGATAGGTATTATCTATGCTTTAAACGTCTGGTAGAACTCCCCTGGAAAGCCATCTGGTCCTGGACTCTTGTTTGTTGGGAGATTTTTGATAACCGATTCAATTTCTTTGCCGGTTATGGGTCTGTTCAAGCTTTATCTTTCCTCCTGATTGAGTTTTGGAAGGGTGTGGGTGTTTAGGAATTTGCCCATTTCTTCAAGGTTGTCCAATTTGTTGGCATATAATTTTTCATGGTATTCCCTGATAATTGTTTGTATCTCTGAGGGATTGGTTGTAATAATTCCATTTTCATTCATGATTTTATCTATTGGGGTCATCTCCCTTTTCTTTTTGAGAAGCCTGGCTAGAGGTTTGTCAATTTTGTTTATTTTTTCAAAAAACCAACTCTTGGTTTCGTTGATCTGCTCTACAGTTTTTTTAGATTCTATTTTGTGTATTTCTGCTCTGATCTTTATTATTTCTCTTCTTCTGCTGGGTTTAGGCTGCCTTTGCTGTTCTGCTTCTATTTCCTTTAGGTGTGCTGTTAGATTTTGTATTTGGGATTTTTCTTGTTTCTTGAGATAGGCCTGGATTGCAATGTATTTTCCTCTCAGGACTGCCTTCACTGCATCCCAAACCGTCTGGATTGTTGTCTTTTCATTTTCGTTTGTTTCCATATATTTTTTGATTTCTTCTCTAATTGCCTGGTGGATCCACTCATTCTTTAGTAGGGTGTTCTTTAACCTCCATGCTTTTAGAGTTTTTCCAGACTTTTTCCTGTGGTTGATTTCAAGCTTCATAGCATTGTGGTCTGAAAGCATGCATGGTATAATTTCAATTCTTGTAAACTTATGAAGGGCTGTTTTGTGACCCAGTATATGATCTATCTTGGAGAATGTTCCATGTGCACTCGAGAAGAAAGTATATTCTGTTGCTTTGGGATGCAGAGTTCTAAATATATCTGTCAAGTCCATCTGATCCAATGTCTCATTCAGGGCCCTTGTTTCTTTATTGACCATGTGTCTAGATGATCTATCCATTTCTGGAAGTGGAGTGTTAAAGTCACCTGCAATTACCACATTCTTATCAATAAGGTTGCTTATGTTTGTGAGGAATTATTTTATATATGTTTGGGGGCTCCGGTATTCGGCGCATAGACATTTATAATTGTTAGCTCTTCCTGATGGTTAGACCCTGTAATTAGTATATAATGCCCTTCTTCATCTCTTGTTACAGCCTTTAATTTCAAGTCTAATTTGTCTGATATAAGTATGGCTACTCCAGCTTTCTTTTGGCTTCCAGTAGCATGATAAATAATTCCCCATCCCCTCACTCTCAATCTAAAGGTGTCCTCAGGTCTAAAATGAGTCTCTTGTAGACAGCAAATAGATGGGTCTTGTTTTTTTATCCATTCTGATACCCTATGTCTTTTGGTTGGCGCATTTAATCCATTTACATTCAGTGTTATTATAGAAAGGTACGGGTTTAGAGTCATTGTGGTGTCTGTATGTTTTATGCTTATAATGATGTCTCTGGTACTTTGTTTCACAGGGTCCCCCTTAGGATTTCTTGTAGGTCTGGTTTAGTGGTGACAAATTCCTTCAGTTTTTGTTTGTTTGGGAAGACCTTTGTCTCTCCTTCTATTCTAAATGACAGACTTGCTGGATAAAGGATTCTCGGCTGCATATTTTTTCTCTTTAGCGCACTGAAGATCTCCTGCCAATCCTTTCTGTCCTGCCAAGTTTCAAAAGAGAGATCAGTCAGGAGTCTTATACGTCTCCCTTTATATGTGAGGGCACGTTTATCCCTTGCTGCTTTCAGAATTTTCTCTTTATCCTTGTATTTTTCCAGTTTCACTATGATATGTCGTGCAGAATCGATTCAAGTTATGTCTGAAGGGAGTTCTCTGTGCCTCTTGGATTTCAATGCCTTTTTCCTTCCCCAGATCAGGGAAGTTCTCAGCTATTATTTCTTCAAGTACACCTTCAGCACCTTTCCCTCTCTTTTCCTCCTCTGCGATACCAATTATGCGTATATTATTTCTTTTTAGTGTATCACTTAGTTCTCTAATTTTCCCCTCATACTCCTGGATTTTTTTTATCTCTCTTTCTCTCAGCTTCCTCTTTTTCCATAACTTTATCTTCTAGTTCACCTATTCTTTCCTCTGCCTCTTCAATCCGAGCCGTCGTGGTTTCCATTTTGTTTTGCATTTCGCTTAAAGCGTTTTTTCGGCTCCTCGTGACTGTTCTTTAGTCCCTTGATCTCTGTAGGAAGAGATTCTCCTGTCCTCTGTACTGTTTTCAAGCCCAGCGATTAATTTTATGAGTATTTTTCTAATTTCACTTTCTGTTATATTATTTATATCCTTTTTGATCAGTTCATTAGCTGTTCTTATTTTCTGGGGATTCTTCTGAGGGGAATTCTTCTGCTTGGTCATTTTGGATAGTCCCTGGAGTGGTGAGGACCTGCAGGGCACTTCCCCTGTGCTGTGGTGTATAACTGGAGTTGGTGGGCGGGGCCGCAGTCAGACCTGATGTCTGTCCCCAGCCCACCACTGGGGCCACAGTCAAACTGGTGTGTGCCTTCTTTTCCCCTCTCCTAGGGGTGGGATTCACTGTGGGGTGGCGTGGCCAGTCTGGGCTACTTGCACACTGTCAGGCTTGTGGTGCTGGGGATCTGGCGTATTAGCTGGGGTGGGTAGTCAAGGTGCACGGGGGCAGGAGGGGCAGGCTTATCTCGCTTCTCCTTAGGTGATCCACTTCAGGAGGGGCCCTGTGGCAGCGGGAGGGAGTCAGATCCGCTGCCGGAGGTTTGGCTCCGCAGAAGCACAGAGTTGGGTGTTTGCGAGGAGTGAGCAAGTTCCTTGGCAGGAACTGGTTCTCCTTGGGATTTTGGCTGGGGGATGGGTGGGGGAGATGGCGCTGGTGAGCGGCTTTGTTCCCCACCAAACTGAGCTCTGTTGTCAGGGGGCTCAGCAGCTCTCCCTCCCTTTGTCCTCCAGCCTTCCTGCTTTCCCAGCAGAGCTGTTAACTTATGACCTCCCAGACGGTAAGTCGCGCTTGCTGTGGGAACACAGTCCTTCCAGCCCCTCTGCTTTTGCAAGCCAGACTCGGGGGCTCTGCTTGGCCGGTAGGCTGCCCCTCCGGTCCGGCTCCCTCCCGCCAGTCCATGGAGCGAGCCCTGCCTCGCCGCCCTTCCTACCCTCTTCCGTGGGCCTCTCGTCTGCGCTTGGCTCCAGAGACTCCGTTCTGCTAATCCTCTGGGGGTTTTCTGGGTTATTTAGGCAGGTGTAGGTGGAATCTAAGTGATCAGCAGGACGCGCTGTGTGCCCAGCATCCTCCTATGCCACCATCTTCCAGTTCTCCTAATAATTACATATTTTTAATATCAGTTTTTTATAGCTGAGCCAAGTTTGAAGAAAATAACTGAAAATATTTCTTTTCAATTCTTGCTGGAGAGCAGTCTCCAGAATGTTCTATGATATTTGACACAACTAACTAGTCTTTCTTGTTTTACACTTCCTCAATAACACTTTGTCCTGGTTCTTATATTTTACCGTTTGAGGAGGGGATGCTTTCCTTGACTGTGTGCCATTTTCTCTATTTAATTCAAGTGTTCTTTAGGATTTTGTCTTCAATAATTTTCTCATTCAATTTATCCATTGATAAATGTATTCACTATCAGTGCTTCAATTACCATCAATATGCTAACAACTCAAAAATTTCAATCCTCCCAATTCCAAGATCTTGATCCTGAAAGTAAGATGAATAAAAACAAGTCCCATAGGCTTCTTAAGGTTAAAGTGTCCAAAATTAATTTCATCATCACAACCTCCTTCCCTAGGCCTATGTTTTCCTGTGTCTTGTATCCTGGTTAATGTTCCTATTGTGTCCAGAAAGAAGCTTAAAAAGTATTGCAAATATATTTACCTCAACCTTCACATACCAAACCAAGTCAACATACTTCATATTGTTTATGTCTTCTCTGTCTCCAAACCTTTATGTCAAGCCCCATCTTTTGTCTGGATGATTGCCATAATTCCCTAACTGCTTTTCCCAGATTGAATTTTGCACCCATCCAATCCAATCTTCATTTTGCTATAAGAGTAATCTATATGCAATATTCATTTAACAATGTAATTTTCCAGCTTAGGATTCTTTAATGATTTCTTTCATGAAGCTTATCTTGATTTAATACTGTAGTAGAAATAACCATTTCTGTCTTTTGAACATCCACTATCTTTTTATTGTTTTTAAAAATTTGCATTCATGTTGGCATATCTCTCTCCACTGCACTGTAAAACCTTTATGTTTAAAGATCATGCCTCTTTCAATTTTGTATTTACTAAAGAACCGTATTTTGCTTAGTACTCAGTAAATGTTTGATAATAATAAAAATGAAAGAAACAAGGAGATAGTGATGTCAAGAAAATGAATTATAAGCAATGGATGCAGGCCATTTTATCCCTTAAGCATATCCCTTCATTCATATCTTAAGTATCTTAAGTATCTAATTATCTACCAAATATTTACAAATATAAATTAAGTAAAAATATAAGTTGTATGCTATTTTGAGAGATAACTTAAAATGTACTGTATGGTATAATTCCTAAAGTTCAAGCTACTGCACACATTGGACAACTAGAAGATGTACACTGGTAATGGCTTTAGCTGGTATAAAAACTGGTTCTTTGTTAATTTCTAGCAGGTGGAAGTTGTTGTCAGGCCCAATGGATAACTTAGCTTTTGTTTCCACTTGTTTACAGGAGTTGGAGGCTTTTCAGAGAATTACTTGATTTTCTCTGCCTTCTCTAGATTGTAAAAAAAAGTAAATAGACAATTCAAACATTTTGTGAGAAAATTAATTCACTGTAAATAACACAAAACTTACAAGAAAACCAGTTATTTTACAATGAATAAATAATATTTAATTATTGTTTTTTTATCTCTCAACTCTTCCAAATTTGATGCTGATTATTGGGAACCTGAGGAAACATATTGTATTAGTAGGAAATAGGAATTGAGATGCTGAAGATGGTTTTGGAAGGTGAGATAAGAACATGTAAAACTAGAATCTCTTTACTAACTTGATTGCAATCAAATAAAAAAGAGGATACTGGTCTTTTAGGTATGCATTCCACTTTCATGTTAGATATGACCTAGGCCAAAACAAGCATTTGCCTTACAATGGTATTAGTCTCAACTCACTCCCCTTGTTTTAAGAAAACACTATGGAGGAGGTCTTAACAATAATTATAAACTAGTTTTGTTAATTAGCTTATGATAATTGGTGGATTTCTTAGAAATCTGTTTTATTTTATTGTTTATATATTTTATTTTAGTTCTAGTATAGTTAACATACAGTGTTAAATTAGTTTCAGATATACAATAGAGTCATTCAGCAATTATATATATTACTCAGCACTCATCAAGATAAATGTACTCAATCTCTTTCACCTATTTCACCTATCCCTCCACCCACCTTGCCTCTGGTAACCATCTCTTTATTCTCTATGGTTAAGTGTATGTTTTATGGTTTGTCTCTTTTTTTCCCCTTTGTTCATTTGTTTCTTATATTCCACACATTGGTTAAACCATATAGCATTTGTCTTTCTCTGACTGAATTATTTTGCATAGCACTATACTCTCTAGATCCATCCATGTTATTGGGAATGACAAGATTTTAGTCTTGTTAAAAATATTTTATTTATTTATTTTCTATTTTAGAGTGTGTGAGAGGGAAAGAGGGGCAGATGGAGATAGAACACCCCAAGAAGGCTCCAACTTAGCATGGAGCCTATGAGGGGCACAGTCCCACGACCCTGGGATCATAATCTGTGCTGAAATCAAGAGTTGGATGCTCAACTGACTGAGCCACTCAACAGCCCCCAACTTTCATTCTTTTTATGGGTGAATAATATCCCATTGTATTTACATACCACACTTCTGTATCCATTCATCTATCAATGGGCACTTTGGCTGCTTCCCTAATTTGGCCCTTGTAAATAATGCTGCAAATAAGCATAGGGGTGCATATATCCTTTCAAACTGATGTTATCATATTCTTTGGGTAAATACCCAATAGTGCAATTACTGGATCATATGGTAATTCTATTTTTCATTTTTTTTTAAGAATCTCCATATTATTTTCCACAGTGGCTACCCCAGTTTGCATTCTCACCAACATTTCATGAGAGCTCCTTTTTCTACACATCTTCACCAACGTTTGTTGTTTCTTGTGTTTTTGATTTTAGTCATTCTGACAGGTGTGAGGTGATAGCTCATAGTTTTGATTTGCATTTCCCTGATGATGAGTGATACTGGGAATCTATTCATATATCTGTTAGCTATCTGTATGTCTTCTTTGGAGAAATGTCTGTGCATGTTTTCTGCCCATTTTTGAAATGTGCTATTTGTTTTTTGGGGTGTCGACTTTTATAAGTTATATATTTTGGATGATAACCTCTTGTCGGATAAGCCATTTGCAAATATTTTCTCCCATTCATTAAGTTGTCTTTTCATTATGTTTCATTATGTTGTTACCTTTGGAATGTAGAAGCTTTTTATTTTGATAGAGTCCCATCAGTATTTGTTGTTGTTGTTGTTGTTGTTGCCTTTGCCTCAGAGGACATATCTGGAAAGATATTGTTACAACCAATATCTGAGAAATTATTGCTTGTGCTCTTTTCTAGGATTTTTTAGGTTTCAGGTATCACATTTAGTATTTTTTTTTCAAGATTGTTTTGGCTATTCAGGGTCTTTTGTGGTTCCATAATAATTTCAAGTTGTTCGTTCTAGTTTTGTGAATAATGTTGTTAGTATTTTGATAGGAATTGCATTAAATCTGTAGATTGCTTTTAGTAGTATAGACCTTGTAACAATATTTATTCTTCCAATCAATAAGTATGGAATATCTTTCCATTTCTGTTTGTTTTCAATTCATTTCACCAATGTTGTATAGCTTTCAGAATACAGGTATTTCACTTCCTTGACTAAGTTTATTCCTAGGTATTTTATTCTTTTTGGTGCAATAGCAAAAACGATTGTTTCCTTAATTTCTCTTTCTGCTACTTCATTATTAGTGTATGGAAATGCTATAGTTTTCTGTATATTTATTTTGCATCCTGCAACCTTACTGAAATCATTTACCAGCTCCAATTATGTTTTCTTGGAATTTTGAGGGTTTTCTATATATAGTACCATGTCAGCTGCAAATAGTGAAAGTTTTACTTCTTCTTTACTGATTTGGATGCTTTTTATTTATTTTTTTAATTTTCTGATTGCTGTGGTAATTACTTCCAGTACTATATTTAATAAAAGTGGTGAGAGTGGACATCCTTGTCTTTTTCCTGACCTCAGGGGAAAAGCTCTCAGTTTTTCTCCATTACAGATGATTGGTGTAATTTTCATATGGCCTTTATTATGTTGAGGTGTGTTCCAACTAAATCTATTTTGTTGAGGGTTTTTATCATGAATGGTTGTTGTACTTTCTCCAGTGCTTTTCTGTATTTATTGAAATGATCATATGGTTTTTATCCTTCATCTTATTCATGTGATGTATCACATTGATTGATTTGTGAGTATTGAACCACACTTGCAGCCAAGGAATAAATTTCACTTGATCATGGTGAATGATTATCTTAATGTAATGTTGGATTCAGTTTGCTGGTGTTTTATTAAGAATTTTTGCCTCTCTGTTAATCATGTGTATTGTCCTGTACTTCTCTAATTTTGTAGTGTCTTTATTTCTTTTGTATCAGTATAATTCTGGCCTCATAAAATGAATTTGGAAGATTCTGTTTCTTTTCTATTTTTTGGAATAGTTTGAGAAAATAGGTATTAACTCTTTAATAAACATTTTGTAGAATTCACCTGTGAAGCTGTCTGGTCTTCGATTTTTGTTTCTTGGGAGTCTGATTACTAATTCAATTTCATTGCTGATAATCAGTATGTTCAAATTTTGATTTTTTCATGATTCAGGTTTGACAAAGTGTATGTTTCTGGGAATTTATTCATTCCTTCTAGGTTGTCCTTTTTGTTGGCATATAATTTTTCATGATATTCTCCTACAGTCCTTTTTATTTCTGTGATGTGATATGTTATATCTCCTCTTTCTGAGGGTTTCCTTTTTTTTAATTTGAGTTCTGCCTGTCTTACTCTCTGTTTTTGGTTTTTTTTTTTTTTTTTTGCTGAGTCTGGCTAAATGTTTATCAATTTTGTTGATCTTTTCAAAGAACCAGTTCTTCTGTTCATCGACTTGTTCTAGTGGGTGTTTTTTGTTTCTATGTTATTTATTTTTGCTCTAATTATTATTATTTCATTTCTTATACTGGATTTGTGTTTGCTTTTTTTTTCTAGCTCCTTTAGGTGTAAGATTAGGTTTCTTATATGATTTTCCTTGCTTCTTGATATAGGCCTATACTGCTATAAAAATACTTCTTAGAACAACTTTCCCATACCTCAAAGATTTTGGACTGTTATGTTTTTATTTTTTTGTATCTATTTATTATATTTTTTCATTAATTTCTTGGTTGACACATTCATTGTTTAATAACATCATATTTAACCTCCATATATTTGGGCTCTTTCCAGATTTTACATGCTGTTCATTTGTAACTTCATTGCATTGTTGTCAGAAAAGTGCATGTTATGATCTTGATGTTTCTTAATTTGTTCAGTTTGTGTGTGTGTGTGTGTGTGTGTGTGTGTGTGTCCTAAAATGTGATCTATTCTGGAGAATGGTACATGTATGCTTGGAAAGATTGTATATTCTGTTGTTTTAGTATGAAATGTTCTGAATGTGTCTTTTAGATCTATGTCGTCCAATATGTCATTTGAAGCCACTCTTTCCTTGTTAATTTTGTTTGGATAATCTGTTACTGATGTAAGTGGGGCATTAAAGTTCACTACTATTATTGTATTACTATTTATTGCTTTCTTTTTGTTTGTTATTAACAGTTTTATGTATTTGGGTGCTGCCATGTTGGTGTATAAATACTTATAATTCTTATATATTCTTCTTGGATTTTTTCATTTATGATTATGTAGTGCCATTCTTTGTCTTTTTTAATGTCTTTGATTTAAAGTCTATTTTGTCCAATATAAATATTGCTACTCTGGCTCTCTTTTCACTTCCATTTGCATCTTAAATTCTTCTACATCCCCCTTTTTAAAAATTTGTTTATTTAAATTCAAGTTAGTTAACATATAGTGTATTGGTTAGAATAGAACCCAGTGATTCATCACTTACATATGACATGCTGTGTTCCTCACAAGTGCCCTCCTTAATGCCCATCACCTATTTAGCCCATCCCTCCATGCAACACCCCTCCAGAAAAACTCAGTTTGTATTGTCTTTAAGAGTCACTTATGGTTTTCCTATTTTTATCTTATTTTTTCCTTCCATCCCCCTATGTTTATCTGTTTTGTTTCTTAAATTCCACATATGAGTGAAATCATATATTCGTCTTTCTCTGACTGAGTTATTGTGCTTAGTATAATACACTCTAGTTCCATCCACATTGTTGCAAATGGCAAGATTTCATTATTTTTGATCACTGAGTAATATATATATATATATATTCCAATATATATTGATATTCCAATATATATTGATATCTATATATCTATATCTATCTATATATCTATCTATATCTATATTTATATCTATGTATAGATCTTTTGGATATTAATCCTTCATCCAATATGTCATTTCCAATTATTTTCTTTTATTCTTTCAGTTGCCTTTTAGCTTTGTTGATTGTTTCCTTTGCTTTGCAGAAGCTTTTTATCTTGATGAGGTCCCAATAGTTCATTTTTGCTTTTGTTTCCTTTGCCTCCGGAGACATGTCTACTAAGAGGTTGCTCAACCAAGGTCAAAGAAGTTGCTGCCTGTTTTCTTCTGTAGGATTTTGATGTTTTCCTGTCTCACATTAGATCCTTCATCCATTTGAATTTATTTCTGTGTATCGTGTAAGAAAATGGGGCAGTTTCATTCTTCTGTGTCACTTTCCAGTTTTCCCAGAACCTTTTGCTGAAGATACAGCCTTTTTTCCATTCGATATTCTTTCCTGACTTGTCAACGATTAGTTAGACATACATTTGTGGGTCCAATTCTGGGTTCTTTATTCTGTACCATTGATCTATATGTGCTTTTTTGTGACTGTACCATACTGTCTGGACGATTAATACAAGCTTAAAGTCTGGAATTGTGATGTCTCCAGCTTTGGTTTTCTTTGCGAACATTACTTTGTTCAGTGTATTTTATGGTTCCATACAAACTTTAGAATTGTTTTTTCTAGCTCTTTGAAGAATGCTGGCATTATTTGTATAGGGATTGCATTGAATGTGTAGATCACTTTGGGTAGTATAGACATTTTACCAATATTTATTTTCATTTATTTCTGTGCTAATCTTTATTATTCCCTTCTTTTGCTGTCTTTAAGTTTTATTTGCTGCTCCTTTCTAGCTCTTTAGGTTTAAGGTTAGGTTGTGTATTTGGGACCTTTCTTGGTTCATGAGATAGGCCTGATTTGCAATGTACTTTCCTCTTACGACTGCCTTTGCTTCATTCCAAATGGTTTGTACTATCATGTTTTCATTTTCACCTTTTTACATGTTTTTTTTTAAATGTCTACTTTAATTTTCTGGTTAAACCATTCATTCTTTAGTAGGATGTTCTTTAACCTCCATGTATTTGAGAGCTTTCCTTTTTTTTTCTTGTGGTTGTTTTCAAGTTTCAGAGCATTGTGATCTGAAAATATGCATGGAATTATCTTGATCTTTTGTATCTGTTGAGAGCTGATTTGTGACCCAGTATGTGATCTATTCTGGAAAATATTCCATTTTGTTGAGAAGAATGTGTATTCTACTTTAAGATGAAATATACTGAATATGTCTGGGAAGTCCATCAGGTCCAGTGTGTCATTCAAAGCCACTGTTTCCTCTGTGTGTGTGGGGGGGGGGGGAGCCAAAGCAACCAAGACTACAAAGCACCACTGCCAGACACACCAACTCTACAGGTAACAAAATAGCACTAAATTCATATTTTTCAGTAATTACTCTGAATGTAAATGCTCCTGTCAAAAACATAGAGTAACAGAATGGGTAAAACAACAAGACCCGTCTATATGCTGCGTACAGTAGACTCATTTTAGACATAAAACCACCTGCAGATTGAATGTGAGGGGATGGAGAGCCATCTTTCATGCTAATCAATGTCAAAAGAAAGCTGAAGTAGCCATAATTATATCAGACAAACTGGATTTTAAAACAAAGACTGTAATGAGAGATGAAGAAGGGCATTATATATAAATAAGGGGTTTATCCATCAAGAAGATCTAACAATTGTAAATATTTATGCCCCCTCCCAACTTGGGAGCATCCAAATATATAAATCAACTAATAACAAACATAAAGAGACTCATTGATAATAATACCATAATAGTAGAGGACTTTAATACCCCACTTACAGAAAATGACAGAGCAGACTTCCCTAAGTCCCTTCTTGATCCAATAGTTTCCTTTCCCTTCCTCTTTTTAGATTCACTATTTTCCATAATTTTATATTCTATATAACTATTATTTTCTTTGCTTTTTAAATACTCATTGTGACTGTATCCAGTCAGTTTTCCGTCTCAGAGAATTTTTATTTCACCTAATTTTTAGGTCTTTGATATCTGCAGCAAGGTTTCTCTAGTGTCTTCTATGTTTTTTCAAGCCAGGCTAGTAGTCTTAGGACTGCTGTTTTAAATTCTTGTTCAGATATATTCTTATATATGTTTTGAGAAAATCCTTGGCTATCAATTTTTCTTGACCTTTCTTTTGGGGAGAATTCCCCTGTGTTGCCATTTTGGCTACATTTCCATCTTTTGTGTGTTTTAAAATCTTGTTATGTTTCCTGCACCTGGGAGTAATGTTATATTAAACAGGGGTCATACCCTGTCCAGGCCTTGCACTTCAGGATGTGATTCTGTTGTGTGTTGTGTGCACTCTGCGGTTGTGTTTTGTCTGTTCTTTCCCACTGGTCAGTCCTCTGCAGAGCTCCTCCCTGCTTGCAGTGTGGAGTGTTTGGACCTTTAACTCTGTGTGCTTTGATTTATTGATGTAAGTCTGGAAAAAAGGCAAAAAAATGTCTGATTCCCCCCCCCACACACACAAAAAAAAGGAAAACCAGGAAGGGAACAAAGAAACCAAACAGAGAATCAAACAAAGATAAAGCTGATTCTAAAGAGAAAGGAAAAAGAAAAAAGAAAAGAATGAAAAAGCCTGCTCCAAAACAAAGAGTAAAGGTAATGTAAAAAGGAAACTATGAGCATGTTTCCAAAAGAAAAGAAGAAAGTAAAAAAAAAATTAAAAAGTAAGCCTGGTCCTATTTCCAACAAAACTGCAGGTGTCATTTTGATGCACTCGATTTTCAGAACACTTGGTTCATGTGGGGTGCTGGCTGTGCTGGTCTTCTGGTGGCAAGGCCCCCTGTGTTAGCTCAGCATCACTCTTGCCCCAGTAAATAAACAGTTGCCAGGTACAGTGAGGGAGGGTTTGGTGTAAGTGGATCCCACCTCCACTGGGGGCCTCTGTGTTGCTCTCTGAATTCCCACCATGTTGGTGTTGGGGGGGAACATTGCACCACCCCAAACTTGCCCTGGACAGGGATTTCATATCCTGCACAGTTCAGACAGCCCTCATACAATAGCAAGTGCAGTCAACTCACCCTGTGCCACAACTCTCTTGTGGTTTTCCTTTGGCACACGACTGATTTTTAAAACCCAAAGTCATAAAGGACCAACGCCACACAAGCCTGCCCCTCCCCTCCAGATTAGTGCCTTTCCACACTGTGTCTAATGTCCTCTGTCCCTGGAAAACAGTTCTATGCCAGCACAGTGCATAAGATCTGTATAATCTATTGAATATATATTCCTTCTGGGTGTGCTGTGTTCCTGTTGATGAAAGGTATTTTGCTGGTGTCTGCAGGGCCTTTTGTCTTTGAGGAGGCAATAAATCCTCTCACAAAAATACTCCACAATGGGGAATGTTTTCTCCCAATGTGCCCCAAAGATCTCTACACAAAGCTATGCACTCTGGGACCAGTTCCCTCCTTCCCAGGAATGCACACCACAGCTCTGCTCAAGAGAAGGTCGCAGACTTCAAAAACATCAGAGTTTGAGCTACCAACACTGTTTGAAAAAAAAAAAAAAACCTGCCACACTCAATATTTCTTGCTCCCCCTTCTGTGTTCCAGAGAGGTTTTCCTCTTTTGTAAACTCAATATTGCACTTTCTCAACCCCTTCCTTTTTCTCTCCCTTATGTCTCTCCACAGAAGGGGTTCCTTACCCTCCATGGAATCACCATTTTTCCTTCTCCTAATTCACTTCCACACACCTCACATCTGCCATATTCTCTCCTTCCAACTGTGAAAATCCTTCTGGCAGTTAGTGATCTATTTTCTGGGTGTTCAAAGTGATCTAATCTCAATACAGCTGTGTTTGAGGGATGAGCCAAGCCCAGAGTCCCCCTACTTCTCCACCATCTTAGCTCCTCCTCCATTTGTTTACTTTACATCTGCATTTATTTTTAGATATAAAATGAATCTCTTGTAGGCTGCTTTTAGATGGGTCTTGTTTTTTATGCATTAAGTCATCTAATGACTTTTGCTTGCAACATTTAGTTAATTCACATTCAAAATAATTATTGAAAGGTTTGTAGTCATTGCCATTTCGTTTCATGTTTTATGGGTGTTTTTGTAGCTTTTGTCTGTTCCTTTCCTCCCTTGCTCTCTTCTCTTGTGATTTGTTGTCTTTTTAATGATACACTTGGATTCCTTTCTCTTTATTGTTGCACATTTTTACTGGTTTCTAATTTGTGGTTACCATTAGGTATGTATATAACATGTTTTGCATATAGCAGTCAATATTAAGTTGATGATTACTTATGTTTGAACCCATTCTTACTCCCCCACAATAAATCTTTTTTTTTGGGGGGGAGAGGGAGGTGATATTTTATTTATTTTATTGTATATATTTTATTTTATTTTATTTTATTTTATTTTATTTTATTTATTTTTTAAATATAATTTATTGTCAAGTTAGCTAACATACAGTGTATACAGTTTGGTCTTGGCTTTGGGAGTTGATTCCCATGATTCATCGCTTCTATACAACACCCAGTGCTCATCCCAACAAGTGCCCTCATCAATGCCCATCACCTATTTTCCCCTCTTCCCTGATCCCCTCACCAACCCTCAGTTTGTTCTCTGTATTTTAGAGTCTCTTATGGTTTGCTTCCCTCTCTGTTTGACACTATTTTTCTTCTTCCTTTCCCCCATGGTCTTCTGTTAAGTTTCTCAAATTCCACATATGAGTGAAAACATATATCTGTCCTTCTCTGACTGACTTATTTCACTTAACATAATACCCTCCAGTTCCATCCACGCTGTTGCAAATGGCAGGATTTCCTTCTTTCTCATTGCCAAGTAGTATTACATTGTATATATAAGCCTCATATTCTTTACCCATTCATCAGTTGATCGAAATTTGGGCTCTTTCCATTATTTGGCTATTGTTGAAAGCGCAGCTAGGAATATTGGGTTACATGTGCCCCTATGAATCAGCACTCCTGTATCTTTTGGATAAATTCCTAGTAGTACTATTGTTGGATCTTAGAGTAATTCAATTTTTAATTTTTTTGAGGAACTTCCACACTATTTTCCAGAGCAGTTGCACCAGTTTGCATTCCTACCAACAATGCAAATTCCCATTTCCCCACATCCTCGCCAACAGCTATCATTTCCTTAGCTGTTAATTTTATCCACTCTGACTCGTGTGATGTGATATCTCAATGTGGTTTTGATTTGTATTTCCCTGGTGATTAGTGATGTTAAGCATCTTTTCATATGTCTGTCAACCATCTGGATGTCTTCTTTGGAAAAGTGTCTATTCATGGCTTCTGCCCATTTATTCACTTGAGTATTTGTTTTTTTGGGTGTTGAATTTTGTAACTTCTGTATAGATTTTGGAAACTAACCCTTTATCTGATATGTAGTTTGCAAATATCGTTTCCCATTCCATCAGTTGCCTTTTAGTTTTATTGATTGGTGCTTTGCAGTGTAGAAGCTTTTTAACTTGATGAGGTCCCAGTAGTTTTTTTTTTCTTTTTTTTTCTTTTTGTTTTCTTGTTTTGTTTTGGTTTGGTTTTTGCTTTTATTTCCCTTACATTTGGAGACGTGTTGAGTTAAGAAGTTGTTGCAGCTGAGGTCAAAGAGGTTGTTGCTTATTTTCTCCTCTAGGGTTTTGATGGTTTCCTGTCTCACATTTAGGTATTTCATCCATTTTGAGTTCATTTTTGAGAATGGTGTAAGAAAGTGGTCCAGTTTCATTCTTTTGCATGTTGCTGTCCAGTTCTCCCAGCACCATTTGCTAAAGAGATTGTTTTCTTTTTCTATGGCTACTCTTCCTTGCTTTGCCAAAGATTAGATGGCCATACATCTGTGGGTACATTTCTGGATTCTCTATTCTATTGAATTGGTCTATATGTCTATTTTACCAATAGCATCCTGTTTTGATGATTACAGCTTTGTAGTACAGGCTAAAGCCTGGGATTGTAAAGCCTCCAGCTTTGGTTTTCTTTTTCAACATTACTTTGGCTATCCACTGTCTTTTGTGGTTCCATACAAATTTTAGGATTGCTTGTTCTAGTTTCGAGAAGAATGCTGGTGCAATTTTGATTGGGACTGCATTGAATGTGTAGACTGCTGTGGGTAGTATTGATATTCTAGCAATATTTGTTCTTCCAATCCATGAGCATGGAATGTTTTCCCATTTCTTTGTGTCTTCTTCAATTTCTTTCACAAGTTGTCCATAATTTTCAGCATACAGATCTTTTACATCTTTGGTTAGGTTTATTCCTAGGTATTTTATGGTTCTCAGTGTAATTGTAAATGGAATCAATTTCTTGATTTCTCTTTCTGTTGCTTCATTATTAGTGTATAGACATGCAACCAATTTCTGTACAATGATTTTGTATCCTGTGACTTTGATGAATTCATGTATCAGTTCTAGCAGCTTTTTGGTGGAGTCTATCGGGTTTTCAATGTAGAGTATCATGTAATCTTCAAGGAGTGAACACTTGAATTCTCTTTGCGAATTTGGATGCAATTTATTTTATTCTGTCATATGATTGCTGAGGCTATGACTTCCAACTCTATGTTAAACAACCGTGGTGAGAGTGGACATCCCTGTTATGTTCCTTATCTCATGAAGAAAGCTCTGTTTTTCATCATTGAGGGTCATATTAGCTGTGGGCTTTTCATATAAGGCTTTTATGATGTTATGTGTTCCTTCTGTCCTGAATTTCTTGAGGGTTTTTATTAAGAAATGATCCTGTAGTTTGTTAACTGCTTTTGGCATCTACTGACAGGATCTTATGGTTCTTATACTTTCTTTTATTAATGTGATATATCACATTGATTGATTTGTGAATATTGAACCAGCCCTGAAACCCAGAAACAAATCCCACTAGATCATAGTGAATAATTCTTTTAATATACTGTTGAATTTGATTTGCTACTTTCTTGTTGAGAATTTTTGCATCCATGTTCATGATGGATGTTGGCCTATAATTCTCCTTTTTGGTGGGATCTCTGTCTGGTTTAGGAATCAAGGTAATGCTGGCTTCAAAGAATGTGTCCAGAAGCTTTCCTCCTGTTTCCATTTTTTGGAACAGCTTGATAAAGATAGGTATTAACTTTGCTTTAAATGTCTGGTAGAATTCCCCTGGGAAGCCATCTGGCCCAGGAATCTTATTTGTTGGGAGATTTGTGATAACTGATTCAATTTCTTTGCTGGTTAGGGGTCTGTTCAAATTTTCTGTTTTTCCTGTTTCAGTTTTGGTAGTTTGTGGATGTCTAGGAATTTCTCCATTTCTTTCAGGTTGTCCAGTTTGTTGGCATATAATTTTTCATAGTATTCTCTAACAATCGTTTCTATTTCTGTAGTGTTGGTTGTGATCTCTCATCTTTCATTTGTGATTTTATCTATTTAGGTTCTCTCTTCTTTTTGAGAATTCTTGCTAGAGATTTATCAATTTTGTTTATCCTTTCAAAAAAAAACAGCTCTTAGATTTATTGATCTGTTCTACTGTTTTTTTTTTAATTCTACATTGTTTATTTCTGCTCTAATCTTTATTATTTCTCTTCTTCTGCTGGTTTTGGGGTTTCTTTGCTCTTCTGCTTCTAGTTCCTTTAGGTGTGACGTTCAATTTTGTATTTGGGATTTTTCTTGTTTCTTGAGGTAGGCCTGGATTTCATTGTATTTTCCGCCTAGGACTGCCTTTGCTGTATTCCAAAGGGCTTTTGACTGTCATGTTTTCATTTTCATTTTCTTCCATATAGTTTTAAATCTCTTCTTTAATTTCCTGGTTGACCCATTCATTCTTTAGTAGGATGTTCTTTAACCTCCATGCATTTGGAGGTTTCCAAATTTTTTCTTCTGGTTGATTTCAAGTTTCAGAGCAGTGTGATCTGAAAATATGCATGATATGATTTCAATTATCTTATATTAATGAAGGCTGTTTTGTGACCCAGTATGTAATCTATCTTGGAGAATGTTGTGTGTGCACTCGAAAAGAATGTGTATTCTGCTGATTTTGGATGAAAAGTTCTGAATATATCTGTGAAGTCCATCTGCTCCTGTACATCATTCAGGGCCATTGTTTCTTTATTGATTTTTTGCCTAGATGACCTGTCCATTGTTGTAAGTAGAGTATTAAAGTCACCTGCAATTACTACATTCTTATCAGTAAGATTGTTTGTGATCAATTGATTTATATATTTGGGTTCACCAAATTGGGTGCATAAGTATTCATAATTGATAGCTCCTCTTGATGGATAGACCATGTAATTATGATATAATGCCCTTAATCTCTTGTTATAGCCTTTAATTTAAAATCTAGTTTGTCTGATATAAGTATGGCTACTCCAGCTTTCTTTTGACTCCAGTAGCATGACAGATGGTTCCACACCCCCTCACTTTCAATCTGTAGGTGTCCCAGGTCTAAAATGAGTCTCTTGTAGACAGCAAAGAGATGGGTCTTGTTGTTTTTTTTTTTTTTTAATCCATTCTGATAACTTATATCTTTTGATTGGGGCCTTTAGTCCATTTACATTCAGAGTGATTATTCAAGGCTATAGATTTAGTGTCATTGTGCTACCTGTATGTTTCATGCTTGTGGTGATGTGTCTGGTCCTTTGTGGTCTTTGCAGTGTTCCACTCACAGAGTTCCCCTTAGGATCTCTTGCAGGGCTGGTTTAGTGGTCATGAACTTCTTCAGTTTTTGTTTGGGAAAGACTTTATCTCTCCTACTCTGAATTCTGGATAAAGGATTATTGACTGCATATTTTTCCTATTCAACACATTGAATACTTCCTGCCACTCCCTTCTGGCCTGTCAAGTTTCAGTGGACAGGTCTGCTACTACCCTTATGTATCTAACCTTGTTGGTTAAGGTTTGTTTGTCCCTAGCTGCTTTCATAATTCTCTCTTTATCTTTGTATTTTGCCAGTTTCACTATGATATGTTGTAGTAAATACCTATTCATGTTGAATCTGAAGGGAGTTCTCTGTGCCTCTTAGATTTCGATATCTGCTTCCTTCCCTAGATTAGGGACATTCTCAGCTATAATTTATTCAAGTAAAATTTCTGACCATTTCTCTCTCTTCTTCTTCTGGAACTACTATGAGACAGATATTATTATGTTTAATTGAATCACTTAGTTCTCTAATTCTCCCTTGTGGTCTAGTTTTTTCTTATCTTTTTCTTGACTTCATCATTTTTCATAATTTTATCTTCTATTTCAGTTATTCTCCCCTGACTCCTCCATACTTGCTGTCACCAAATCTCATTTATTTTGCATCTCATATACAGCATTTCTTAATTCATCATGACTATTTCTTACCTCTCTGTAGCAATAGATTTCCTGCTGTCTTCTATGCTTTTTTTCAAGCCAAGCTCTTAATCTTATGACTATTATTCTAAATTCTTGATCAGATATATTGCTTATATCTGTTTTGAGCAATTCTCTAGCTGTCATTTCTTCCTGGAATTTCTTTTGAGAATTCTTCCATTTCATTTTGGCTAGTTTTCTGTCCTTTATGTGTATTACTTGGTGTGTGTCCTGCTCCTGTGAGCACTCCTATATTGAAATGGGGTAATAACACTGTCCAGAACCTGGCCCTTTGGGAGGTGTTTTTGGAGTGTGTGGCATGCTCTCTGTTTTTGTGACTCTGGTTGCTTTATCTCCCTACTTTTGTGACTCTGGTTGCTTTATCACCTTCCACCAGGTGTACTTTGATTTGTTCATTGAAGTAACCTTGGGAAAATTTGAAAAGGGGGCGGTGGTGGAAGAAGCCTTATCCCATACAAAGAGAGAAATGACAGGAATAGGGAGAAAGAAAAGAAAAAAAAAATACCAGAGAGAGAATCCAGGAAAATCTGTGGCTTAATCCAGAGAAAGAGAGAAAGAGAGAGACAAAGAAGGAGGTGATCTATGTCTGCTTAAACAAACCAACAACCAGAATAGATAAGGGGAGAAATAATAAGAAGAAAACAAAACAAAACAAACTATATATATATATATATATATATATATATATATATATATATATATTGCATTTTCTGACTTTATTCCTGGTCAATTCTTATATATATAAGAATTCTTATATATATAAGAATTGACCAGGAATAAAGTCAGAAAATGCAAAAACAGTGGACTAATATCGGATGGTGATTGGAACAGGTGGGTGTGCTGGCTTGGAGGACGGACCATCTGGTTAGGTCAGTGCAATCTTGTTCTGGTAGATAGGCAGTTATCAAGCACAGAGGGATGTGGTTTTGTGTAGGTGGGTCTTGCCTCCACTGTAGGCCACTGTGTTGTTGCCTGAAGCCCCAAGTTGCTGGTGATTGGGAGAAAAATGGCAATACCCCAGTCTTTCCTCCCTGGACTGGGTGTCCCAAACCACTCTGTTCAAGCCGTCCTCACAGTGCCCCATAGGCATGAGCCTGCCAGCTTTTCCCACCCCACAGTCTCCCCCTCTTTCCAGGTGCTTAGTTGGGATTCAAACCAGTCCCAGACTTAAAGAATCCTGCTCCAGGCACGCCGGTTCTGGGGTAGTGCCACTCTGCCCAGAGAGCCTACAAAGGGCCTCTGGCTGGCAGGCACCTGCAGGGAATTTTGTCCTCTGAGAAGCTATGTACCTTCTTTCCATAGCACTCAAGGGAGAGTACGGTTCTCTCCAACTGTGCCTCTGTGCTAACTACTGAGCCTGGGGCTGGACCCCTTCATCCCCAAGTGCCTGTACAGAGTTGCAGACACCAGTGCAGAGAAAGCCCTGCAACCCTGGATCATGTTAGAAATTGGCTCTTTCTCCATACTTTCTGTTCCCCGGTCCATGATTTTTCTCTTGTCCAAAAACAATCCTACACTTTCTCAGCCTCTCTTTATCTTCCTTTTGTCTCTCCAAAGAAGGGGGTCACTGCCCTCCATGCCTATGCCAGTTTTATCTCTCCCAATTTGCAATCATGCACCTATGACCAGCCAAGTTGTCCCCATGGGCCCCTAGAGATGTTTCTTTCACTCTGTAGCACTGATTCCTGGAATTCCAAGTCTTGTCTCAATACTGTTGTTTGAGGAATGAGAGAACTTCGGGTCCCATACTTCTTTGAAATGTTCCAGAATAATCTTTCATACATGACATAATTTTATTTTGTGAATCCCTTAACTGATTTTTACAAATATACTTATTTTTCTGCTTTTATGTTTCCTACTCTTCTTGTTTTTACTTATGACCTTTACTTTTCATTCAAAGAGTTCTCTTTAACGCTTGTTGTAGGGCTTGTTTAGTGGTCATGGATTCCTTTAACTGTTGTTTGTCTTGGAAACTCTATCTCTTCTTTACTCTGAATAATAGCTTTGCTGGATAGTGTACTCTTTGCTGCAGATTTTATTTTTCCTTTTAGCACTTTGAATATATCACACCATTCCCTTTTGGATTGCAAAGTTTCTGTTGAAAAATCAGATGATAGCTTTTTAGGTTTTCCCTTGTATGTACATGTTTTCTTTTCTCTTGCTGCTTTTAAATTTCTCTCTTTATCACTAATTTTTGCCATCTTAATTATTGTGTGTCTTTTGTGTACCTACTTGGCTTGCTATTGTTGGGATTGTCTGTCTCTCTTGGTTCAAGATTTGCATTTCCTTCCCCGGATTTGGGACATTTTCAGTTATTTGCTTAAACAAATTTTCTGCCCCCTTTTATTCTTTTAATGTTTATTTATTTATTTTGAAAGTTCATGCATATGTACACAGGAGAGAGAGAGAGAGAGAGAGAGAGAGAGAGAACAAGCGAGGGAGGGGCAAAGAGAGAGGAAAAGAGAGAATCCAAAGCAGTATTGGACTGACAGTGCAGAGCCTGATGTGGGGCTCGAACCCACAAACTGTGAGATCATGACCTATGCTTAAATCAAAAGTTGGAAGCTTAATTGACTGAGCCACCCAGGTGCCCCTGCCCCCTTTTCTCTCTTCTTCTTGGGTATGTATAATGCAAATGTCATTATGCTTGATGGTATTGTGATGTTCCTTAAGTCTACTGACATTTTGCATAATTTTTTTCTCTCACCTATTCAGCTTTATTACTTTCAATTACTCTCTTACCCAGGTCACTGAATCTTTCCTCTGCTTCCTCTAGTCTACCACTTATTCCATATTTAATTCCATTTTTGATTTCAATTATTGTCTTTTTCATCTCTGATTGGTTTTTTTTTCTCTCTTAAGGGTCTCACTGATGTCCTCCACTCTTTTCTTAAGTCCAGTGAGTATATTAATGATCATTACTTTAACTTCTCTCTCAGGCATATGACTTATCTCCATTTCACTTAGATATTTTGCTGTGATTTTGTCCTGTTTCTTCATTTGGGAAATATTCCTCTCTGTCCTCATTTTGTCTAATTATCTGTGTATTTTTCTATGTGTTAAGAAATTTTGCTACATCTCTTGCTCTTGAAAGTAGTGACCTTATGAGAAAGAGGTCCCACAGTGCCCTGCAGTGCAGTGTCTCCTGTTCTTCAGAACCTGGCACTTTGGGGAATTTTCTTATGTGTGTTGTGTGCATACTGTTTTTGTGGCTGAGGTGCCTTTTCCTTCAGTTCAGTCATCTTCAATGGCTTTCTTTGTATGTTGTGCAGTGTTTAGTCTCTGTGGTGTTAGTGAAACAGTCTGTGGCCACCTTGGGCTTGAACTGAGTCAAGCCAGATGTTTATGAAGTACAGTAGCACCAAACTATGAGGTGCTTTTGCTTTCTTGTCCCCTGAGATTTCAATGGTGTGTTGGGTTTGCAGTCAGACCTGTTTACCCCCAGGCCACTGCTACTGCCATGGTCTGACTGCTATGTGTGGCTATCTTTCTCTAACCTCTGGGCAGGAGTCTTTGTATGGTGCTGGCCCCTTTTGGTTCTGCTTGGACAGTGCCAGGCTTGATGGGCTCTGGCAAAAAGGATATTGGAGAGGTGGATCCACGATATGTATGGAGGATAGATGCATAGTGTTTGCAAGGTTTGTATCCTGGTCCTTTGTGAGAAAAGAGTTGCTTTTATCAATACTGATGCCTGCAAAGTTGGAGAAGGCATATCGGCAAAAGCACATGGGGGCAAGAGGGAAGCTGTTAGCAATTCAGGTAACAGTGTTGTTGCTGTTCTGGTCCATTGCAAGTGGCCATGTGTTTGTTGGGAGTAGGGGAGGTAAATGATGTTTGCTACATCATTTGTTCCTGGAGAAGTTCCCCAAAATCTCTATACATTTAGGATATGCTGAGATAAGTAAACATCCCTCTCTCTCCCATAAGCCCCAGACATTTTTAAAACGGCTGCATCTATGCTTTATTTCCATGTTTTTCCCCCTCTGTCTCTTTAAGGGCAGAGACTCAGTTTCTTCTTGTTCTGCTGGCTGTCCCTGAGCCAAGCATGCTGATTTTTGAAATTTCAGGTTTTAACTTTTGCTGGTTTTAAAATTCACAATATTTGTCCCCTCTGGTTTTTGAAACCAAATGTTATGATGGTTCATTTTCCTTTTGTGGGCTCCCTGGTGAGATAGTCTATTTATCTCCCCTATCCACCACCCTGGGTCCCTACTCCAGCAGACGTTCCTGCAGGTCCATTTTGCTTCCCACCACATCTCCACCCTTTCTACACTCTTTGATATAGCCTCTTCTCTACAATTAGTTGTGAAGTGAGTTCGGCCATTATTCGGGTCATTTTCTGGTATATTAACACTGTTGTGAATGTTACCTAGTTGTATCCATGGAACAAAGTGAGCTTTGCATCCTGCTACTCCACCGCCTTCTTGGAAATCTATTTTAATTATAAACCATAACATGCTCTCAGCTTATCCCGAATGAAATATTAAATTGCCACTATAATTCCAAGGTGTTTTCTTTCAGCTTCATAAAGTGAACATGGGCCTAGCCAATATGCTGTCATTTAAAGACTTTCATTAAACTAGGACATTTTGAAAGCCATAAGACATTGTATTACTTCTAATTATATTCATGTATTATTGTACCCCAAATCATAATTATTAGAATGATGCCAGTATGTTCTGGAATGTTTTTAAGAGAGGTCACTTTTATTTCCTGTATTATATACCTCAGCTTGTATTATTTCTTATTTTTGAGGGAATGTATGGATGTAATAACTCCATGGAGATTTTTTATTAAGCTTAAATTTTAGTGGTCAACAAATAGTGATTGGGGAGATTGGAAAGATTGGATGCAAGAAGAAACGACTGGAAGAAGTAAGTTTGTTTTTGAGCTTTCCACTGGAATATTCCAATGTAGGAGTTCAGTTGGAAGTTGAAAATATATGATTTGTAATTTTGTATTGAGTTCAAGACTGCAAGTAGAAATTTGGAATTATAGTCATAGAAGTGTAGACATGGACACATCTGTGGTTATCCAGGAAGATCCTACTGAGTTAAAAAGCAGGAGGTGTGGATGGGTTCCTGTACATCATCAAATATTTTAGGAGTGTCCAGGAAGAAGTACCTGAAAATAGAGTAAAAGAAAATAGCCAGAGTGATAGAGGAAAACCAGGAAAAAGTATCACAGAAGATTAAAAAATCAGTCTCAAGAAGCAAACAATGATCCAAAAATCTCAAATATCAAAAAGACACAAACGGATAAGAAAATCGAAGTGACAATGCCTTTAGAATTATTAAGTCCATATCTTCCATAAGAAGATATGTTTCAAAGGAATTTTCAGCTTTGTTGGGAATGTAGATGGTTGTATGTTGGTGACAATGGGCAGTACATAACTAGAGGAGTACATATACACTCCTCTTGTGGTGATTCTAGCTCTGAAGAAAATTGCTCAATGGCTAGTCAGATTAATGTTATTCACAAAGGTTATAAATAAGATGTCTGATAGAACAAGTTCTTTATAGAAGAAGAAACAGATGGGGGAATTATGTGGGAGAGAGGGTAACTCTTCTATTTGAGTTATGAGTGAGAAAGAAATGAATACATGGGTATGGAGAAGCATAGTGGGAAGGAAGGGAGAAAGTTGCATGATTCTTGCCTATAACCTCTATTTCCTCAGTACAATGAGAGACTACCTCTTCTGCTGTGACTGAAGAAGGTAGAATGTCAGATTTTGGGGGTTGGGAGTTTAGACCTAGAATAAAAAATGAGAAGCAGTGGAAAGGACTCTGAGGGTTTATCTATCTTTTTGGTGACTATGAATTACTGGAAATCATTGAGTACCATCTAATATTGGAAACTATACATTTATTATAACATCAATATAAATAGTTATATGACACTCCTTCAGGATCCACATAAGGTGGTCATTGCACTATGAAAATTCTTTTGACCCAAACAAGCAGAGTTTAGCAGTCCTTCTCTTATTGTACCACTAAACTTAAAATATATCTTTATAATTGCACTCAGAACAAAACGTTTTTAGTATAAGTCATTTGTGTTACATGCTGCTTCCCAACCAAATAGCTAACTCTTTGAAAATATAGCTATATTTTGAATTCTAGTATAAAGTACAAATAAATGTTTGTTGAATGAATAGATGAGTAATCTTTAATCCTCCTCTAGCAGTGCATTTGCAAGTGTGTATTTACAATATAATCACTAATACCTTTCTCTCAAAACCCTCTCCCTGTCATTGCTCCATCCCAGGTCTTCTGACTATATAGTTTAGTTCTGTCAAAATGTATCCTGTATAATCTGGAGACGGGTATAATTTTGTTACTATAGTAGGATAACTAATCTGAGATGTTTAAATTCCTGCTTTAGAAATTCAGAAAAGAACCACGTATTATAAACAAGAAATAACAGTACAAAAGTAATTCCTTATATAATTTGAAAATTAAAATCTCTGTTCTGTACACTTTAAGGGAATTAATCTACTATTGTACATTCTACTGGTCAGTCTGTAAAAGTCCAAAACTAAAAGCAAAGAATGATTAAATAAAAAGGTTGCTTGTGCTTGAAAAATTTTAGTTTCAGAAAAAATCTCATTACTTTTTGTTCAAATTATCAAATGTAAACAGACTTATTCCAGCATTAGAAATATGGAACTAGTGTGATGATTAGGACTGCAGCTTAGTCCATATGATTTTAGTCTTTAACTATAGTCCTGTCTCTTGGGAAAACGGGGCATATTTAATCATGTGTTGTAAAATAAAATTTTATTGTGAAAAACACTTTAACACAAATTAGGTTATTTATTTCTTTTAATAGCAGTTTAAATATACTCATTCACATATGCAGACAATAGCTCCTCCTCTTTCACAATCATTTTGTAACTTTTTTAGCTTATGTGACTGATATTGGGTGAACCGATTTTCAAGGATGGATTGACAGATTTTTTCCCCATAAAAATCTTGTTGATAGTAGAATAATTATTTTAAAAACCACACTGACATTTCCCATGTTGCCAATGATACTTATTATTTTATGATAATGAATTCTTCAGTAGCTTAGTAATGAAAAAGGCAACCTTTTGCTTAAAAAAATGCTGTAAGTTACTTTATTTAGCAGTCCCTTTCAGCTGATGATACACTGCCAAATAAATATTTCATATAAATTCTACACTGAAAGTTATAAGAATAGTCCTTGATCTTGGATGAGATATCATGGGCTTCTAATTATTTTAAGGACATTCTTTATCTTGTCTGCCTACCTCTCAATATATACACACTTTCTGAAAATTCTATCACATAAAAATTTAAAATAAACAAACAAAAAGATTCTGAAGATGTAAAAGATGAAGTATTCACAACCAGCTGGTAAAAATAAGTATAAAACCACAAAAGGCCCCGAATAGCCAAAGGAATTTTGAAGAAGAAGACCAAAGCAGGAGGCATCACAATCCCAGACTTTAGCCTCTACTACAAAGCTGTAATCATCAAGACAGCATGGTATTGGCACAAAAACAGACACATAGACCAATGGAATAGAATAGAAACTCCAGAACTAGACTCACAAACGTATGGCCAACTCATCTTTGACAAAGCAGGAAAGAACATCCAATGGAAAAAAGACAGCCTCTTTAACAAATGGTGCTGGGAGAACTGGACAGCAACATGCAGAAAGTTGAAACGAGACACTTTCTCACACCATTCACAAAAATAAACTCAAAATGGATAAAGGACCTGAATGTGAGACAGGACACCATCAAAACCTTAGAGGAGAAAGCAGGAAAAGACCTCTCTGACCTCAGCCGTAGCAATCTCTTACTCGACACATCCCCAAAGGCATGGGAATTAAAAGCAAAAGTGAATTCCTGGGACCTTATGAAGATAAAAAGCTTCTGCACAGCAAAGGAAACAACCAACAAAACTAAAAGGCAACCAACGGAATGGGAAAAGATATTCACAAATGACATATCGGACAAAGGGCTAGTATCCAAAATCTATAAAGAGCTCACCAAACTCCACACCCGAAAAACAAATAACCCACTGAAGAAATGAGCAGAAAACATGAATAGACACTTCTCTAAAGAAGACATCCGGATGGCCAACAGGCACATGAAAAGATGTTCAGCGTCGCTCCTTATCAGGGAAATACAAATCAAAACCACACTCAGATATCACCTCACGCCAGTCAGAGTGGCCAAAATGAACAAATCAGGAGACTATAGATGCTGGAGAGGATGTGGAGACACGGGAACCCTCTTGCACTGTTGGTGGGAATGCAAATTGGTGCAGCCGCTCTGGAAAGCAGTGTGGAGGTTCCTTAGAAAATTAAAAATAGACCTACCCTATGACCCAGCAATAGCACTGCTAGGAATTTACCCAAGGGATACAGGAGTACTGATGCATAGGGCCACTTGTACCCCAATGTTCATAGCAGCACTCTCAACAATAGCCAAATTATCGAAAGAGCCTAAATGTCCATCAACTGATGAATGGATAAAGAAATTGTGGTTTATATACACAATGGAATATTACGTGGCAATGAGAAAAAATGAAATATGGCCTTTTGTTGCAACGTGGATGGAACTGGAGAGTGTGATGCTAAGTGAAATAAGCCATACAGAGAAAGACAGATACCATATGGTTTCACTCTTATGTGGATCCTGAGAAGCTTAACGGGAACCCATGGGGGAGGGGAAGGAAAAAAAAAAAAGAGGTTAGAGTGAGAGAGAGCCAAAGCATAAGAGACTGTTAAAAACTGAGAACAAACTGAGGGTTGATGGGGGGTGGAGGGAGGAGAGGGTGGGTGATGGGTGTTGATGAGGGCACCTTTTGGGATGAGCACTGGGTGTTGTATGGAAACCAATTTGTCAATAAATTTCATATAAAAAAATAAGTATGAAAAAAAATACACCAGAGTAAGACCCTAGGCGCTCTTGTCCAATGAAAACAACTAGATAATTATCAATGTATCTTAAATACCCCAGAAATGGACCTGAAGACTTGAAGAACAAACTCCCCAACTAAAAGTAAAGGATTTTCCGGGTCTGTGTACCGGGTGGGGCAGAACCCTAGGGGTGCTGTGTTGCTGCCTTCTGGTCTCGCTCCCCTCTGTAAAGCTTGCTGTTTGGTTACCTTCAAGTCTCTCAGCTCCCAACTTTCACTCTATGAGGCCCTGGCCAAGTGCCTGGAGGGGCGCTGTGTTGAAAGCCATCCCCCCTCTTTCCAAAGCAGTGTCCTGTGATAATTTTTTTTATTCCTAGAAAAGTACTGTTACAGACATCCTTTAACCTGTCTCCTGGTATACATGTTAAAGAATGTATATCTTGGAGGATCATGGGAAGATGGCAGTGTAGGAGGACTCCGGGCTCACAGCGCATCCTGCTGATCACTTAGATTCCACCTACACCTGCCTAAATAACCCAGAAAACCACCAGAAGAATAGCAGAATGGAGTCTCTGGAGACAAGCACAGACTAGAGGCCCATGGAAGAGGGTAGGAAGGGCGGCAAGGCGGTGCGTGCTACACGAACTGGCAGGAGGGAGAGAGGGCAGAGGGGTGGCCCACCAGCCAAGCAGAGCCCCTGAGTCTGGCTTGCAAAAGTGGAGGGGCCAGACAAGAGTGTATTCCGACAGCAAGAGGGACTTGACATCTGGAAGGTTATAAGCTAACAGCTCTGCTCGGAGAACGGGAGGGCTGGAAGACAAGGGGAGGGAGAGTTGTTGAGCCCTGGACAACAGAGCTCAGCTTGGCAAGGAACAAAGGCACTCACCAGTGCCATCTCGCTCGCCCATCCCCCTGCCAAAATCCCAAAGGGGCCCAGTTCCTGCCAGGAAACTTACTTGCACCTCGCAAACGCCCAATGCTGTGCTTCTGCTGATCCATCCTTCCGGCGGGTCTGACACCCTCCGGGTGCCACAGGGCCCCTCCTGAAGCGGATCTCCAAAAGAAAAGCAAGCTGAGCCTGCCCTTCCCGCCCCTGTGCACTTTGCCAATCCACCCAAGCTAATACACCAGATCCCCAGCACCACAAGCCTGGCAGTGTGCAAGTAGCCCAGACAGGCTATGCCACCCCAATGAATCCTACCCCTAGGAGAGGGGAAGAGAAGGCACACACCAGTCTGACTGTGGCCCCAGGGGTGGGTTGGGGGCAGACATCAGGTCTGACTGCGGCCCCACCCACCAATGCAAGTAATTCAAGACAGCACAGGGGAAGTGCCCACAGTTTCACACCACTCCAGGGACTAACCAAAAAGATGAAACGGAAGAATTCCCCTCAGAAAAACATCCAGGAAATAACAACAGCTAATGAACTGATAAAAAATGACTTAAACAATATAACAGAAAGTGAATTTAGAATAATAGTCATAAAATTATAGCTGGGCTTGAAAACAGTATAAAGGACAGCAGAGAATCTCTTGCTACAGAGATCAAGGGACTAAGGAACAGCAAGAAGGAGCTAAAAATGCTATCAATTAGTTGCAAAATAAAATGGAGACAATTATGGCTCGGGTTGGAGAGGCAGAGGAGAGAATAGGTGAATTAGAAGATAAAATTATGGAAAAAGAAGAAGCTGAGAAAAAGAGAGATAAAAAAATCCAGGAGTATGAGGGCAAAATTAGAGAACTAAGTGATGCACTAAAGGGAAATAATATATGCATAATTGGTATTCCAGAGGAGGAAGAGAGAGGGAAAGGTGCTGAAGGTGTACTTGAAGAAATAATAGCTGAGAACTTCCCGGATCTGGGAAAGGGAAAAAGGCATTGAAATCCAAGAGGCACAGAGAACTCCTTTCAGACGTAACTTCAATCGATCTTCTGCAAAACATATCATAGTGAAACTGGCAAAATACAAGGATAAAGAGAAAATTCTGAAAGCATCTACAGATAAATGTGCCCTAACATATAAAGGGATATCTATAAGACTAGTGACTGATCTCTCTACTGAAACTTGGCAGGCCAGAAAGGAATGGCAGGAGATCTTCAATGTGGTGAACAGAAAAAATATGCAGCCGAGAATCCTTTATCCAGCAAGTGTGTCATTTAGAATAGAAGGAGAGATAAAGGTCTTCCCAAACAAACAAAAACTGAAGGAATTCATCACCACTAAACCAGCCCTAGAAGAGATCCTAAGGAGGATCCTGTGAGACAAAGTACCAGAGACATTGCTACAAGCGTGAAACCTATGGACATCACAATGACTCTAAACCCATATCTTCCTAGAATAACACTGAATATAAATGGACTAAATGCGCCAAGCAAAAGACATAGGGTATCAGAATGGATAAAAAAAAAGATCCATCTATTTGCTGTCCACAAGAGACTCATTTTCGACCTGAGGACACCTTAAGATTGAGAGTGAGGGGATGGAGAACTATTTATCATGCCACTGGAAGTCAAAAGAAAGCTGGAGTAGGCATACGTATATCAGATAAACTAGACTTTACATTAAAGCCTGTAACAAGAGATGAAGAAGGGCATTATATAATAAGCAAAGGGTCTATCCATCAGGAATAGCTAACAGTTATAAATGTCTATGCACCAAATATGGGAGCCCCCAAATATATAAACAAGTAATCACAAACATAAGCAACCTTATTGATAAGGATGTGGTAATTGCAGGGGACGTTAATACTCCACTTACAACAATGGATAGATCATCTAGACACAGGATAAATAAAGAAACAAGGGCCCTAAATGATACATTGGATCAGATGGACTTGACAGATATATTTAGAACTCTGCATCCCAAAGCAACAGAATATACTTTCTTCTTGAGTGCACATGGAACATTCTCTGAGATAGATCACATAATGGGTCACAAAACAGCCCCTCATAAGTATACAAGAATTGAATTCATACCATGCATACTTTCAGACCACAACATTATGAAGCTTGAAATCAACCACAAGAAAAAGTCTGAAAAACCTCCAAAAGCATGGAGATTAAAGAACACCCTACTAAAGAATGAATGGGTCAACCAGGCAATTAGAGAAGAAATTAAAAAATATATGGAAACAAATGAAAATGAAAATACAACAATCCAAACGCTTTGGGATGCAGCAAAGGCAGTCCTGAGAGGAAAATACATTGCAATCCAGGCCTATCTCAAGAAACAAGAAAAATCCCAAATACAAAATCTAACAGCACACCTAAAGGAAATAGAAGCAGAACAGCAAGACAGCCTAAACCCTGCAAAAGAAGAGAAATAAAGATCAGAGCAGAAATAAACAATATAGAATCTAAAAAAACTGTAGAGCAGATCAACGAAACCAAGAGTTCGTTTTTTGAAAAAATAAACAAAATTGACAAACCTCTAGCCAGGCTTCTCAAAAAGAAAAGGGAGATGACCCAAATAGATAAAATCATGAATGAAAATGGAATTATTGCAACCAATCCCTCAGACATACAAGCAATTATCAGGGAATATTATGAAAAATTAAATGCCAACAAACTGGACAACCTGGAAGAAATGGACAAATTCCTAAACACCCACACACTTCCAAAACTCAAAAAGCAACAAAAAGAAAGCTTGAACAGACCCATACCTAGCGAAGAAATTGAATCAGTCATCAAAAATCTCCCAACAAATAAGAGTCCAGGTCCAGATGGCTTCCCAGGGGAGTTCTACCAGACGTTTAAAGCAGAGATAATACCTATCCTTCTCAAGCTTTTCCAAAAAATAGAAAGGGAAGGAAAACTTCCAGACTCATTCTATGAAGCCAGTATTACTTTGATTCCTAAACCAGACAGAGACCCAGTAAAAAAAAGAGAACTACAGCCAATATCCCTGATGAATATGGATGCAAAAATTCTCAATAAGATACTAGCCAATCGAATTCAACAGCATATAAAAAGAATTATTCACCATGATCAAGTGGGATTCTTTCCTGGGATGCAGGGCTAGTTCAATATTTGCAAATCAATCAATGTGATACATCATATTAAGAAAAGAATAGATAAGAACCTATGATCCTATCAATCGATGCAGAAAAGGCATTTGACAAAACTCAGCACCATTTCTTAATAAAAACCCCCGAAAAAGTCGGGATAGAAGGAACATACTTAAAGATCATCAAAGCCATTTATGAAAATCCCACAGCTAACATCATCCTCTATGGGGAAAAACTGAGAGCTTTTTCCCTGAGATCAGGAACACGACAGGGATGTCCACTCTCACCGCTGTTGTTTAACATAGTGTTGGAAGTGCTAGCATCAGCAATCAGACAACAAAAGGAAATCAAAGGCATCCAAATCGGCAAAGAGGAAGTCAAGCTTTCGCTTTTTGCAGATGACATGATATTATACATGGAAAATCCGATAGACCCCACCAAAAGTCTGCTAGAACTGATACAGGAATTCAGCAAAGTTGCAGGATACAAAATCAATGTACAGAAATCAGTTGCATTCTTATACACTAATAATGAAGCAAAAGAAAGACAAACAAAGACACTGATCCCATTCACAATTGCACCAAGAAACATAAAATACCTAGGAATAAATCTAACCAAAGATGTAAAAGATCTGTATGCTGAAAAGTATAGAAAGCTTATGAAGGTAATTGAAGAAGATATAAAGAAATGGAAAGACATTCCCTGCTCATGGATTGGAAGAATAAATATTGTCAAAATGTCAATACTATCCAAAGCTATCTACACATTCAATGCAATCCCAATCAAAATTGCACCAGCATGCTTCTCAAAACTAGTACAAGCAATTCTAAAATTCATATGGAACCACAAAAGGCCCCGAATAGCCAAAGTAATTTTGAAGAAGAAGACCAAAGCAGGAGGCATCACAATCCCAGAATTTAGCTTATACTACAAAGCTGTAATCATCAAGACAGCATGGTATTGGCACAAAAACAGACACATAGGCCAATGGAATAGAATAGAAACCCCAGAACTAGACCCACAAACGTATGGCCAACTAATCTTTGAAAAAGCAGGAAAGAATGTCCAATGGAAAATAGTCTCTTTAACAAATGGTGCTGGGAGAACTGGACAGCAACATGTAGAAGATTGAAATTAGACCACTTTCTCACACCATTCACAAAAATAAACTCAAAATGGATAAAGGACCTGAATGTGAGATAGGAAACCATCAAAACACTAGAGCAGAAAGCAGGAAAAGACCTCTCTGACCTCAGCCGTAGCAATCTCTTACTCGACACATCCCCAAAGGCAAGGGAATTAAAAGCAAAAGTGAATTACTGGGACCTTATGAAGATAAAAAGCTTCTGCACAGCAAAGGAAACAACTAACACTACTAAAAGGCAACCAACGGAATGGGAAAAGATATTTGCAAATGACATATAGGACAAAGGGCTAGTATCCAAAATCTACAAAGAGCTCACCAAACTCCACACTTGAAAAACAAATAACCCAGTGAAGAAATGGGCAGAAAACATGAATAGACACTTCTCTAAAGAAGACATCTGGATGGCCATCAAGCACATGACAGGATGCTCAATGTCGCCCCTCATCAGGGAAATACAAATCAAAACCACACTCAGATATCACCTCACACTAGTCAGAGTGGCCAAAATGAACAAATCAGGAGACTATAGATGCTGGAGAGGATGTGGAGAAACGGGAACCCTCTTGCACTGTTGGTGGGAATGCAAATTGGTGCAACCACTCTGGAAAACAGTGTTTAGGTTCCTCAAAAAAGTAAAAAGAGACCTACCCTATGACCCAGCAATAGCACTGCTAGGAATTTACCTAAGGGATTCAAGAGTACTGATGCATAGGGGCACTTGTACCCCAATGTTTATAGCAGCACTGTTAACAATAGCCAAATTGTGGAAAGAGCCTAAATGTCCATCAACTGATGAATGGATAAAGAAATTGTGGTTTATATACAGAATTTAGTACTATGTGGCAATGAGAAAGAATGAAATATGATCCTTTGTAGCAACATGGATGTAACTGGAGAGTGTGATGCTAAGTGAAAGAAGCCATACAGAGAAAGACAGACACCATATGGTTTCACTCTAATGTGGATCCTGGGAAAGTTAACAGAAACCCATGGGAGAGGGGAAGGAAAAAAAAAAAGAGGTTAGAGTGGGAGAGAGCCAAAGGATAAGAGACTCTTAAAAACTGAGAACAAACCGAGGGTTGATGGGGGGTGGGAGGGGGGGAGGGGGGGTGATGGGTATTGAGGAGGGCACCTTTTGTGATGAGCACTGGGTCTTGTATGGGAACCAATTTGACAATAAACTTCATATATTGAAAAAAATAAAAAATAAATAAAAGTAGAGGAGGCCACATTAATGAAGATAGGCAGTGCAGAGACAGGGTTTTGGAAAGAAATAGATCTTGGCTAATGCTATTAAGAGAGTTTTGTAGTTGCAGAAAGATAAGGGAAAAAATAACACAGAGTGGAGTACAGAAAGAAAATAAGTCCCCATAGCAATTTGTTTGGAAAGATAGAGATGCCAAACTTCATGAGTTCCTGAATCCAGCATGGTTTAGAGCATAGATTTCCCAAGGTAATAGTATTGGCTTTGAGAGCATCTGGAGGCTTTGGGACTTCTTCTGGTGAGAAGGAGCAGCCCACAGCCCATGGACATACTTCATGGAAACAACAATCAGAAGAGCACCTGGGGTGCACAGTCGGAAGTTTATTTGCACATTTCAGAGCATGTCACAGAGAAAGATTTCAGAGAAAAATAGTATTTCACAGACAGAAATAAAGGAATTGGAAGGTTCTATCTCTCCACTCCACCCTCAGTATGAACACAGAGCCATTTATAGAAACTAGTGCAGCTCCTACACAGCCTACCAAACTTATTTACATCAAGTCTTCCCTCCACGCGCCACTGGAACTGCCCATCCAGTCACACTTGCCTCAGTCCCAGCATTTCCAAGCCCCTTAATGAGAATACCAGCCCAAGCCACTGCAAAAACCATGTTTCCTGATACAGGAGTTTTGTGGGACCTCGGTTCCAGTGGTGGTGGCAACAGGACTAATTTCACAAAGACAAGAGAGCACACCTAATTAAAATTTGCCACTTTCAGGCCAGGGACGAAACACTGCCCACAGCAAGAAAAGAGATACTCTGCAGATGACTGGCTTGAAGGATAAAGAGGTGAAGGCTCATAGCAGAGTCCACACAGCACACATTTGAGATATTTACTGAAGTGCCAGGCCCTGGGGAAAAAGAAACACTACACTGCAGGGCACTACAGGAACTCTTTTCCTAAGGTCACTAATCTCAAGAACTGGAGATGTAGTGGACTTTGCTAACACAAATAAGTATGGACAGAGACTTAGACAAATTAAGAAGACTGAGGGATTTGTCCCATATGAATGAACAGGACAATGCAACAACAGAGATCTAAGTGAAACAGATATAAGTAACATGACTGACAGAGAATTTAAAGTAGTGATCATAAGGATCCTCGCTGGAATTAAGAAAGGAGTGGAAGACATGATTGAGACCATTAGCACAGATATAAGGAATAGCATAGCATAGATAAAGGGCTAAATAATGAAATGAGAAAAATGTTTGATAGAAATAACAGCAGGATGGAAGAAGCAGGATGGAGGAATGAAGTAATAACATAGGTGACAAATTAATGGAAAAACAAACAAACAAAAGTTGTGGAAAGTAATCAAGCTGAGAAAAAGAGAGAAAAAAATTATGTAAAATGAGAATGGAAATAGGGGAAGTGTTACTCCATCAAATGTAGTATCGGAGTCTTGCATTATAGGACCCACAGAAGAGAGAGAAAGAGGGCAGAAAAGTTATTTGAAGAGAAAATAGCTGAACACTTCCCTAATCTGTGGAATTAAACAACTAACCACATTCAGGAGTTACAGAGACCCCTAAAAAAATGAACAAATGAAAATCCACAACAAGACCTATTGCAATTAAATTGGCAAAATACAGTAATAAAAATTCATAAAAACAGCAAGACAAGAAAAGTTATTTACATACAAAGGAAACTGAACAAAACTATCAGGGGATTTTCCAGCAGAATCTTTCCAAGCTAGATGAAAATGGCATGATACATTCAAAGTACTTAATGAGAAAAATAGGCAGTCAGGAATACTCTATCCAAAAAGGTTATCATTCCAAAGAGAGAGATAAAGAATTTCCCAGAGAAACTAAACTAAAGTTCATGATCATTAAACAACTTTTCAAAAAATATAAAAAGAGACTCTTTGAGAGTGGAAGGGAGAGAGCAAAATCTGACAGTATAGATGTAGTGAAAGTACAAATAAATATTTCTATAAAAAATCAGTAAAAGAATTCAAAAAAACGGATATAAAATATAATAATACACCTAAGATATGGGGAGGAGAGGGGAAAGAATTGGTTCAAACTTAAATGACCATCAACATACTATAGACAGCTATATGCAGAAAAGGTTATAGAGTAATCATATATCAAAAACCATCAATAAATATTCAATGAATAAAGATAAAGAAGTCTATATATATATCACTAAAGAATATAAGCAACACATGAAAGAGATAAATTCAGGAAAGAATCAGAGAAATTTTTCAGAAACAACCACAAAACAAGTAATAAAATGGCAATAGATACAGGGGCACCTGCATGGCTCAGTCAGTTGAGCGACCAACTTTGGCTCAGGTCATGATCTCACGGTTTGTGAGTTTGAGCCCCATGTTGGGCTCTGTGCTGACAGCTCAGAGCCTGGAGTCTGCTTCTGATTCTGTGTCTCCCTCTCTCTCTGCCCCTCCCCCACTCATACTCTATCTCTCTCTGTCTCAGAAACAAATAAACATTAAAAAAATTTTAAATAAAAATGGCAATAGATACATATCTATCAATCATTACTTTGAATGTAAATGGGCTAAATGTTCCAACCCAAAGACATAGGGTGACAAAATGGATAAAAAAGACACACACACACACACACACACATCTCTGCCTAAAGGAGACACATTTTAGATCTAAAGACATCTGAAGATTGAAAGTGAGAAGATGGAGAAATATCTGTCATGTAAATAGACATCACACAAAAACAGGAGTAGCAATATTTATATCATAAAATATAGACTTTAAAACAAATACTGTAAAAAGAAAGAAGGGCACTATATAATAATAAAGGGAAAAATCCAACTAGAAGATATAACAATTGTAAATATTTATGCACCCAACATGAAAGAATCAGAAGACATAAAACAGTTAATCACAAACAAAAGAACTAATCAATAATATAATAATAGTAAGGACACCCCACTTACAACAATTGAGAGATCACCTAAACAGAACATCAACAAGGGAACAGTTGCTTTGAATGAAACACTGGACCAGGTAAATTGAACAGATATAATCAGAACATTATATCCTAGAACAGCAGAATACACATTTTGAAGTGCATGTGGGACATCCCCCAGAACACATCACATATTAGCCCATAAAAACAAACTGAAAAAATTCAAGAATATCAAAGTCATACCATGCATCTTTTCTGACCACAATACTATGAAACTAGATATCAACCAAAAGAAACAATCTGGCAAGACCACGAGTATATGAAGATTAAATAACATGCTACAAAACAATGAATGAGTAAACCAGAAAATGAGAGAAGAAATCAAGGAAAACAAATGTTTGTATGGGAAAACAAATGAAGATGAAAATTCTACTGTCCAAAACTTTGGGATAGAGCAAAATCACTTTTAAGAGGGAAGTCTTTGGCAATACAGGACTCCCTCAAAAAGCAAGAAAAAACACAAATAAACATCCTATCCTTACACCTTAAGAGCTAGAGAAAGAACAACAAAAATGTAAAGACAGCAGAAGGAACTAATAAAGATTAGAGGAGAAATAAATAAAATAGAAACAAACAAACAAAAAACACAATAGAACATATCAATGAAATAAAAATCAAATAAATCAGATCACAAAAAGTGGGAGGAAATAACAACCAACTCCACAGAAATGTAAACCATTGTAAGACTATTATAAAAAATTGTATGCGAACAAATTGGATAACATGGAAGAAATGGATAAATTCCTGGAAAAATATAGCGTACTAAAACTGAAACAGGAGAAAGTAGAAAATCTGAAACAGACCAATTATCAGCAAATGAATTGAATTAGTGATAATAAGAAACTTCCCCACAAATAAGTCCAGGTAGAGATGGCTAATCAGGCAAATTCTCTGGAACAGTTAAAGAAGAGTTAATGAATATTTTTTTCTTAAACTATTCCAAAAGTTACAAGGGAAATGTAAACTTACAAACTCATTCTGTGAGGAAAGTATCACCCTGATATCAAAACCAGATGAAGACAGTTCTATAAAAGAGAACTAAAGGCCAATATCTCTGATGAACATAGAGGCAAAAATCCTCAACAAAATACTAGCAAACAGAATCCAACAATATATTTTGAAAAAAGCATTCACTACAATCCAGCAATTTATTCCTAGGTTGCAAGGATATTCAATATTCTCAGATCAATAAGCATGACACATCACTCCAATAAGAGAAAGGATAACAAGCATAAAATCATGTAACAGATGCAGAAAAGGCATTCGACAAAGAACAACATCCATTTATGATAGAATCCCTCAACAATGTAGCTTTAGAGGGAATATACCTCAACCATAATAAAGCCCATATATGAAAACGAAACAGCTAATATCATCTTTAATGGGGAAAATCTGAGAGCTTTTCTTTAAGGTCAGGAACAAGACAAGTATGTCCACTCTCATTATGACCTTTATTCAACATAGTACCGGAAATCCTAGCCACAGCAATTAGACAACAAAGAGAAATTGGGGCGCCTGGGTGGATCAATCAGTTAAGCATCTGACTCTTGATTTTGTCTCAGGTCATTATCTCATGGTTCGTGAGATCGAGTCCCACCTTGGGTTCTGCACTGGAGGTTCTGAACCTGCTTGGGATTCCTTTTGTCACCCTCTCTCTCTCCCTCTTTACCTCCCCCCTCAAAAGTAAATAAATAAATATTTTTAAAAAAGAGATAAAAGTCATACAAATCATTGGGGCACCTGGGTGGCTCAGTTTGTTAAGCATCCGACTCTTAATTTCAGCTCAGGTCACGATCTCATGGCTCATGAGTTTGAGCCCTGCATCAGGCTCCATGCTGAGCCTGCTTGGGATTCTCTCTCTTCCTGTTCCTCTGCCCCTCCCCTGCTTGTGCTCATTCTCTCTGTCTTTCAAAAATAAATAAATAAACTTAAAGAAATTTAAAAAGTCATACGTATCACTTAAGAAGGAGTAAAACTTACACCATTTGCAGGTGACATGCTATTCTATATAGAAAACCTGAAAAACCATAAAAAAACTGCTAGGACTGATAAACAAATTCAGTTAATTCCTAGGATACAAAATCAATGTACAGGAATCTGTTGCTCAGCTATACACCAATAATGAAGCAGTACAAAAAGAAATTAAGAAAGGAATCCCATTTACAACTGCACCAAAACAATCAAATAACTATGAATAAATTTAACCAATCAGGTGAAAAACATTTACTGGGAAAACTATATATAAAACATGGATGAAATAAATCGAAGGTGCCACAAAGAAATGGAAAGACATTCTATGCTCTTGGATGGGAAAAAAAAATATCATTTTTTCCCTCCAAATTTTATGTAAATTCAACTTAGTTAACATATTGTGTAGTATTGGTTTTAGAGGTAGAATTTAGTGATTTATCACTTACATATAACACCTAGTGTTTGTCACATGCGACCTCCTTAATGCTCATCACCCATTTAGCCCATCACCCATTTAGCCCACCTCCCCACCTGCCCTCCATCAACCCTGAGTTTGTTCCCTTATAGTTAAGAGCCACTTGTAATTTGCCTCCCTCTATGATTTTATCTTATTTTTCCTTCCCTTCCTCCATGTTCATCTATTTTGTTTCTTAAATTCCACAAATTAGTGAAATAACATGGTATTTGTCTTGCTCTGGCTGACATGTTTCATGTAGCATAACACACTTTAGTTCCATCTACATCCTTTCAAATGGTAAGATTTCATTCTTTTTGATGGCTGATGGTTGAGTAATATTCCACTGTGTGTATGTGTACCATATCTACTTTGTCCACTCATCACTCAAAGGACATTTGGGCTCTTTCCATAATTTGGCTATGGTTGAAAGTGCTGCTATAAAAATAGGAGTGCATGGACCCCTTCAAATCAGTATTTTTGTGTCCTTTGGATGCTTAGTAGTGCAATTACTGGATTGTGGGGTAGTTCTATTTTCATTTTTTTGAGGAACTTCCATACTGTTTTCCAGAGTGGCAGCACCAGTTTGCATTCCCACCAACAGTGTAAGAAGGTTCCCTTTTCTCCGCACCCTCCCCAACATCTGTTGTTTCCTATGTTGTTAATTTTAGCCATTCAGAAAGGTGTGAGGTGGTATTGCATTGTGTTTTTCATTTGTATTTCCCTGATGATGGATGATGTTGAGAGTTTGTTCATGTGTCCATAAGCCATTTGTATGTCTTCTTTGGAGAAATGTTTGTTCATGTCTTCTGCCCATTTCTTAACTGGATTATTTACTTTTGAGGTTTTGAGTTTGATAAGTTCTTTATAGATTTTGGATACTAAGCCTTTATAAGATATGA